>NW_028270155.1:29169281-29481219 GCF_037043375.1 Chiloscyllium plagiosum | reverse complement strand
TCTGTATGGACAGTCAACCTTTGCCCTAGGAATTGATTCCAGCAACATGCTTTGTTTCCTTCTCAGGGAGTGTCTTATACTCCACAGCCTTTGCACCATATGATTTTAGACATGTCACTAATTACCATTCTATCTCATTCACAAGCTCTGGAGAAATTTTACAGTCCAATGAATTATAAACAATACACCTTTAAAAATGAAAATCAAACATTTATGATTTTGTTTGTTCTTTATCTTGGGTGATTTGCTAAGTCGAGCTGCGTCTTTTGTATCTCAGGATCATCTGATTGCTTACAACAGAGGGATTCAACCACTGGCATGAAATCTTAACCAGCCAATGAAAAGAATTACACCTTTTTGTTTTGTTACACCCTTTAAGAAGACAATCTCCATGCATTTGTGACATTTAATGGATTTTATTAATGAAAATTTTACAGAGCTACAAGGAGCAAGACTGTATTTCAAACTTTAAATTCTCTACTTGTGGCTTGGTGGGAATGGAAAGAATAATTGTTTTTCATAGAATCACTACTGTACAAATAAGAGGCCTTTTGGCCAATCGAGTCTGCACTGACTCTCGAAAGACTGTCCAACCCAGAACTAACCCCCACTCAATACATGTGACACTGCATTTACTATGGCTAATCCACCTAGCCTACACATCCATGGACATGGTGGCAATTTAGCATGGCCAATTCACCTAACCTACACATCTTTGGACTGTGAAAGGAAACCAGAGCACCCATAGCTGGAGTGTTGTCTGCTGAAAGAAGAGCTTGTCTCCTCACAGCTCGATAGTTAGCAGTATCTGTTGCCTGCCCAATTAGCCCTAATTCTAGAATTCTCTAAATGCTATCTTGAATTCTCTCAATGCTATCTTAAATTCTCTAAACGCCAGCAAAGCCTTGTCCCATTTCTCAGCATAATAAATTTCCCATTCTACATGTTAGTCTTCTAGGGAAAGAGTCAGCCACTTGCTGTACTCGTGTCCTTTGTCTTTACTCTCGATTTGTGATTGCAATATTTTATTTTCTTCTGGATTTTAACCTCTGCTAGTCTGAACTCCTAATTTTAAGATGGCATGCACATAATATTGCAATTGCCTTTTCATCCTTGACTTAAGGTTACTTATTCCGCTATTCATTATGCTTGTCTGAAGCCAATGACAGAGCCCATCTTCCTTATACATTTGATTTTGAGTCTTCTTATTTTAATCAATTATGAATTTAGGGTATCTGGAATTCATTGCCTAAAAATGTTGTAGAGGCAAGAATCCTCAAGACATTTTAATAGTATTTGGATGAGTACTTGAAACCCCTTGGCACAGAAGGTTACAGACTAGGTGCTGGAACATGGTATTAGAATAGATGGATGTTTGATAACCAGCATGGATATAATAGGCTGAGGGGCCTCTGTTGGTGCTGCAAAAACTGTATAATGAATGAACCTTTGATTTCCCAGCTGAAGTATCTGTCTGTTTTGGTGATGTTATGCTTCTCACCTGATGGTTCACTGTCTGGCTAGGAAACAGACTTCCCTGCTTTATCTCATTGGGTTAGGAAATATCCCCCTGATTTTATGGTACAAGTTACTTTGCAACAAAACTGTCTTCCCCATTTTAGTCCTTTCCAGGGTAAGAGTCAGCCACTTGCTGTACACGTGTCCTTTGTCTTTATTTACGAGTTGTGATTGTAATATTTAATTTTCTTCTGGATTTTAACCTCTGCTAGTCTGAACTCAGTTTTAAGATGGCATGCACATAAGTTTGCAATTGCCTTTTCATCCTTGACAGGTTTACTTATTCCGCTATTCATTATGCTTGTCTGAAGCCAGTGACAGAGCCCAGTATTCCTTATACATTTGATTTTGAGTTACTTTGCTACAAAACAGTCTTCCCCATTTTAGTCCTCAGCTACCCATCCATCAATATGCATCATTTTGCTCTAGAATTACACTTTTACCTTTTTTATTCAACGAACTGAACAGCAGTTGTGGATCCACAAAATCTCTAGTCATTACACCCACAGACCAATTCTCTGATCCACAACTTGGCTTATTAGTCAGTGTTCAAAATGGTCAGCCAACAGATGGTAAAATAAATGCACTCAACTTTGATGTTAGAGTCAATCCAGTGTCACTGGTTTACATTATGAAGACACTGGTTGCAGTGTCAAATTGCAACAGGGGCTTAGCAGCCATTTTGAGTCTTGGACACTGCCATCACAGATTTTGTTTTACAAGCAAATGTTGAAAGATACACTTGATAAAAATTCACCAAGGTCTCCCTTGATACAAAGTCAGCATAATTTGAGGCCTTAATTTGATTGTGTTAGGTCTTGGGTCAAATACCCTTATTGATAACCAAGGCAGTGCATGCTGTGCATTTAAATTTTGATCTTAATCAATTGTCTCACTTCTCAACCATTGGATCTCATTGATGGTTTTTTCAAACTTTGCCACAATTGTGGCAAAATACACACAGTGTTCCAAAATATCCTTAAAATGTTGATGAGTGGCTGTTTATTTGCAATAGTCCTGTGGTAATGGAGTTGCGAAAATTGTCGGATTGAGAATTATAGAGTTTTGTCCAAAATATATTGAAGGAAAGGCAGGAGATCTCTCTCTCTCTCGTGGTGCAGTGGTAGTGACCCTCCCACCTCTCTAGAAGGCCTGGGTTCAAGACCCATCCACTCCAGAAATGTATAATAACGTCTCTGGATAGGTTGATTAAGGGAAAAAAATATATGTCCAGAATATTGAATAATTTGTATAGTGGATCGTCTGATGTCGTGACATACATATGATCTAGCTTTTCATATTGATAAAAGCTGGAATATGCTGTTGAAATAAGTTTAGCAAGTTACTGAATTGCTTTCTGCAGCTACTGAAACAGTTACAGAAGTAAGACACTAAGTGGCTAGAAACACAAATTAAGGATGTCAAGCTTCTTGAAGGCCAGTGCAGCTGCAGCTATCCAGTTGAATGGTGAGCAATCCAATGCACTCCTGATAAATGTTGTAGATTTAAGGTCAGGAGAAAAAAAAACCCTTATTATGTTATGGTATGCTTCTGACCTATTGGATGATGCTTGATGTATTTCTAACTGAAACTGATGAACTAAGTAAAAAGAAGCTCAAAACTGCATCTGTTCCTGCTCAGTGGTACAGATGTTTACATGCTAACAATGAATACTGTCACATTGTCCAATCAAACTTAGTTTTCAATATTTTGACAATTAGAAAGGTAAATGTATTAACTGATAAAATTGTATAATCAGTCGTTTGATCTGGTCAATTTATTTTAGACCATAATGAATAAATGAAACTTTAATTTTATTTAATAATAATTCAAATACTTTATGTTATTTTTGTTGTCTGTATAGGCAGTCTGACGCCAACTGGAAGGTTGATGGTAGAATTCCCACTAGATCCTGCTCTATCAAAGATGTTGATAGTATCATGTGACATGAGTTGCAGTGCTGATGTCCTTATCATTGTCTCAATGCTTTCAGTGCCTGCCATTTTCTATCGACCAAAGGTATGTGCGAAGCTTATTTACTGAGATATTTTGTTACAGTGATGATGGAAATTGCAAGCGTCACCAGAATGATCTGCAACAATCTAGTATTAAACTGTGATTTTTCGTTAGATTAGAATTATTGTTTATTCTCTCTGTCTTCCTGTAGAAAAGATGCATAGCTTCCATGTAATAAGACATTCACAATGTTGCAGTACCATCCAGGAGTTCATGATATGGATGTAGTCTTTACATCATGATATGGCACAGTAGATTGTAGAATTCCTTAAAGTAAATCTTCAAGATTTTTGTTAAAACTGTGAGACTCAATAAAAGGCTGGGCATTTTCCTGCCTCAATAATTTATTCTATGGGTCATCTTAAGAAATAAAAATACAAGTAATACTTAGCCTTGAATAATTTTTAAAAAATAATTATTGATTTTTGTTTTATTAGAGTTTCAAATCCTTCCATCTCCATAATATTTGAATATTCTATATAACCCCAGTAAAATGCTGGTCCAGCTTGCAATACACACTACTCAATGGATTTTGGTTTATTAGTTTCTCAGTTCTATTTCCATGCTAATATATTACCTCCAATATCGTGGGGTCTTTACTTATTAAGCAGTAACATATGGTACTGTATCAAACACCTTAAATAATCTGCTGTTTCCCCTTCATCTATCTTGCATCTACCCCACCTCAAAGAATTCTAATAAATATGTTCAGCATGATTCTCCCTTCATGAAGCCTTTCTGATTCTGCTTGATCAATTTATAAATTTTTAAATGCTGTGCATATTGACATCCTTTATAGTAAACGCTAACATTTTCCCAATATTGGATGTTAAGCTAACTGGCCTATGGTTACCTGTTTTATGTCTCTATCCCTATTTAAATAAAAGATATTATGTTGTCAAGTTTTCCAATCCACTGGGTCTTTTTCAGAATCTAAGGATTCTTGGAAGCTTACTACACTGCATCCATGATGTCAGCAGCTACTTTTAACTTCCTAGGATGCACCCATCTGGACCAGGGGATGTATCGTTCTTGAGTCCTTTTTTTTCCTCTAATAATACTTATTGTATTTATTTCCTGTCCTCCTTTTGCCCTTTAATTATTTTAATATTTTTGGATTGTTGCCAGTGTCTTCTACTGTGTCCTCTGCCATATCCTGGCTTCCTAACTTGATCTCCAAGAGGCCATTGTTAACATTTGCCTTTCTCTTCCTGAATATTGCTTGCAAGTTTACCCTCCACATCTATCATCTCTCCTTTTTTGGTTGTCTTTTGTTGGTTTGTCAAAAACATTTCCATCCTCTTGCTTACCCCATTGTGTGTATCTTTTAATTTGATGCTATCCTTAATTTCCCCGGTTAACCATGATTGAATCTAAGAAGGAGATAAACCATTCTTCTCACTGGGATCTTCCTTTGCTGTGAATCACAACTTACTTCTGAAACAACTGCCATTGTTCCTCAGTTTGCTACTAAACTCCTTTTCCAATCTACGCCAAATATCTCTGCCCTCCCTCTTTTCTATTTACCCTTATTTATGTATAGCAGGTTTGTTTCTGACACGTGCTAAATTCAACTGTGTTATGGTCACTGTCACCTTTTACTCTGCCATCATTGATTAAACCTACCTCGTTGCACGTCACTTACAAAATAGGCTGAACCCTGGTTGAATCAACAATTTTTTTTAATTTATTCATCGAATGAGGGTGTCACTGGCTAGGCCATCATTTATTGCTGAACCCTAATAGCCCAGAGGCCAGTTAAAGGTCTACCATGTTGCTGTGGATTTGGAGTTACATGGAGGTCTGACCAGGTAAAGCTGGCAGTTTCCTTTCCCAAAGGACACTAGTGAACTTGATGGTTTTTTCCAACATTGACAGTGGATGCATAGTCACATTGAGACTATCAATCCCACAGTTTTATTGAATTCAAATTCCACTATCTGCTATAGCAGGATTTGTTCCAGAGTCCCCAGAATATTACCTAGGTCTCTGGATTAACAGTGCAGCGATAATACCACTACTCCTACAGAGGAAACTCCAAATATATTATGAATTCCTCTTTATTCCTACCTTAGCCATTCTTGAGTCTCCCAATCTACAAGAAGAATAAAGTCACCCATGATTGATGTGTGTCTTTTTTACATGCTCTCATCTCCTGATTTATTCTCTGTTCCACCGTATAGTTACTGTTAGGGGGCCTGGACACTTTGCCTACCAGTATCTTCTTCCCCTTATTTCTTACTGCTGCACATGTAGATTTACATCTTCTGATCCAAGATCATTTCTTGGTATCATTCTTAATCCATTATATACTAACAATGATACTCCAGCACCATATTCTCCCATCATTTCACAAAGTCACATGCCCCTGAATGTTTAGTTCCCACCATGTCTCCACAATGGCTATAAGGTCATACCCGTCAATCTGTATATGTGCTGTTAATTCAGTTATTTTGTTCCAAATAGATGTATTTGAGTACAGGAGCAGCTAATTTAGCTTATTTACTATTTTCCCCCCATTTGACTCTATTTACCGCTGTTTTCTATGTCTGTACACTGCATCCCTCCTGTCCTTTGGGTGTCACTAACCAAACAGCTGCCCTATAATGCTGCCAGAACCATAATTTGTAAACCTTCACTTCCCCTCTATGAAGCCTTTTTCTTTTCTAATTAGTGTAAAGCCTTCTGTCAAGCCCTAGTTACTCACATCAGTAAGATCGTGGTCCCAGCATGGTTCAAGTGAAGCCTGACCCACCAGAACCAAAACCTCATTTGCCCACTCCAACTTTTGAGAAATACATTCAAATTCCTTACTCTGTGTACCATCTGCCAATTTGAGCGTGGTCTAACTCAGGTAGTAGTCCACAGATTATTACAATGGAGGTTCAGCTTTATAATTTACCTTCTAGTTGTTCAAAATCTTTCACTAGACCCTCTTTTCTAGTCCAATCAATGTTGGTACCAATATGGAAGACAATAAATGGATCCCTATCTTCCTACTCCAAGTTTTTCTCCAGCCCTGAGGAGATGTCCATATCCTGGCACTGAGCTAGTAACGATCTTTAAGAGTCCTGTTCATGGCTGCAGAGAATAATATCTCCTCTTCAAAGTATATTGTACCCTATTACTATTAAATTCCTATTTCCTCCCTCATCTGAATTGCTTCCTATACCAAGGAACCATGCTCAGTTTGCTCCTCATCCCTGCAATCCCCACGGTGGCCTGCACTGCTTGCAAGACCCTCATAACTGTTGGACCATTCCAGGTGGCAAGGCTGCTGAATTGTAATCCCAAGTTCTCATAGCTGCTTCATCTATAGTCACACATTCCTGTACCAGATAATAGTACATTTGGAATTACTTAGTCTGAGTGGTGTGACCACCCTCTGGAGGTACGTATCCGGGTAAGTTTCCCCTTCTTTCAATGTGACACGATGTTTGCAGCCTGGTTTCTAGCTCCTCTGTTTGGTCCAATTTTCCAAAGTGCTAAGGCCTGCAACAAAAATATTGATATGATGGTGTGTTGAAGTGGCAGGTAACTGGAAGCTTGGGTCATTTTTGCAGACAGAGCATTGGTATTCTGCAAAGCAGTCACCCAGTCAGTTTGAAGAACAGCATTTCATTTTTCTCTTGGGGACCCTGCAGTCTCGAGGACTAACATAGAGTTCAATAGCTTTAGAGCCTGATTCCAACCTACAATGATTTTAACCCACCCCACACCCGGTCCTGTTATAGCAGGTTGTTTGTTTCATTTTAACACTTACTGCAGATGTATTCGCTCTTGATCACATTGATATCCATAAGCTTCCACATGTTGCAGCAGCACCACATTACCCATTCTGTCACCATTCTCATTTGATTTAATTTATAAATTAATTATTGTAGATTTCATGCTCTCTACACTTCAGTAGCTTTCCTACACAAAAAAAACCCTTGTTTTTATATTTAGCCAGCTATTTTTAAGAAGAGCGAAACATTGGAAAGCTAAACACAAAACCGAAAACACAATAACAGAAATTGATGGAAGAGGTCAGCAAGCCTGGCAGCATGTGTGGAGAGAGATCAGAGTTACTGTTTCGGTTCCAGTGCTCCTCCTTTAAAACTGAAGAGCTTCCTTTTACTTTAAAGGCTAGAAGTATTCACCATTTCTATTTACCAATCAGTTTTTTTCCCCTGCACTCAAATGGCTCTGTGGTTTGTGACATCACTCCACTGGTTTCACGGCAGGTCAGCCTCTAGATTCATGCTCTTTATCTTCTCCCACTCACTCCTCACTCCAGAGAGTTTACTTCTTGCAGTAAACCTTAGTAAAAACACTTGTTCCTTTTTGTACTAAATTCCCATTTCGAATCAAGTTTCCACTCACTCAGCCTTTGTCTCACTCCATGAAGAACACAGGACAGTAGAGCACAGGATCAGAGCCTTCAGCCCACCATGCCTGTGTTGACCGTGATGCTATTCTAAATTAATTCCATCTGCCTGAACATGTTCTGTATCCCTCTATTCCCTATCTGTTCATGTGTCTGTATAAATGCCTCTTAAACTTTGCCATGATATCTGCTTCTACCAGCTTCCCCGGTAGTGTATTCCAGGCATCTACTACCCTTTGTGTAAAAAAAAACTTTCCTCACACTTCTTGTTTTAAAAAAAATTCCTTGCACTTCTTGTTTAAAGGTTCCCCACTCACCTCAAACCTATGCCAATTGAATCTGTTCAGATCACTTTTAGCTGCAGTGATTAATACCCAATTTTAGACAAAGGAATTCAGGTACTTAAGAGTCATAGTCATAGAGATGTACAGCATGGAAACAGACCCTTCGGTCCAAACCGTTGCCACAATCAGGCAGCTACCTCCTTTAATTGGCTATTTAACTACTTAGTGATCTGAAAGTCTTTTTTTAGCTTGTTCACAGCTCCAAGATGTTCAACTACCTGGGAACGTGATTGTTATCGATAACTGGTCAGTAGTCCACAAATCCATCGGCTGTTGCCAACCAAAGCTCCATTTGTACACAATTGTTTGACTCCAGTTTGCTATCACTACAGTAACCCACAACTGTACAAAACAGTAATGAGTCTCAAATTATTTGTTTTCATGTAGCAATCTTTGCAATTCCTGGTTTTAAAGCAGTTCTCATTTCAAAGAAATAAACAGAACTTCTTTATAAGTTTTCGCACTAAAGTCTTCGGTGTAGACTTTTTTTTTATTTAAAAAAATTGTTTCTTTTACAGGTGAAAATACTGGTTTTAAAAGGGAATGGTTGAATATAAAACTAATGAGTTAGCAGCCTAAGAGAGCCAATACTTTTTTTAAAATTTCAGGGTCGAGAGGAAGAGAGTGATCAAATGAGGGAGAAGTTTGCTGTGCCAGAAAGTGATCATTTGACGTACCTTAATGTTTACCTGCAGTGGAAAAATAACAACTATTCCACTATTTGGGCGAATGAACATTTTATTCATGCCAAGGCAATGAGAAAGGTAATGTCAGTGTTAAGTCATTGCACGGTTAACATTTCCATTGGTATACTCATTAGTATTTGGTTATTTACATAGTAAGATCTAATTTTTGCAAGTTATTAGGTTTTATTATCTGTAGTGAGCAGAAATGTACAATGATCCAGGTGAGGCTGCATGAGCATGCTGTGCAAGGAGCTAAACTTTGTTTGAACTTTAGCAGGCCTGGCAGTATCTGTGAAGAGAAATCAGAGATCACATTTCAGGTCGAGTGAACGTTCCTTAGAACTGAAGAAGGGTCACTGGACCCGAAACATTAACTCTGATTTCTCTTCACAGATGCTGCCAGACCTGCTGAGCTTTCCCGGCAACTTCTGTTTTTGTTTCTGATTTCAGCATCTACAGTTCTTTCAGTTTTTGTTTTAAACCTTCATGTCCTCACCCTCCCACATTAATAGAAGTGACCACTGCACAGTCCTTGTGGAAACAAAATTCTGACTTTACACTGAGGATACCCTCTACTATTTTGTGTGGCAGTGTCATTGAGTTAGGAGGGTTAGATGGAGTACACATCTAGTAACCAAGAGTGGACCATCCTTCTCATCCTACCATAAAGATTCAATGAAGGGTATGGACTCCTGAAAATGAAGCATCAATCTGATGAAACTATAACAGCTTACTTAAATGCATGAGAAAGAGCAGAATAGCTCATGAAAGTCAAAGCTAAGGGATGTTGTGGTTCTGTTCGCTGAGCTGGAAATTTTTGTTGCAAACGTTTCGTCCCTTGTCTAGGTGACATCCTCAGTGCTTGGGAGCCTCCTGTGAAGCGCTTCTGTGGTGTTTCCTCCGGCATTTATAGTGGCCTGTCCCTGCTGCTTCCGGTTGTCAGTTTCAGCTGTCTGCTGTAGTGGCCGGTATATTGGGTCCAGGTCGATGTGTTTGTTGATGGAGTTTGTGGATGAGTGCCATGCGTCTAGGAATTCCCTGGCTGTTCTTTGTTTGGCTTGCCCTATAATGGTAGTGTTGTCCCAGTCGAATTCATGTTGCTTGTCGTCTGCGTGTGTGGCTACTAAGGATAGCTGGTCGTGGCGTTTCGTGGCTAGTTGATGTTCATGGATGCGGATCGTTAGCTGTCTTCCTGTTTGTCCTATATAGTGTTTTGTGCAGTCCTTGCATGGGATTTTGTACACTACTATATAGGACAAACAGGAAGATAGCTAACAATCCGCATACATGAACATCAACTAGCCACGAAACGCCATGACCAGCTATCCTTAGTAGCCACACACGCAGACGACAAGCAACATGAATTCGACTGGGACAACACTACCATTATAGGGCAAGCCAAACAAAGAACAGCCAGGGAATTCCTAGAAGCATGGCACTCATCCACAAACTCCATCAACAAACACATCGACCTGGACCCAATTTACCGGCCACTACAGCGGACAGCTGAAACTGACAACCGGAAGCGGCAGGGACAGGCCACTATAAATGCCGGAGGAAACACCACAGAAGCGCTTCACAGGAGGCTCCCAAGCACTGAGGATGTCACCTAGACAGGGGACGAAACGTTTGCAACAAAAATTTCCAACTCGGCGAACAGAACCACAACAACGAGCACCCGAGCTACAAATCTTCACCCAAACTTTGAAAGCTAAGGGATCCCAGAACCACAGGATGAAATCAAAGTTTTGTAGTTCTGCCACATCTATTCATAAATAGTGGTGGACGATTGAAAGAACCAGTGGGGTGAAGAAACTCCAGGAAGTTTTTCAACCCTCAGCTATTGTTGAGAGCCTAGCACACTGTTGCAAATTTTTTATTCTTTTCTTTTGTACTTGTTTTCAGTCAGAAGCACTAAGCAGATAACCTATCTCAGCTTCCTCTTCCTCTGAGGATTCCATCATTTTTAGAAGCCAATTTGATTCACTTAATGCAGTATCAGGACATGGCTGAGGTACTGCAAAAGCTGTTGGCCTTGACAGCAGCCTGACTGTAGGGCTGAAGATTTGTATTTCAGAACAAGCTGTACTTCCTCTGAGCTGTTCCAATGCATCTAGAGTGTTAAGTTGACATGACAAATTGGGAAAAGATTCCTGATGAAGGACTTATGCCCGAAACATCGATTCTCCTGCTCCTCGGATGCTGCCTGACCTGCTATGCTTTTCCAGCACCACACTCTCGAGTCTGATCTCCAGCATCTGCAGTCCTCACTTTCTCCAAATTGGAGGTATATCTTTTCCATATAAAGCCAGACAAAAAAATTCCATCAGACTTCTTTGCCAGTCAACAAAGTGATAGAAGATCGCTTACTCAGCATTATCTTGCCCACTGATTTACTCTGAGTTACCCATAAGCATTTGATTTCAGCCTTCATTATCACTTTGGTACAAAATGTGATCAGAAGTGCTGAATTTCAGAAATGAAAAGAAAATCACTACCCTTGACATCAACCCCACATTTGATCAAGTGTGACATAAGGAACTGTGGTAACATTTATATCAGTGGGAATCAGAGGGAAGACTTACCATTGGCAGGAGTCATAGTTAGCACAGAAGGAAGGTGGTTCTATTTGTTCTGGGCCCATAATCTCAACCCTGGGATGTCACTGCAGCAGTTCCTCTGGGCAGTGCTCAAGACTCAACCATTTTGCAGCTACTTAGTCAAGACGATTCATCTATCATAAGGTCAAAAGTTGTTGATGATTGTACAGTATTTTGCTCCATTCACAACTCTTAAAATCATAGAATCATACTTTACAGATCAGGTTCTTTGGCCCATCGTGCCTGCCGAAAATACTCCACTACTTTCACTAGGCCCATTTCTCACAGTCGGGTCAAAGCCGTGAATGATAAGACACTTGAAATGTTCATCCAAGTACATTTTGAAGGTTGTGACATTTCCCATCTCAACCACCCTTCCCAGTGCATTCTGGATCCCACCCACCTCTGGGTGGAAAAGCTTTTTGTCAAAGCTCTCTCCCCACTCCCTCCCACACCCCCGTCATTCTGACAATGTCCTGTACAGGATAGAGGTGGAACCTTTCAAAAAGATGCAGTAAAATGGTGTGTGTGAGCGCTATTTAGAGACTTACCCTCCAAAAGACAGTAGCGGTCTTGTTAATGTCCAGTCTGGCTGTCCTGGAGAGGGGGCGGGCGAGGGCTCACATGCACTGTGCTGCTGCTAGTCCCCTGAATGGGCAGCAGACTTAATAGAAAACTCCGAGCCCCAGAGGAAATGCATTGAATTGATTCACCAAATAATCAATTATCTGAACGAAATAGCGTCCGCCCATCTCGTTTGGATAATCGAGGTTCCTCTGTATATCTGCTTGGCATTTCTGGCTGGCAGTTAATGCAAATGATTCGGTCTTGTCTTTTGCACTTCAGTGTTGGGCTGCACCTTTACTGAAGTTGGAAATGTTCATCCAGTTTTCTTCTTTTAGTTAATGTAAATGCCCATGAACATTCATGATTGGATGTGGCAAGAGCAGAGCTTTGATCTGATCCACTGATGATGAGATCGCTGAACTCCATCTTTTGGATGCTGCTCAAGAAAGCATCAAGGCTTAAGTTGATAGGCAGAAAATTATGTTTACGCTACGTTAAGTAGCAGGCAATAACGTTCTACAACAGTGGAGATTCTGACCACTCATCGTGACACTGAACAGCCTTGCCATTGCCAAACATCCTTACTACCAACATTCTAAGCCTTATCATTGGCCAGAACTTTAATATGGCTATGAAATGTGCTTTTTATTGTGAGTGACTTACAATGTCTTAAAGTTTTTCACTGTCAATAAGGCACAAGCCAGGAGTGTGATGGAATATTATGCACATGCCTGGATGATTGTAACTTTATAGAATAACCTTTATTGTCATATGCATTCAAATGAGTGCAGTGAAAAGTTTATGATGCTGCCTTTCGCCACCATCTTAGGTACAGAGGACCTAGGTACAGACACCTTTAAGTATCATTACAGAGTTTAAAAAATTGAAACTTTATTGCTGGAACAGCACAGCAGGTCAGGCAGCATCCAGGGAACAGGAGATTCGACGTTTCGGGCACAGGCCCTTCTTCAGGAATGAGCAGAGAGTGTTCAGCAGGAGAAGATAAAAGGTAGGGAGGAGGGACTTGGAGGAGGGGCGTTGGAAATGTGATAGGTGGAAAGAGGTCAAGGTGAGGGTGATAGGTCGGAGTAGGATAGAGGCGGAGAGGTCAAGAAGAAGACTGCAGGTCAGGAAGGCGGTGCCGGGCTGGAGGGATCCGGCTGAGACAAGGTGGGGGGAGGGGGGATGAAGAAACTGGTGAAGTCCAAGTTCATCCCCTGCGGTTGGAGGGTTCCCAGTCGGAAGATAAGACGCTCCTCCTCCGACCGTCGGGTTGTTGTGGTTTGGCGGTGGATGAGTCCAATGACCTGCATATCCTCGGTGGAGTGGGAGGGGGAGTTGAAATGCTGTGCTACAGGTTGGTTGGGTTGGTTCGTCCGGGTGGCCCAGAGGTGCTCTCTGAATCGCTCCGCAAGTAGGCGGCCTGTCTCCCCAATATAGAGGAGGCCACACCGGCTGCAGCGGATGCAGTAGATGATGTGGGTGGAGGTGCAGGTGAATCTGTGGCGGATATGGAAGTTTCCCTTGGGGCCTTGGAGAGAAGTGAGGGGGGAGGTGTGGGCACAAGTGTTGCACCTCCTGCGGTTGCAAGGGAAGGTGCCGGGAGTGGAGGTTGGGTCGGTGGGGGGGTGTGGATCTGACAAGGGAGTCGCGGAGGGAGTGGTCTCTACGGAAAGCTGATAGGGGAGGGGAGGGAAATATATCCTTGGTGCTGGGGTCTGTTTGGAGGTGGCGGAAGTGACGGCGGATGATGCGCTGTACATGGAGATTGGTGGGGTGGTAGTTAAGGACCAGTGGGGTTCTGTCCTGGTGGCGGTTGGAGGGGCGGGGCTCAAGGGCGGAGGAGCGGGAAGTGGAGGAGATGCGGTGGAGGGCACCGTCGACCACGTCGGGGGGGAAATTGCGGTCCTTGAAGAAGGAGGCCATCTGTGTTGTACGTATTTTGAACTGGTCCTCCTGGGAGCAGATGCGGCGGAGACGAAGGAATTGGGAGAATGGGATGGCGTTTTTACAGGGGGCAGGATGGGAGGAGGTGTAGTCCAGGTAGCTGTGGGAGTCGGTTGGTTTGTAGTAGATGTCCGTGTTGATTCGGTCGCCTGAGATAGAAACAGAAAGGTCTAGGAAGGGGAGGGAGGAGTCCGAGACTGTCCAGGTGAATTTGAGGTTGGGGTGGAAGGTGTTAGTGTAGTGGATGAACTGTTCAACCTCCTCGTGGGAGCACGAGGTAGCGCCGATACAGTCATCAATGTAGCGAAGGAAAAGATGGGGGGTGGGGCCAGTGTAGTTGCGGAAGATGGATTGTTCCACATACCCTACGAAGAGGCAGGCATAGCTGGGGCCCATGCGGGTGCCCATGGCTACTCCTTTTGTTTGGAGAAAGTGGGAGGATTGGAAAGAAAAGTTGTTCAGGGTGAGGACCAGTTCGGTCAGTCGAAGGAGGGTGTCGGTGGAAGGGTACTGGGTGGTACGGCGGGAAAGGAAGAAGCGGAGTGCTTTGAGTCCTTTGTGATGGGGGATGGAGGTGTACAGGGACTGGATGTCCATGGTGAAGATGAGGCATTGGGGACCGGGGAAGCGGAAATCCTGGAGGAGGTGGAGGGCGTGGGTGGTGTCACGAACGTAGGTGGGGAGTTCTTGGACTAATGGGGACAGGACCGTGTCGAGGTATGCCGAGACTAATGGGGACAGGACCACGCCAACGCGACGGTCGGAGGAGGAGCGTCTTATCTTCCGACTGGGAACCCTCCAACCACAGGGGATGAACTTGGACTTCACCAGTTTCTTCATCCCCCCTCCCCCCACCTTGTCTCAGCCGGATCCCTCCAGCCCGGCACTGCCTTCCTGACCTGTAGTCTTCTTCTTGACCTCTCCGCCTCCATCCTACTCCGACCTATCACCCTCACCTTGACCTCTTTCCACCTATCACATTTCCAACGCCTCTCCTCCAAGTCCCTCCTCCCTACCTTTTATCTTCTCCTGCTGAACACTCTCTGCTCATTCCTGAAGAAGGGCCTGTGCCCGAAACGTCGAATCTCCTGTTCCCTGGATGCTGCCTGACCTGCTGTGCTGTTCCAGCAATAAAGTTTCAACTTTGATCTCCAGCATCTGCAGACCTCACTTTCTCCTCGAAGAGTTTAAAAAATACTGATGTTATAGAGTAAAAAAAAGATTAGCATGGGAACGGTTGTAAAAAGTCCAGAATGATAAAGTGACCATAAATACAGTTAAGTTCCAGTCCATACCCACTGGCTGCAGAGCATGAGGCCATGCTGCCTTCACGTGCTGGACGTACTCTGCTACTGCTGTGGGAATTGGCCCTTTCGCTCTGCTCCACGATGGGATTCAACCCATTCATTCTGCTGAAGGATGTGGCCTGCGCTTGCTCTGCCATGGGACTCTCCCTGTTCGCTCTGCTCTGCTGCGAGACTCAGTCCACACTTGCTCTGCCATGGGACTCTGCCTGTTCGCTCTGCTCTGCTGTGAGACTCAGTCCACACTTGCTCTGCCATGGGACTCTAACCCTTCAATCTGCTCTGCCACAGGACTCTGTCCGTTTGCTCCACTCTGCTGCGGGACTTGGCCCATACTTGCTCTGCTCCTCGACTCCAGTCTCTAGGCAGGGCAGAAAGTGGGGGTGGGGTAGAAAAAAAAGCTGCAAAGAGGAGAATGAAAAGAAAGGAAAGGGACTGTGAAACAGTGGAGCTCCGACTGGAGCCTCCTATTCTGCTGCCTTCTTGCAATCACATACTTCAACCTCACTTGAGAGACTTACAGCAGCCCATCCATCACTGTTGCGCTGTGCCTTAGACAAGGCTATAAAAACACTTTCAAAATCCATTATCTCTAATGCCTAGAAGATCAAGCAGGCGCAAAGGAATAGCAGCTTATGCAGTTTCCTCTCCATGCCATGTACCATCCTAACTTGGAAATCTATGGCCGTTTCTTCATCAATGGTTAAAAATTCTGGGGTTGTTTGCCACATGGACTTCAATACTCTAAGAATACATCACTACCTCAAGAGCAATTAGGGATGGGTCTTAAATGTCGGCATTACCAGTGATATCCATATCTCATGAATAATGATATCATCACAGCTGATGTTATTACTGAACAAATCAGATCCCAGACCGAAATTTAGCCTGATACATCATATTTTGTTTTTTTATAATGAGGTGGTCTCTCATTGAAACATAAGCGTGCAGTTTTGCAGATAAGGTTTTAATAATAAAACAGAAGATTGTTCCAAAAAATAAATGAAGATAAAATAAAATGAACCAAACTATTTACGTATAACTCATGATTAATGATTTCCAAAGACACACTAAAAATTTTATCCCATTAATCCCAAAAGTATCCTTTTAAAACACTCCTGCTAGAAAGAATTTCCTCCTATCTCACCATATGAGTATTAATTTTTAATGCTGGCTTTGAGTCTCCGTCTTGAGAATTGATAACCTCTTCTCAGTGGCTTCATATAACTGAGTCTAATTTTATCAACTTTAAATAGTCCCGTCAGCATTTTGCCAAACATTTCTGGTCTAGAACTCCAACACGGCCCCCTGGACTAAACCTATTTTTAACAATTCTAAACTATTTTCTTCCTTTCTCAGGAGCAACTACTTTATACATCCAGCTTCAGCTGTGAGTCCTGCAGAACTCCCCAAACTGAAACTCAAAAAAACTTTTTCCTTTAAGCTTGTGGATGTTTCCCTTTAATAAAGGAGAAAAAATATCAATCCCACACTGTCTAAACTAGAGCCTGTACAAATAATTTACCTTGTTTGCTTGTAAAATTTTCCTAATGTAAACAGAAACCTAACCTTGTCCAGGGAGTCTTCCTCTCTTGCTCCATGTGTTT
Organism: Chiloscyllium plagiosum; assembly: GCF_037043375.1. Classification (NCBI taxonomy): domain Eukaryota; kingdom Metazoa; phylum Chordata; class Chondrichthyes; order Orectolobiformes; family Hemiscylliidae; genus Chiloscyllium; species Chiloscyllium plagiosum. Next base: position 29,464,261 of record NW_028270155.1, on the reverse strand, counting down.
TAAAAGAAATCTCCATGGCGACAGAAATACTTAAATATGCAGCCTGTATACCACTCATTCAAAATTCAAAAATCCAAACTCAAAAATAAGTTATGTGAAAGTTGCGTACGTTCCACCAAAATGTAGGCTATAATCACTGATTCATTCATATTATAGAATCATGGAAGTTTTTCATTATTGATCACTAATTTGCTCCATTGTTCAAAAGTTAATTATATAATGTATGAATCCTTGTAATTGAAGACATGTTGCCTTAGGAAACTACCTTGAATGCATTTGATTCATTTATTCCCTTGGCAACTTGTACAACCACTTTCTTCCCTATTTACATTCAGAACAAAATTTCCCACTGTTACTACTATTTTCTTCTTGAGTTGCACTTAGATGCACCCTAATCAGTAGGAAAACAAAATGTAGTCCTAAATATTTTGCATCCTTTCCTGTTCCCCAGCCTAATGATCATGATTGAATTCATCTAGGCCAACTTTTTTTTTGAGAAGTGCCAAACCTTTCTTGATATTACTCCCCATTTTACAATTTATTTATTCTTCCTAAGTATCCTAATTCATGTGCATTTAGCTCTCAATCTTATCCAACTGGTCGCTAATTGTCATTACTTTGTAACAAAATGAATGGGAACAAATGAGGACAAGTAACTTTCGTGGACTGTCAAATTTCTGGCTGCAAACTATCAAAGAAGAGTCTGTAAACATATTGAAAAAGGGATTAGATGTGGAGTGCATTGAGGAGTGCAATTGATCTAGTTGTCAATCTGCAGTCAAGCCAATAGATATAGCTACTAAATATTCATTCTTGAGGAATAGTATTTTGTATAACTGCAGGGGTGGACACAAAGGAATCCAACTTCATGCAAAAGAAATAATGAAATTTAGAATAATTGAGAAGAATTTGCAATGGATTTATTGACACACCTGTCTTTTTGTCAAAGGTTCGAGAGGTTCGTTCCCAGTTAAAGGATATAATGATGCAACAACGTATGAATATTGTATCCTGTGGTACTGACTGGGATATCATCAGAAAATGCATCTGTGCAGCGTACTTTCACCAGGCTGCAAAACTCAAGGTAAGAAAATGATTTACCTATTGAAAATGGTACATGGTCTTAATTTTGTAGTTTTACAGATGACTCCCAATCTTCTTCCTTAATACTTCATTTTGTATATTGCAGTATCTCAAATTTTCAGCTTCATTGTCTTTAACTTTTACTGTCATAGCTCTTCAACTTAGCCTGGTGTTTCCTCTAAGGATGAAGTAAGAAAATGACCAATAATATTGTTGATGCATGAAGAGAGGGCTTTGAATTTTGTGGGATTATTGTGCATTTTGTTGTGGAATGTTACTATTGTGGAAAAAAATGTGTATGCAGTCACTGTATTCCAAAAATAATATAATTTTAAAGTGCTTTGCAATGTTGGAAATTAAGGGATCATAGATAAACATTTTCATACTCCTAGGCTCTAAGGTTAATTGTCTTTCACTTCTATTTCATTCCAAAGCAATGTTGTGCTTTGTCCAATGTTGTACCTTGTTTGTTCGACTCTTACATCTGCTACCTGTATAATATTTAAATTCTGTTGTCACTGAACTAATTACGCGTGTTCTTGCAAATTTATATTGACTTCTGATTCCCCCACACCCCCACTTTAATCTGCAGTTTCTCTATGACCTCACCTCTGTAGCCTATTCCAGTGCTAAAGTCTGAATTTCTCAACCCTCTAATTCTATGAAGATAGGAATTCTTTAAAATTTATATCCATTAGGTTGTAGCCTTTGGCTTGTTTTCAATTTGTAAGAATGATTGGTTGTTCATTTTTTTTAATGTTTGCAGGGTATAGGAGAGTATGTGAATGTCAGAACAGGCATGCCTTGCCATTTGCACCCGACGAGTTCACTTTTTGGCATGGGTTACACCCCAGATTATATTGTATACCATGAATTAGTGATGACTTCAAAGGTATGTTTTTGAACTGCAAACCGAGCTCTGATGCTAGTTCAGTTGGATGAAAAAATTAAAATACTGCAAACTTTGTTACATACGATTTACTGTAGGGATTGGGGAAATTTTAAAGAAAATAATTATTTAGTTTACACTGGGTTGTTTTTGAGTGCAATTTTGTTAAGAACGTATATCAGAAAGTAACTTCTTTGTGTTTGACAATGCATTCTAATAGACTGAAGATTTGAAAAGATACACAAGATCTAATTGTAAATATGGATTTATATTAAAATATGACCTTGAAGGGAACTGGGACCTTTGAAGAAAAATAGATAAGATACTATAGACTCAGAACATACTTAAAAACTCAGAAGGGCAGCCTGCACAAGTGGTGGAAAAGTCGAGTTGATGTTTTTGTCAGAATTGGCATATTTGAGGAATTTTGACAATGTCTTGTGATTGTAGCCATATGTTGCATATCTAGTGATTTAGATAGGAAAATCTTAAACTTTACACATAAATTAGTTCATGCCATCCTGGTACTGCACAGTGATAAATAGTTTATAGTTGGATCAGAGTTTCACTTTTTATTCCCCACCCCCAGACTATTCGCTTTTTATATTAGGCATTTGATGTAAATAACTTAATTTCTGCTTTAAACAATTATCTGGTATTCTCTGTAGTTTAAAGTATCACGCAATGCTGTTTAGTCACCAATTTACTGCCGTCAATTTAAGTTATTTTAGTCTCAAATGAAAATAGTGGGACTCTATTATTAGAACTGCCATCTTTGCTGTTACAAAATGCTGCATGTTAAATCTTTAGGAGAGATGTACCCCAATTGTCAGACATATTTGTATTGCCTGGAAATAATTGGTTTGTGGTTATGCTGCAAGGTTAATTCAAATCTATTCTATAGGTATATCAGGAATAAAAGAATGACTAGAGTAAGATTAGAGCTTAAAAATGTGTTGCTGGAAAAGCGCAGCAGGTCAGGCAGCATTAAAGGAGCAGGTGAATCGACATTTCGGGTATAAGCCCTTCTTCAGGAATGAGGAGGGTGTGCCAAGCAGACTAAGATAAAAGGTAGGGAGGAGGGACTTGGGGGAGGGGCGTTGGGAATACGATAGGTGATAGGAGGTTAAGGTGAGGGTGATAGGCCGGAGAGGGGGTGGGGGCGGAGAGGTCGGGAAGAAGATTGCAGGTCAAGAAGGCGGTACTGAGTCTGAGGGTTGGGACTGAGAAAAGGTAGGGGGAGGGGAAATGAGAAAGCTGGAGAAATCTGCATTAATCCCTTGTGATTGGAGGGTTCCTAGGCAGAAGATGAGGCGCTCTTCCTTCAGGTGTCGTGTTGCTATGATCTGGCGATGGAGGAGGCCAAGGACCTGCATGTCCTTGGCCGAGTGGGAGGGGGAGTTAAAGTGTTCAGCCACGGGGCGGTTGGGTTGGTTGGTGCAGGTATCCCGGAGGTGTTCTCTGAAACGTTCCGCAAGTAGGCGGCCTGTCTCCCAAATGTATAGGAGACTACATCGAGTGCAGCGGATGCAGTAAATGATGTGTGTGGAGGTGCAGGTGAATTTCTGACAGAAATGAAAGGATCCCTTGGGGCCTTGGAGGGAAGTGAGGGGGGAGGTATGGGCGCAAGTTTTGCATTTCTTGCGGTTACAGGGGAAGGTGCCGGGAGTGGAGGTTGGGTTGGTGGGGGGTGTGGATCTGACGAGGAAGTCACGGAGGGAGAGGTCTTTCTGGAATGCTGATAGGGGTGGGGAGGGAAATATATCCTTGGTGGTGGGGTCTGTTTGGATGTGGCGGAAATGACGAAGGATGATACGATATATCTGTTTGGTGGGGTGGTAGGTGAGGACCAGTGGGGTTCTGTCCTGGTGGCGATTGGAGGGGCGGGGTTCAAGGGCGGAGGAGTGGGAAGTGGAGGAGATGCGGTGGAGAGCATAGTCAACCACGTCTGAGGGGAAATTGCGGTCTTTGAAGAAGGAGGCCATCTAGGTTGTTCGGTATTGGAATTGGTCCTCCTGGGAGCAGATGCGGCGAAGGTGAAGGAATTGGGAATATGGGATGGCATTTTTACAGGGGGCAGGGTGGGAGGAGGTGTAATCTAGGTAGCTGTGGAAGTCAGTCGGTTTATAGTAAACGTCCGTGTTGAGTCAGTCGCCCGAGATGGAAATGGAGAGGTCTAGGAAGGGGAGGGAGGAGTCTGAGACGGTCCAGGTAAATTTGAGGTCGGGGTGGAAGGTGTTAGTAAAGTGGATGAACTGTTCAACCTCCTCAGCACCGCCTTCTTGACCTGCAATCTTCTTCCCGACCTCTTCGCCCCCACCCCTTCTCCGGCCTATCACCCTCACCTTAACCTCCTTCCGCTTATCGTATTCCCAATGCCCCTCCCCCAAGTCCCTCCTCCCTACCTTTTATCTTAGCCTGCTTGGCACACCCTCCTCATTCCTGAAGAACGGCTTATGCCCGAAACGTTGATTCTCCTGCTCCTTTGATGCTGCCTGACCTGCTGCGCTTTTCCAGCAACACATTTTTAAGCTCTGATCTCTAGCATCTGCAGTCCTCACTTTCTCCTCGAGTAAGATTAGAGCCAATCAAGCACAGTAGTGGGAGGTTGTGTGTGGAATCCAAGGAGATAAAGGAAGCGCTAAATGAATATTTTTTGTCAGTATTCATATTGGCAAAAGACAATGTTGTCGAGCAGAATACTGAGATATAGGCAACTAGACTAGACTAGACTGATTGAGGTTCTCAAAGAGGAGGTTTCAGCAATTCTGAAAATAGGTAAGTCCCCTGGACCAGATGGGATTTAATTTAGGATTCTGTGGGAGGCCATGGAGGAGATTGCAGAGCCTTTGGCTTTGATCTTTATGTTGCCATTGCCTACAAGAGTAGTGCCAGAATACTGGAGGCTAGCAAATATTGTCCCCTTGTTCAAGAAGGGGAGTAGAGATAACCCTGATAATTATAGACCAATGAGCCTTACTTCAGTTGCGGGTAAAGTGTTATAAGAGATAGGATATATAATCATGTAGAAAAGAATAAGTTGATTGGGGATAGTCAACACGGTTTTGTGAAGGGTAGGTTGTGCGTTACAATCCCTATTGGGTTCTTTGAGAAGGTAACCAAACAGGTGGATGAGAGTAAAGCAGTTGATGTGGTACATATGGATTTCAGTAAGGCATTTGATAAGGTTCCCCACAGTAAACTATTGCACAAAATATGGAAGCATGGGATTGAGGGTGATTTAGTGGTTTGGATCAGAAATTGGCTAGCTGAAAGAAGACAGAGGATGGTGATTGATGGGAAATGTTCATCCTGGAGTTCAGTTACTGGTGGTGTACTGCAAGGAGCTGTTTTGGGGCCACTGCAGTTTGTCATTTTTATAAATGACCTGGATGAGGGTGAAGAAGAATGGGATAGTAAATTTGCAGATGACAATAAGGTCGGTGGAGCTGTGGACAGTACTGAAGGATGTTGCAGGTACAGAGGGACACAGATAAACTGCAGAGCTGGGCTGAGTGGTGGCAAATAAAGTTTAATGTGGAAACGTGTGGGGTGATTCACTTTGAAAGCAGCAACAGGAATAAAGAGTACTGGGCTAATTCTAAGATTCTTGGTAGTGTAGATGAGCAGAGAGATCTTGGCGTGCATGTACACAGATCCCTAAAAGTTGCCACCCAGGTTGACTGGGTTTTAAGAAAGCATATGATGTGTTAGCTTTTATTGGTAGAGGGATTGAGTTTCGGAGCCATGAGGTCATGTTGCAGCTGTACAAAACTCTGGTGTGGCTGCACTTGGAGTATTGCGTATAGTTCTGGTCACTGCATTATAGGAAAGGGGCGGCACGGTGGTTCAGTGGTTAGCACTGCTCCCTCTCAGCACCAGGGTCCCAGGTTCAATTCCAGCCTCAGGCGATTGTGTGGATTTTGCATATTCTCCCCATGTCTGCGTGGGTTTCCTCTGAGAGCTCTGGTTTCCTCCCACAATCCAAAGATGTGCAGGATAGGGGAATTGGCCATGCTAAATTGCCCATAGTTTTAGGTGCATTAGTCAGAGGGAAATAGGTCTGGGTGGGTTACTCTTCGGAGGGTCGGTGTGGACTGGTTAGGCCGAAGGGCCTGTTTCCACACTGTTGGGAATCTAATCTAATCTATATAAAAAAAGATGTGGAAGCGTTGGAAAGGGTTCAGAGGAGATTTACTAGGATGTTGCCTGGTATGGAGGGAAGGTCTTACGAGGAAAAGCTGAGGGACTTAATGTTTTCATTAGAGAGAAGAAGGTTGAGAGGTGATTTAATTGAGACATTATATGATAAATGAAGGGTTAGCTAGGGTGGACAGTGAAAGCCTTTTTCCTCAGATGGTGATGACAAACACAAGGGGACATATCTTTAAATTGAGGGGTGATAGATATAGGACAGATGTCAGAGGTAATTTCTTTACTCAGAGAGTAGGGGCATGGAACACCCTGTCTGCAACAGTAGTAAATTTGCTAAATTTAAGGACATTTAAATGGTCATTGGATAAATGTATGGATGCAAATAGAATAGTGTAGGTTAGGTGGGCTTCACATCAGTCTCACAGGTTGGTGCAACATTGAGGGCCAAAGGACCTGTACAGCGCTGTAATGTTCTATGTTCTATTTCTCAGGAGTACATGCAGTGTGTTACTGCAGTGGATGGAGAGTGGCTTGCTGAACTTGGACCAATGTTTTACAGTGTCAAGCAAGCTGGTAAAACTCGACAGGTAAGGTAGTATAACTGCATAATAACTTGACTTTTTCAAAGGTCGGCCTTTACACCAGCATCTACAGTAGTCAAAATAAGAGTGGAGATATTAGGCACAAATGATAATCTTGTGGAGGCAAAGGGCATAGCTGGGATATTAAATGACAAATCTGCACTAGAGTCTGCTGCCAATATATTAGTCAAGTAGGAGCTAGTAAAGATAAAGTCGCCATAGTACTGCCTGACCATGGGGCTGCTCTCTAATGAAAGAGAGATGACTGGTGGTGATTTAATCTTAGGCTCACCACACCTTAGGCGAGGGGAGAGGTTGAGAAGAAGAGTCCTTCATGGGTAACTTCAGTCAGTGCAAAAATTGAACCCATGTGTTGGCATCCTTCTGCATTCCAAACCAGCTGACTGAGCCCTGATAGGTAGTAGTTGTATTGGAAATGAGATGAATTCCTTTTTTTGGTGTTGTATCCATTTGATTTGTATAGGAACCAGTATTCTCTGAATTGTAATGTTCAGGGTAATGGTTTTTTGGTTACTAAGTGGCTACGTTCAAACTTGTATTCAAACAAGGGTGAAGCTTGTTCCAAAATTTTCAATATATTACTTAAATGGTTTAAGGGTCACTGAAGAGCAGTTTGAGCGTGACTGAGATGCAGAAAGACACAGATTCTATGTTAAGCTATATTGCTGCTTGCTTCAACTGCTGAGGAGGCCACTTACTACATTAGTTTTGAATAGATTCTGTGAATGGAGCAAAATGTCTAACTTTGAATAATGGGAAGATTTGCAGCCTTCATATTAAGTTCTCCTCCCTACCATCCACCACCATCTTCAAACCAATATGCCAGAAATAACAAACTTCCTAAAGTGAAATTGAGGAAATCAAAGAACCATACAGTATTGATTCATTATGTCTCCAAAATAAATTGAAAAAATTGTAATCTGCTTCCCGTTCAGTGTACAATTCATGCTGTTGTCAGCAAGCTGTTGAAGTGGGAGATGCTGTATATTTATTCTCCAGAGACCAGTAAAAGATAATACATTGGAGAGCGTTGTAATTCAGTATGCTTCTTGAATTATCATGCAGTTTGATGATTTTCAATAGGAAAATCGTCGTCGTGCCAAAGAAGAATTGTCTTCTATGGAAGAAGAAATGGCTATGGCACAGGAGCAACTACGGGCACGCAAGGAGGAACAAGAGAAAAAGCATATTCTAAATAGTGCAAGGTATGGATCATTTTTGTGGTAATCCCTAAAACATTCTGTTGAATTTGTATCACTTTATATTTTTTAAAATACTGAACATGTCTGTAAGCTTTAAAGGACTAGCCATCCATGAAACATTCATTATATTCTCCATTAAATAATGATGTCACCCAGTAATGTGCACAGCAATGCTGCCTCACTTTATCATAAAATATTTATCAATCTATACCAGAAACATTAAAACAGGATAACTGTGTAATGTTAGTTCAAAATTTGTGCAAGGATTTTTAATGGGGAGAGGTATGATTTTTGTTCGAGTGATCCTCTTTCTCTCTGATCTGTTAGCTTAAAATTGTTGTTATGACTTAAATACTAGATTCATTTGTCAACATTTTCAAAATAGATTTAGAAAAGGATGACAAGAAGAAAAGTCAAAAGACAAGAATTTATATGTGAGCTTCAGAATTTGGATAAGCTTGAGAATTTACTGACTATGAAGAAATGCAATCAGCTATACTGTTAGCACATCTAGTGTAGATTTTCTCGATTTTGATTGTATGCCTTTTGGAATTTTATGTTTTCACTGAATACAGCTGTCTGGGAAAAGAACTGCACTATACAGTCTCTTAGTTTTCAGCTGTATGATCAACAGAGGGCACCACAGTTTCATTAATACTCACATACTTTCGAACTCTCAGACATTTGTGGTTGTAATATTCCAAGGATCAGTAAGAAATCTGCTTCGTGTTGTAATATTTAATTGAATTTACATGGCGCCCTCCAGGTATTCAGTACATCCCTAAATACTTTGTAAAATATAAGAATTTTTTAAAGTGCAGTTTAGTGTAAAAACAAGTCAGCTTATCTAGAAAGAGATCCCATAAGCAGCAAATTAGATAAGATCTAGTAACGATTTTCAAAATCATGAGAATTGTTAATATAGGGAGAAACTGTTCCCACTCTTAAGAAAAACAAGAAAAAGAGGGCATAGATTTAAAGTGATCTACAAAAGAAGGAAGGGTGAAGTGATGAAAACACTGTCACACAGCAAGTAGTTAGGGTATGGAATGTACTGCCAGGAACTGTGATGGACACAGGTTCAATTGAGGCATTCAAGAGGGTGTTGGATAATTATTTGGTTAAAAGTAATGTGCAGATGTATGGGGAAAAAAGTAAGATATTGGCACTAGTTAACAATGTCCATGTATCGAGTTGGTGCAGTCACAGTAGATCGAATGTCATCCTCTTGAGCTTTAAGAATTCAGTGAAGTCTTTGGTATATCTGGTTTTGATGATATTCGTTGAGAGATAAATGTTGAGAAAAAGTCTCTGTCTCTCTCTGACTAGCTTCATGGGATCTTTATTTTAATTGTGTAATCTCATTTGAGAGTTGCCTCAACTGACAACACAGCACAACCTCAGTATTGGACCACAGTTCTGTGACAGAATAGTTGATCAAGTTCTGAAGTGGGATTTGAATCTATACTCTGAAACAAAATTACTAATATTTTCAATTTGAATTTCAAACAAATTGTCTCATAATGCTTCACTACTTCTTGCGTCCTGTTTTTAAACTTTTCATCTGTTTGCTTTAGGAATTTGCAACATTTCACATGACTTGACTAAATTTTTACCTTGGATTCTAAACTTACTATATGTACTACATAAACCTTGATAGTCAGCTTTCTGCAGATTTGTATCTAGTTTCTGCTTCAACTTTAACAATTGTCTTGACTGTTGCACCTATCACTTACCTAAGCCATAAGAACAAACATGGTGTTGGAGGTAGTATGTGGATGTAGGTTTGCTCGCTGAGCTGAAAGGTTCATTTTCAGACGTTTCATCACCCTAGTAGGTAACATCTTCAGTGTGCCTCAGGCAATGCACTGCTGATAAGTCCTGCTTTCTGCATATATGTTTGAGTTTATTTGGGTTGGTGATGTCATTTCCTGTGGTGAAGTCACTTCCTCTTTCTCAGGGGGTGGTAGATAGGGTCCAACTCGATGTGTTTGTTGATAGAGTTCGGGTTGGAATGCCATGCTTCTAGGAATTATTGTGCGTGTCTTTGTTTGGCTTATCCTAGGATAGATGTGTTGTCCCAGTCGAAGTGGTGTCCTTCCTCATCTGTATATAAGGATACTTGTGAGAGAGGGTCATGTCTTTTTGTGTTGATGTTCATGTATCCTAGTGGCTAGTTTTCTGCCTGTTTGTCCAATGTAGTGTTTGTTACAGTTCTTGCGCGGTACTTTGTAAATGACATTAGTTCTGCTCGTTGTCTGTATAGGGTCTTTCAAGTTCATTAGCTGCTGTTTCAGTGTGTTGGTGTGTTTGTGGGCCACCACGATGCCAAGGGATCTGAGTAGTCTGGCAGTCTTTTCCGAGATATCTTTTTATGTAGGGGAGAGTGGCTAGGGTTTCTGGACGTGTTTGTTTGGGTTTTGTTGCTGAGAAATCGGCAGACTGTGTTCATTGGGGACCCATTCTTTTTGAATACACGGTATAGTTGATTTTCCTCTGCTCTGCGTAGTTCCTCTGTGCTGCAGTGTGTGTTGGCTTGTTAAAATATTGTTTTGATGCAACTTCGTTTGTAGATGTTGGGATGATTGCTTCTGTAGTTCAATATTTGGCCCGTATGTGTTGCTTTCCTGTAGATGCTGGTTTGAAGTTCCCCATTGGCTGTTAGCAGAACAGCTTGAGGGGCCATACGGCATAATCCTGTTCCTTTTTGAATGCTCTTATGACTCTAACTAGTTCTTCTTCTGTAAAGGCACTTGGCCTAGTTGCCTAGAGCTATTTGCACATTCTTTGACAAATAGTTTTGAAAGGATAGTGGGATAAGGGGAATTTTAGAATTTTCATAAGAATGTGCAGACTAGATTTCCATGATCTACATTAAAGTGAAGTAAACTAAAGTCACCATGGTCTTACCAGACCATAGAGCTGCTTTCTTACTAGAGTTATTAAGTTTGAGCTGACATCAGGTGAGGGGAGAGATTGAGAAAATCCTTTGATTAACTTCAGCCAATGCAGGAATTGAGCCCATGCTGTGGCGTCACTCTGCATCACAAACCAGTCTTTATTGAAGAAAGGATTTGAGTAGTTTTTCTATAACATCATGGTTGCGTTCTTGTGCAACCCTCCATGATAGAAAAATTGCGCTTTAGAAACAGCGCTTAAAGTGTTGGCGATGTAATCGCAATGCAGCCAACACATACTTTAAAAGTTCACGCTTTAGAAACCTTGTCCCCAATTTGCCAATCACATGACAGCGAATTTATGTTAACAAACGGTGCATTATAGCAGAACAACCTGCACTAGTGTAATGAAATTGTGCTTCAATTGTTAGAAATTCGGTTAGATCACATTTGCAAGTACCATGTGCGGTTCTGGTCTCTTTATCTCGGAAAGATGTTATTGCCATAGAGGGAATACAGTGAGATCTAGACTTGTTCTTGGGATGGTAGAATTGTCCTATGGAGAAGATATTGGTCAAACTGGCCCCATATTCTATGGAGCTTCAAAAAATGAGAGGTGATCTCATTGAATCCTACAAAATATTTCAAGGGGTAGTCAGCGAAAGCAACAGGTGAGATGATCCCCCTGTTAAGGAGTCATAGTTGCTATACCTGAATGTTAGCCTCAGGGACTTGTTGAGAAAGACATCTAGGTGCCTTTTGTATATATACACTTTCCAACCTCTAACCATTTAAGAAATACTCTGCATATCTGTACCTCCTACCAAAGTGGATAACTCTGCATTTTCCTCATGTTCCATGTGTCATATTCCAAACCTCTTGGAACTGCTTTATATCTTCCATGGTTACACACATTCTTGCTTAGCTCTGTATCATCTGTATGTTTGGAAACATTTCATTTGATTTACATCCTGAATAGCTGGGGCCTAAGTGCAGATCCTTGCATTACTCCAATAGTCACAGCCTGCTAATGCAAGAATGCCATGTTTATTCCTACTCGCTATTTTCTGCCTGTTGGCCAATCAGTACACTACTTCCTATCCCATGTGTTTTAATTTTATTAACCAACCATCAAAAGCCATCTAAATGTACATATACATGACACTGCTTTATCAATGTTTTTGGTAACATCTGTAAAAGAAACCTCCTAACAGTTCTTCAAACATGATGTCCCATTTGCAAATCCATGCTGACTATGCCCTATCATATTGTTATTAGCCAAATGTTCATTGATCACATCCTTTAATAAAGTTTCCAATATTTTTACAACCACTCCAGAAGTCTGTAATTCTCTTTTCTTTTGTTCTCTTGCTCCCTTCTTAAATAGTGGGGTAACATTTGCTGTCATGTGACTTCAAACAAGTATCTTGAAAAATGTCCATATTGCTGAGGAGGTGGTGCTGGACAGGTTAAAACACAAAGATGATGAATCCCCAGGACCTGATCAGGTGTACACTAGAATTCTGTAGGAAGTTAGGGAAGTGATTGCTGGGCCAGTTGCTGAGTTATTTGTATCATCAATAGCCATAGGTGAGGTGCTGGAAGACTGGAGGTTGGCTAACGTGTTTACCACTATTTAAGAAAAGGTAAAGAAAAGCCAGGGAACTGTAGACCAGTGAGCCTGACATTGGCGATGGGCAAGTTGTTGGAGGGAATCCTGAGGGGCAGGATTTATATGTATTTGGAAAGGCAAAGACTGATTAAGGATTGTTAACATAGATTTGTGTGTGGGAAATCTTGCAACTTAATTAAGTTTTTGAAGAAGTAACAAATACATTGATGAGGGCAGAATGGTGGACACGATCTTTATGTACTTCAGTGAAGTGTTTGACAAGGTTCTTTGTGGTAGACTGGTTAGCAGGATTAGATCACATGGAATACAGGGAGAACTAGCCATTTGGGTACAGAACTGGCTAGAAGGTAGAAGACAAGGGTGGGGCTGGAGAATTGCTTTTCAGACAGGAGGCCTGTAACCAGAGGTGTGCCACAAGGATCGGTGCTTGATCCACTGCCTTTCATGATTTATACAAATGATTTGGATGTGAACATAGGAGGTATAGTTTGCAGATGACACCATAATTGGAAGGATAACGTACGGCAAAGAAGGCTACCTCAGTGTACAAGGGAATCTTGCTCAGATGGGCCATTTGGGTGAGGAGTGGCAGATGAAGTTTAATTTAGATAAATGTGAGATCCTGTACTTAGAGCAGGACTTATACACTGAATGGTACTTAGGGCAGGACTTATACATTGAATGCTAAGGTCCTGGGGAATGTTGCTGAACAAAGAGACCTTGGAATACTGGTTCATAATTCCTTGAAAGTGGAGTCCCAAGTAGATGGGATAGTGACAAAGGTGTTTAGTATGCTTCCCTTTTTGGTCAGTGCATTGAGTACAAGAGTTGGGAGGTCATGCGGCTGTACAAGATATTGGTTCGGCCACCATTTGGAGTACTACATTCAGTTCTGGTCTCCCTGCTATAGGAAGGATATTGTGAAACATGGAAAGGTTCAGAAAAGATTTATAAGGATGTTGCCAGGGCTGGAGGGTTTGAGCTATAGGGAGAGACTGAATAGGCTAGGGCTGTTTTTTCTGGAGAGTCGGAGGCTGAGGGGTGATCTTACAGAGGTTATAAAATCATGAGAGGCATGGATAGGGTAAATAGACAAGGTCTTTTCCCCAGGGTTGGGGAGTCCAAAGCTAGAGGGCATTGGTTTAAAATGAGAGGGGAAAGATTTAAAAGGGGGTGTAAAGGGTAACTTTTTCACGCAGTGAGTGGTGCATGTATGGAATAAGCTGCCAGTGGAAGTGGATGGAGGCTGGTACAATTACAACATTTAAAAGGCATCTGGATGTGTATATAAATAGAAAGGATTGAGAGAGATATGGGCCAAATACTGGCAAACGGGACTAGATTAATTTAAGGTATCTGGTTGGCATGGACGAATTGGACCGAAGGGTCTGTTTCTGTGCTGTATGACTGTCTGAGATGCCAGATAACTTGTGGACTTTGGAAAAGAACAAAACAACAGCCTGAAGGTTACTTGGAGGCTGATTCTTGGCTAAAATAGCTCCTTTAGACACTGCAACCCCAGGAAGAGCTTTATGTTTAAACAGATAGCATAAGTTGGCTATTAATGAGGTGGGCACCTGGGAATTGATTACAATGAAAAGAGACCAAATATTCAAGCAGATGGCTAATGTTGAATGGTACTTGAGACCTTGGAAAAGATGTTCAGTGTCTCAGGCACAGGACCAGAGTTGAGTTTTCTGAGAAGTGTTTAGCTGCTGTGGACACAGCATGAAGATTTGAAAGCTACCTGCCTAATCTCCCTCAGCAATCTTTGGAAGCCCAAAGAGTATGAACCCCAAGTTAGAAATATTACTGACTTTACCTGAGTGAAGCCAAGGTGACCCTTATGAACATTTTCAGAAAATCAAACAAGGAGTCCACATCTGTGCCTATGAAACAATGTATCATGAAAGCCATTTAAGTAATCTAGCCAATTTGATTGCTTTCTTTTATTTATCCCTTAACCGTAGGTGTTTGTTTGTCTGTCTTTTGTGTGAATGTGGGCTGAAAAAAATATTTTGGGTTTTTAGCATAGACATTACCTTGTTTAGTTTTTATCTCCTAAAGTGATGTATTTAATAAATTAAGCCTTTTGATTCAGATACTAAATTGGTGTCTGGAATGAATTATTTGCAAGTCAGGATTGGTTAGTTCAAAGTTTGGCTAGGAACTATTGGAGTAACTATTGGGTGTCTTTAACAGTTTTAATTTTACTGTGTTGTGAATACAGAAGTACCAGAAACGCTGATTTGGTTTCGCTGTCTGTTCTGTATCATAGAAGTATTACATCAAAACAATCTATAGCTGATGTATCCCAGAATATTTGCGACTGTTTTTAATCTTGCCACTGCAAGCACACACAATCCAGGGTGATTTCTTGTGGAGAAAGTTGCTGTTTCTGCTGAGCACTTTGATCGTGCAGACAGGAAGTTAATTGCACAAAATTGCGTGCCACTGAACAATGATCAAACCAATGCAGTTCTTTATGGAGGAGAAGATCATTTTAAACGAAGAATGAAAACACTCCCTGAAACACCATAACATTTTACATTAGTTTGATGTTTGCATTCCATATAGTTAAACTGTTAATTGTAATATCTTTCTTTTATCATAGTAATAACTTTGGAAGGATGTGTCAATTTAAATGGCAAATGAAATATAATGTGGAAAAACTTAAGATTATCCACTTTGTTGGAAGAAACGGATGTGCAAAGTATTGCTTGTTGGAAAGTGTCGATGTGCAAAGGAATCTGGGTCCTTGTTGATAAGGCACTGAAGGCTAATATGTAGATGTCGCGCGCTACTAGGAAGGCTAATGAAATGTTAGAATTTGTTGCCAGAGGATTTGAGGTCAGGAGTATTGACGTCTTGCTTCAGTTATAGTAGGCTTGGTAGACCGCACCTGAACTATTCACATTATGCCATACATTTGCCCACTCACTCAACTTGTTCAAATCAAACTGTAGTATCTCTGTGTCTTCCTCACAGTTCACACTCCATCCAAACTGATAGATTTCTAATTAACAATGGCTTTCAGGGTTATGGGTTGAAGAAAATGCATTGAAGTGTTTATGATCATGTTGAATGATAGGGTAGGCTTGATGGGCTAAATGGCTTGCTGCTATGTTCCCAAAGACATTAATTTGCATGGAAAGAATTGGCAGTGAGCTCTTGTTTTCTTCACACACTGGCAACACATGAGTGATGATCATGTTTGGAACTTACTGTCATTGGTGAGATATTCTGTTTATTCTTTAGAAATGAAGGATACCTCAGGTTTTGGTGCAGCTTTTAAATATGTCTTGTGTGCTATGGAAGACTTGCCAGCCATTAAATGATGTTTCATATAAGTGAATTGTCGTCGTCTTTTCTCAGTCTTGGACAAAGAAATATATCCTTGTAGAATTATAATAGTCTTGCTGTTTATTCAGAAAAATAATTCAGACATTGTGTTTATTATATTCATAAAAAAGGGCAGAAAACTTAATTATTGAGGTGAAATTTCCTTTAAACCCGTTACAAATATTCTCAAACTAAGGCACTGCTTTATTTGCAAAATCTTTTCTGTAGGATGTTGCCAGGGTTGGAGGATTTGAGTTATGGGGAGAGGCTGAACAGGCTGGGGCTGTTTTCCCTGGAGCGTCGGAGGCTGAGGGGTGACCTTATAGAGGTTTACAAAACTATGAGGGTCATGGATAGGATAAATCGACAAAGTCTTTTCCCTGGGGCCGGGGAATCCAGAATGAGAGGGCATAGGTTTAGGGTGAGAGGGGAAAGATATAAAAGAGACCTACGGGGCAACTTTTTCACACAGAAGGTGGTATGTGTATGGAATGAGCTGCCAGAGAAAGTGGTGGAGGCTGGTACAATTGCAACATTTAAAAGGCATTTGGATGGGTATATGAATAGAAAGGGTTTGGAGGGATATGGGGTTGGGAGCTGGCAGGTGGGACTAGATTGTGTTGGGATATCTGGTTGGCATGGATGGGTTGGACTGAAGGGTCTGTTTCCATGCTGTAAATCTCTATGACTCTATGACTGTATCTGCAGATCTATAAAATTAATATTCTATTAAGTAAAAATCATGACAAATGGATACAAACTTGATAAGCATTTGACCATGTGGGGCACTCCCCAAATTCCCGTGGATGGAAAAATCTAAAGAATTATTAAGATTGCACTTGATCAATAATTTTATATGTATGCAGATACAGAAAAGATTTTGCAAATATAGCAATGCCTTAGTCTGCTAAAACAGAAACTGTCATTGAAATGTAAACTTAAAAGCAAAAATAGGAATCACAGTAACCAAACTAAAGAAATGGCTAAGTTATTTAAACTGCAGCAGTATATTTTCATCCTTATTTAGAAGTGTTACTTATATTAATGAGCTTGTAATGTTCCATTCAAGAATAGATGCTTGCCAATTATGAATTTGTCATTTTTTGATTTTCTCCCCCTTTTCTTTTCATTTTATTAAATAAACCTTTGTGCGTTATCATTATTTTCCATCAATAAGCAACAAAACTAATTCTCTTTAAAGATCCCTGGTATGTGAATAAGCACATAACCATTGACCCTTCCATTACTTTTTCTCATTTCCTCTGGACCACATCTTCAGCATTGATGGTGCAGCACATTGGAACACTTCGCCATTGTGCTGCCCTGAGAATTTTTTTGTATACTTAATGCATTGCTAATCAAATTGAGGTCATGTAACTCTGCTTTGCAGCCCTTGATCTTTGTAAGGTGTGTGCTTGAATTCAGCACTACTGTTTTTCTATACTTTGGCACTATTGTCTTGCATTGATATGGAATTAAATTAATTTTTTTTAATGAGCATTGAATAGAGACTTAAATGACATTAATCTATCATTAATCTATCCTTGCACTCGAAGCAAAAGAAGCTAAAACGTTGTGTACATTATGCCCTTGTTTTGAAATTAAGGACAGATGATAATCCTTTTTAATGTGCATGTGAACTGGCTGTGACCCTAATATGGCAACTAAATACAGGGATTTGTATAATATATTTTCTGATTAAAAAAGACACTAAATCAATATTAGTAGTTCAGTGTACAGACTAATTAAGCGAATAATTTATCTGCATTTTTAGAACTGTATTTCTGTAAACCAGAATATTTCAGACATTTCAGTACCAACATAAATGTTGATTGGTATTTCTCATTTGGAATAAAGATAATTAAAATAGTGTTTTCCGTTGTTTCAGTGATCCTATATTCAAATGCAAATGATGTAATTGTCAGGTGAACAGATTGTATATCTCGCGTTTAATGTGACAGTATCCTGATTAATTTAAATTATGCATTCTGTAATATAAATCTAACAATGCAAGTAATTACTTGATCATTACTGAGTTTCAGCATTTTCCACAGTTGATATTGTAAGGAGATTTTATAAATATTCCACACAATTCACAGAGAGCAAATTTGATTGTGTTATATAGTATTTGTTTTCTTGTTTTTTTTTGTTTTGGCAATGGCTTTGTTATCTTTACTCACTACTATAATACTTCCAATGCATTATGGATGAGTTATGTATCTATTACAGCAATGTCCAATCACCTGGATCTGAATTGGAATCTAGCTGAATTTTACTTAGGTGACTGCTTTGAATGAAATGAGTTAGAGCAATGCAAGGCAACTCCCAGTGGGCTCAAATCCAGAACACAAAATTCCCTTCACAATTCACACAAAATTTGTAAGTGCTGTTTGTTATGCAGAATTCTGAATCTCAATGTTTTTGGGAGGAAACAAAGAGCCTAACCTTCATTTTGATATCAGAAATGTGCAGTAGCATGTATGTGGTATGTTTGAAATTTCTTGAAATGAATTTAGTTGTAAGTTACCTTGACCTCACCCTACCCAACCTGTCTTATAACCAGGATTTTTAGATTTTTAAAAGCAGCTTTTTTGAGAGGGGGTGGTAGTAAATCACAGTATTTTTAAGTTCAAAAACACTTAACCAGAATTTTATACTGTTTAATATCCTGATCATTGATTCCTTTAAACTAATAGATGAAATTAATATTTGTATAGACTAATTGGGAGAGACAATCAGGATCAGATTTAGGAAAGGTTGAAGGAGTAATATATTTGATCCTTTTACAAAATATATTGAGACAAATTTATTAGTAAAATTTGGAATTTGATAGATGAAGCTCCTTTTGTGAATACCTCTAAGTATGTTATGGAAATAGCTTAGAGGCTGAGAAATTTCAAATATTTTCTGAACATTGTTTTGTGTAATCATTAGTATTGCATTAGACTTACAGTATGGAAGGCAACCATTTGGCCTGCATCCATTCTGGTTCCCTGTACAGCAATCAACCAATCCCATATCTTCAGTAATCGTTCATCCCCTTGGTAATCAAGAATGTTCTACCTCTGTCTTAAAATTATTTCAACATTCTGCCTTTTGAGGAAGGGAATTCCAAAAAGACAAAACCCTCAGAGCAAAAACAATGGGTAACCCCTGATGTTTAAACTTTGACTTAGTTCTAGATTCTCCTATAATCCATTCTGTTAAGTCCATCAGGGTCTTGTATGTTTCAATTAAATCACTTTCGACATTACGACATATACATGACTAGGAAAGGTTGGGCCAAACACAGGCAAACAGGACTAGTTTAGTTTGGGAAATTTTGTTGGCTTGGACGAGTTGGACTGAAGCATCTGTTTCCATGCTGTATGACTCTATGACTGTTCTAAACTCCAGTAAATATTCAGCCTGGAGCCCGGTTACAAGTGGAGTTCCGCAGGGATCAGTTCTGGGTCCTCTGCTGTTTGTAATTTTTATTAATGACTTGGAAGAGGGAGTCGAAGGGTGGGTCAGTAAATTTGCAGACGATACGAAGATTGGTGGAGTTGTGGATAATGAGGAGGGCTGTTGTCAGCTGCAAAGGGACTTAGATATGATGCAGAGCTGGGCTGAGGAGTGGCAGATGGAGTTCAACCCTGTCAAGTGTGAGGTTGTCCATTTTGGAAGGACAAATAAGAATGCGGAATACATGGTTAACGGTAGGGTTCTTAGTAAGGTGGAGGAGCAGAGGGATCTTGGGGTCTATGTTCATAGATCTTTGAAAGTTGCCACTCAGGTGGATAGAGCTTGTAAGAAGGCCTATGGTGTATTAGCTTTCATTAGCAGAGGGATTGAATTCAAGAGTCGTGAGGTGATGTTGCAGCTGTACAGGACCTTGGTAAGGCCACATTTGGAGTACTGTGTGCAGTTCTGGTCGCCTCACTTTAGGAAAGATGTGGAAGCTTTGGAGAGGGTGCAGAGGAGATTTACCAGGATGTTGCCTGGAATGGAGAATAGGTCGTATGAGGATTGGTTGAGAATGCTAGGCCTTTTCTCATTGGAATGGTGAAGGGTGAGGGGTGACTTGATAGAGGTTTATAAGATCATCGGGGAATAGATAGAGTAGACAGTCAGAGACTTTTTCCCCGGGTACAACAGAGGGTTACAAGGGGACATAAATTTAAGGTGAAGGGTGGACGGTATGGGGGGGTGTCAAGGGTAGGGGCATAGAATGCGCTGCCTGTGGGAGTGGCAGAGTCAGAATCATTGGTGACCTTTAAGCGGCAATTGGATAGGTACATGGATAGATGCTTAAGCTAGGACAAATGTTCGGCTCAACATCGTGGGCCGAAGGGCCTGTTCTGTGCTGTATTGTTCTATGTTCTATATGCAAGGACACCCAGATCTCTGCATTTGAGCTATGCAAGTTCTCACCATTTAGATAATTCTTATTTATTCTTTCTGCCAAAATGGATCATTTCACATTTTCTCACAATGTATGCCATGTGCCAGATCTTTTGTCACTCCACCTATCCATACACCTTTGCAGGCTTCCTTAATCCTCTTCACAACTCGCTTTCCTAGCAATCTTTGTGTCCTCAGCAAATTCAGCTACCATACATTTGGTCTCTTTGTCCACATCATTTGAATAAGTTGAAAAGGGTTTCTTCAAGTACTTATCCAGTTTCATTTTTGGAATCATTGGTCATGTCTGTGTCCATCCTTCCTCTTAACTGTCACGACCACCTACGCCCCCAATTAATTCTCTGGATCTTGGTGTCGCTGGCTGGGCTGGCATTTCTTAACTTGTCCCCAGTTGTTAAGAGTCAATCACATTGCTATGGGTCTGGAGTCACATATAGGCCAGACCAGGTAAGGATGGCAGTTCTTGCTTTAAAGGACATTTAGTGAACCACCAGATTTTGCAACGGTAATCATTACACTCTTAATTCCAGATTATTATTGAATTCAAATTCCACCATCTGCTGTGGCGACATGGCACCCATGATGTGTCCCCAGAATATTAACAGGGTCTCTGGATTAAGGGTCTCCTGATGAAGAGCTTATGCTCAAAACATCGATTTTCCTGCTCCTCAGACACTGCCTGACCGGCTGTGCTTTTCCAACACCACACCCTTCGTCTCTGGATTAATAGTCTAACGATAATATCACCAGGCCATTACCTCCTCAGGATCTTAAATCTATTGTTCCTTAATCTTCATATCATCAACTAAAGGCTTTTCATTCAAAGAATAGCTTTTCTTGGTTATCTTATTTAATCCTGTCAAAAATAAAACAAAGGACTGCAAATGCTGAAGATCTGAGACAAAATCAGAAGTTGCTGGAAAAACTCAGAAGGGTCTGACGAAGAATCACTGGACTTGAACATGTTAACTCTGCTTTCTCTCCACAGATGCTGCCAGAGCACTTGATAAGCTTAAACACATCTATTCAATTTCCCTTTTAATCTCTTTTATTCAAATCTAATCTTGTAGCTAAAATCCCTTATCCCTGGAAACGATCTGGTAAATCTCCCCATTCTCTCAAGAATGGTCACAATCTTTGTAAATTGTAGTGACTAGAATTAGATGCCATTCTCTGGTTGTGGCCTCACCAGAACTTTATGAAGGTTCAGCATAACCTCCCTGCTTTTATTTATAAAATTCAAGATCCAACGTGCTCTACTAATTAGTCTCTCAATATGTTGTCACCTTCAAAGATGCATGCATGTAAGCACCCATTTCCTTCTGCCCTTCCTTCACTCTTTAGAACGGAACCATTGAGTCTGTATTGATTATCACTTTTTCTTCTGCCAAAAAGACATTACCATACTCTTCTCTGTACAACATTTCAACTGCCAGTTGTTTTACCGGTCTGCTAACTCCTGTGTTTCTTTAATGTAAATAAAATGTATGTTCCTGGCATTGATCCTTGGAACACATAATGTTTATCATTTTGTAGATGAAAGTCAACAATTTACAATGACTCACTGTTTTCTGCCCTGAACGATTTTTATCACTGACACTGACCCCTGCTATTCCATAAGCCTTAACTTTTTTTAAACTCAGCTTTTTTTGGAGAAAATGCTTTCTTAAAATCCGTGTACATCCATTGCAGTCTGTTCATCAACCTCCTGTTACTTCATCAAACAGTTTCAGTTAGATTATTTGAGTATGATCTACTTTTTACAAATCCATGCTGTCGGCCCTTATTCAACTCCATCCTCTCCAAGTGCCTGTTGATTTATTGTTTTTGCCATGATTATTTTTGTAAAACCTTATGATTTTACCAAATCATGATCTTAAACTGACTGTAGTTCATGCTTTCCAAAACCCCTTTGGCCTTTATCCCCATTTTAAGCCTTCACACTTAGTACCATCCCAGAGTGAAAATTGGGCAATGGAGCGGGGGCAGAGGGACAGTTGTTGAGGTGAAAGTGAGGACTGCAGATGCTAGCGATTAGAGTCGAGAGTGTGGTGCTGGAAAAGCACAGCAGGTTAGACAGCAACCGAGGAGCAGGAGAATCAATGTTTCAGGCAAAAGCCTTTCATCAGGAATCTGTTGTTGAGGCCAGATGTTCAACCATGGAGTTACGGGCACATTTCACCTGTTGTTGAAAGATTCAGAATCTATTGTTGTCAGTGATTGGTCTCAGTGCTGATTACATTAGATAATGTCCAAAATTTTAAAAAACATACATTTTTAAATTGTCCTGCAGCTGATTGTAAGACTGATGGTTGAGTCAGATTTAAAAGAATGTGTTTTAGTGCAAGTTAAATTGGTTCGAATTTTTCTGAATACTTAAAATATCAACATTACACTAAGATTCTCTGAGGCTTTGTTTCAGAGCTGCCATTGCTGGTGACCTCAGCTGCCCATGTTGTAACCCACAGTTTGGAAGCTCCAAATAACCAAGTTCTTGCACCCATTTTCTCTTGCTTATCAAATCATTGTTTATGTTTAGGAAAATTTTAAAAAATAAAATCTGAAATCGCAGTTCTTTTTAAAGTTAAGAGGATTGAACTCAAGACTGATCTAGGTTTCAATAAAATTTCATTCACTGTAATATTAATATTCTACAAATCTGGAAAACTCAGAACCAATAAATTTTGCGAAAAACATATTCTTTTGTATTCAAAAATTTGTTTTTGTGCTTTTCCTTCCTTCTTTGACTCCTGTTTACAAGTATGAACAATTTTAATAGTTGTGAGATGCTTAAATTGTAGAATTGAGTTACATGGAAGACAAAAAAAATTTGTTAAATCATGAGGGTATCATGCATTTTTCCATTCTGTGGCTATCAGTAGTATAGAATAATGCATTGTTTTCTCTCCATGTGAGTGAGATAGTGTTGCCTATATAAAGTCTAAGATAGATCCAAATAGAATATTGCACCTGATGCTGGTCACCACAGTTTAAGAATGTTTGAATGTCCTTGAACGTGAAAAGGAAATTCACCAGAATGATTTCAGGGACGACATGGTGGACGTTTAGTAATAATTTAGGTTGGAAAGGGTGCAAGGAGATTGAGGTAAGATTTCACAGAGATATAAAAGATTATGACAGGCTTGTATCTCATAGACAAAGAAAAACTATTCCCACTGGCTGATTATACAAGGAATAAGGGGTACTTTTAAAACTTTACCCATTCGTGAAGAAAGTTTATACCCGAAATGTTGACTTCTCCACCTCCTGGTGCTGCCTGTTTTCCTGCGTTCTTCCAGCTTCCTGCTTGTCTATATTTAAGACTTTTGCAAGAAACACGGACAATGTGAGGAAGGAACTTTTTATGCAGAATCTCAATATCTCAATGCTGCCATGATAGTTGATGTAGAAACAGTTAATAATTTCACAAGGAAATTAGATAGTCACTTGAAAGAAATAAGCCTGCAGGGCCGTGGGAGTAGAGTGAGTGAGTGGGACTGACTGAATTGCTCTGTGGGGCATGAGTTCAGTGGCTTCATCTACACCTTCTGTTACACTAAGATTGATTATAATTGATGCTTAAGTATCTAGAAGAAGAAATTTAGTTGTTGTTACCAATTTAGATATGAGAAAATTGAGGCAAAATTAAAATTGTTGATTTTTTTCAAGAAATATTTATTAATGCTTTGATTCAATCTTATGTTATACTTATCTGTTCTGAGCATCTCAGTCATGACCATTATGGAAAACATTAATTCAGAATACAAGATGTAAAACAAAATATAATTACTTATGTATGTAGAGTTGATATTTGAAGTTTGGTTTTGACACAGTTTAATATATTTACATAACATTAATCTCTATATTTTTTCTTTAATGTCATTCTTTAAGGATTGTGATTACACTTTGTGTCGTCCTTGAGACAGAGCTGCTGTTAATTTGCAGACCTGAAAAACATCAGGGATTTGAGAACATTTTTCATGTAATATTGTGCCTCGGCTGTCTTCGGTTATCAGGCAGCCATCAGTAGTTGCTGTCTCTGATATAACTCAGAGCAAGCAGCGGCCTTTCAGATTTACAAAATTGAATAGAAACAATAACCATCTAGCACGTAGATTGCTGGGGGATTTGTCTGGCTTTTTCCAGGAGAAGACAATTGTTCCAGTGACTTTCATCTTGGCTCTGACAGATTTTTTAATTCAATCCCTCTCCCCTCTCTCCCCTCTCTTTCTCCAGTGAATGAAATAATACTCTGCCATTTCTGGGCTAGAGAGATAAGGGCAATATTCTCTGTTCCTGTAGTCACCAAATATGGAATATAAAACACTGCAGTCCTTTTTTGAACTAGTTTTCAGTGAAAGAACTGGCAAGGTCACCTGTAGGGGTCACTGATGTGATATCAAATTATGATAGATTAAAAATGTGCAGACTGTGCATGTGAACAGTAAAACTGAGTCACTGCTAAATTTATTCATTTGTTAACATTCACCAACAGAAAATTCTCACAAACGATATGTGTTCTGCAGAAATATTTCACCTCTATGTTTGAAATGAATGCTAGACTTATAATAAGGGACTATCGGAGATACTAAAATGGAAAATCAAACAAAATGCATTTGTAGGACATTATACAAGTGCTGACAAAATGTGATTTGCAATGGTAGTAAACTGTAAGACAAATTTTCCAAGTCGTCGGTTAATAAAAGTAAGCAATTGAAAATTAGATAGGAATCTGTTTCAGTTTTTCCACTTTTCATTCACTTAGCTGTAATACAGAAAATACAGCAGTGGCTGATAATTTATGAGGGATCTGGAGTTTTCTTGTTCAAGATGTTAAAAGAGATTACATTGTTTAGTTGCATGTCTTTTTTATGATTTGTGACTGACATTCAGCTCAGAGAAAAGCAAGGCTTTTGTTGTCTTCTTTGTGAGAATTTAATTTTAAAAGAGCATAATTTAATTTGGACCTATCTTAGGCTTTTCAAAACAGGCATTGCTATTTTTCATGCTACTTTTTGTTTTGCTTCCTTACTTTCATTTAAAATTACTTCCTGGTTTCTATTGCAGGATAATATAAAGAAATTTGAACATGCTGTGTATGTGTCTATTATGAATAAAGTGGATGTTGGATTTTATGGTGAAGAGCATTTAGAGAGGTACTTTTTGTAGATTAGTGGAACACTGATTTTTCTTAATATGGAAAATATTGTGATGCAAAAGAATGACAAATGTTCCTTTCCATCCATGAGTTACATAATTAACAAGAGGGTAAATCCTGTTTGATGGTAAATTCCACCTGCAATCCATTTCCTATTTTCAGGATTTTGTGAGGAATTATGATACACTTTGTTTTTGCTATCAGCATTACAACCAACCAAATCATCTTCTCTGAAGAAGGGTCAGTGGACCTGAAATATTAATTCTGCTTTTTCTGCGCAGGTGCTGCCAGACCTGAGTTTTTCCAGCAATTTGTGTTTTTGTTTCCGCTTTGAGTTGGGTAATCACTTTGTTTTTATGATTGCACAGAAGTTTCCAATACCTGACCTAAAAGTGCAGTGCTGTAATAGTTACATAAAACATGATGTAATGTTTTCTACAGTTAATGGAATTTATGAATATCTATCTATCTCTTGTTTCATTTACCTGTACTTGACAATATAACCTTTGGTGAGATGTCTTTTCACATTTTCAATGTTCTTTTTACTTATGGACTTGTAAGCATCAAATCTACCATCCTAGGTAGGATTATTAAGAATATTACTATTTCCAATTCCCATTTCTAAAATTTCTGTTTTTCTTCTGTTCTTCGTGAATCAAATACTTGTCCAGTTTCAGTGGTAGTGGCAGTAATTTGATTGGTCAGCTAAATGACTGTGTTTCACATGGGAGCTCAATATCTGGATTGACCAGTAGAATTATAAAAGTGAATTTGGTCCTGTTATTGCTTAACATCTACATCCATACATTTGTATGAGAGAAGAAGGTGGAGTGTTGCTCAGATGAAACCAGGAATAAAATCATAGGCTTTTTTTTGTCCATCTCCTTCCTACTTTAACATAGGGTGGTAGAAGTCAATTGTCCCCACTGTCAGCCTTGCTGAAATTAGTTAACTTATCATGGAGTGGGGATTGTACCGTGGTACATTCTGGTCATCACAGCTATATACCATTACACATGGTGAATTTACATGTTAAGCGTCCAGAACAGAGATGACTTTTTGTAAATCCATAATCTTTCCCTTCAGGATGAGATTCTAAATTTTGGCCATTTCTTTTTCTAGTTACTGAAACTTGACTTGCCCTAAATTTAACTGGTGATAATGCAAGTAACACGCTGATGGAATGATAACATCAACAACAAAGAAATACTCAATAATTGTGATTTGTTCAATGTTGTTTTGTCATTGGTACTAAATAAGTGAATTCTAGTTAACAGGTCAGAATCATTTCATTAAACAATTTCCACTTACACTTTAGACAGCAATTTGTAGCTATTATTTCAGTTATTGTGCCATTTGCAGAAAACACCTAGCAACTTTGACAAAGTGAGGCTCAAATCTAGATAAAATCGTATTCTGGTAAGATAAATTGGGTCAATAGTTAGTACAGTAAAAATATACTGATTGCAATATCTTTATACTCAATATTAACAGCAGAAATATTAACATTTAAAGTTATAACCAATTATAAAAAATGATTGAATACACTCATTTCTAATTGCAACAATAGAGTGGTTTATCAGTCACACATTATTAACATTCCTGTATTCTTACTACAATGTAATAACTTGAAAACTGTGGAATTCAAATATTGTGAAACATGATGCTAATAAGCTTTATAAAATTCACTTAATAGCCTTATTTGGATAGATTAATATTCTTTTCCCTGTATAAACTATCTACCTCCAGCATTCACTGATGAAATGTGTGTTGACTCTTCCATCTGCTTCAGTCCAGTATTGAGCTTGAGATGTCTGAGCCCATTCTATTGGATGAGTTCACAATAGAAAACAGTCATTGTTTATCTCTACATTAGGTATTTTACTCCAGTGCAGCTGTAGCTTATTTACAATTACTTTGTCATGGCAGAATGAATATTGCATATTTCTTTGCATATGGCACTTGTCTCAGTGAATCTGGGAGTGCTTTACGGTGACACTAGATTAAACCTTGGCATCGGAATGTACACTTTATTCTTTTTTAAATTGACGAATGTCTAAATAAGAAATACACATGATACGTTTTGCAGGTCTGGATTATGGGGTTCACCTTGTCTTTTCTCAACCAACCTCTATATTCGATAGATCATCCTTCATTATTTCCATTATCTCCATCATAATTCCACTAACAAAATCTGTCTTTCCTTGCAATCTGATGGCATTCTGAAGGAGGAACTTTCCTCCAAAACCTCGTTCTCTCCTTAATGACCACTCAACAACCCCTCCTTTCTCCCCATCTAAGACTCCAAAAACTCGTCCAAGTGAAACATAGATTCACTTATACTTTCAATTTAGTATATACTGTATTCACTGCTGATTACATGGTCCCTTCAACAATAAGTGGTCATTTTGCAAAACACCTATATTCAGAGCTCAATTATAACATTGACCTTCCTGCCAATTTTTAACTTAAATTTCTACCTTGCTGTCACTCTGGTCTTTCTATCCATGGCCTACTACTGTGTTCAGATAAAGCCAGACACAAGCTTGAGGGGCATCACCTTATCTTTCAACTTTGGCACTCTGTAGCCTTCTTAACTCAACAATGAGTTCAATAATTTGATATCATAACTTGGGCCTCCATCTTATTCTACTATTTTTCTCCTGGGGCTTAGTCTTGTTTCGTTTTCTCTCTATCTATTCATATTGCAATGGCTGCTATGTACAATTTGTACTTCACCTGGACACCTTTTTTTTTCCTTTATTATACCCATTAACACTTTTTTGGGCTTTTGCATGATTAAACATTTTTTTATTTAAACTGTACTGCCCTTCACCCTATCACTGCCCTTACCTTTCAGGTCATCTTGATCAGAAATGTTAACTGTGTTTATTTCCACAAATGCAGCCTCACTTGCTGAGTGTTTACAGTCTATTTTAAAATATCAAAAGTCACAGATTTTCTGCAACAGAGAGAGAAAAATGTCAATGCTTGTCCACAATCTACACTAGGTCTAACAAACGATCACTGACCTCTGTCTCTTTCTGCATGGATGACAGTAGATCTGCTGATCATTTCCAACATTTTCCATTTCTATTGCAAAATAACCACTTTTGGCAATCAGACTTCTTTTAAGCCTCCAATTCTCCGTCAGCAGGAAACCCACCTGGAATTGCCTGAGATCTAATTTAGGAGAAAGTGAGGACTGCAGATGCTGGAGATCAGAGCTGAAAATGTGTTGCTGGAAAAGCGCAGCAGGTCAGGCAGCATCCAGGGAACAGGAGAATCGACGTTTCGGGCATAAGCCCTTCTTCAGGAATGAGGAAAGTTTGTCCAGCAGGCTAAGATAAAAGGTAGGGAGGAGGGACTTGGGGGAGGGGTGTCGGAAATGTGATAGGTGGAAAGAGGTCAAGGTGAGGGTGATAGGTCAGACTGGGGTGGGGGCGGAGAGGTCAGGAAGAAGATTGCAGGTTAGGAAGGCGGTGCTGAATTCGATGGATTTGACTGAGACAAGGTGGAGGGAGGGGAAATGAGGAAACTGGTGAAATCCGAGTTCATCCCTTGTGGTTGGAGGGTTCCTAGGCGGAAGATGAGGCGCTCTTCCTCCAACCGTAGTGTTGTTGTGGTCTGGCGATGGAGGAGTCCAAAGACCTGCATATCCTTGGTGGAGTGGGAGGGGGAGTTAAAATGTTGAGCCACAGGGTGGTTGGGTTGGTTGGTCCGGGTGTCCCAGAGGTGTTCTCTGAAATGCTCCGCAAGTAGCCGGCCTGTCTCCCCAATATAGAGAGGGCCACATAGGGTGCAGAGGATGCAATAGATGATGTGTGTGGAGGTGCAGGTGAATCTGTGGCGGCCCCCAAAGTTTCCTTTGGGGCCTTGGAGGGAGGTGAGGGGGGAGGTGTGGGCGCAAGTATTGTACCTCCTGCGATTGCAGGGGAAGGTGCCGGAAGTGGAGGTTGGGTTGGTGGGGAATGTGGATCTGACGAGGGAGTCACGGAGGGAGCGGTCTTTATGGAATGCTGATAGGGGAGGGGAGGGAAATATATCCTTGGTGGTAGGGTCCGTTTGGAAGTGGCGGAAATGACGGCGGATGATGCGCTGTACATGGAGATTGGTGGGGTGGTAGGTGAGATAAAAGGTAGGGAGGAGGGACTTGGGGTAGGGGTGTCAGAAATGTACATGGAGATTGGTGGGGTGGTAGATGTGGCCTCCTCTATATTGGGGAGACAGGCCAGCTACTTGCGGAGCGTTTCAGAGAACACCTCTGGGACACCCGGACCAACCAACCCAACCACCCTGTGGCTCAACACTTCAACTCCCCCTCCCACTCCACCAAGGATATGCAGGTCTTTGGACTCCTCCATCGCCAGACCACAACAACACGCGGTTGGAGGAAGAGCGCCTCATCATCCGCCTAGGAACCCTCCAACCACAAGGGATGAACTCGGATTTCACCAGTTTCCTCATTTCCCCTCCCCCCACCTTGTCTCAGTCAAATCCATCGAATTCAGCACCGCCTTCCTAACCTGCAATCTTCTTCCTGACCTCTCCGCCCCCACCCCAGTCTGACCTATCACCCTCACCTTGACCTCTTTCCACCTATCACATTTCCGACGCCCCTCCCCCAAGTCCCTCCTCCCTACCTTTTATCTTAGCCTGCTGGACAAACTTTCCTCATTCCTGAAGAAGGGCTTATGCCCGAAACGTCGATTCTCCTGTTCCCTGGATGCTGCCTTATCTGCTGCGCTTTTCCAGCAACACATTTTCAGCTGAGATCTAATTTAGTATGGCATGAAATGTGAATTTCAGGAAAAATTAAAAATATGAAGGAAACATAAACATCCTGCTCAGAAAAAAATGTCTGAGCAATAATTTATTAATTACTTTTTACTGCCAACTTTTAATTTTAAAAAGTGCTATACAGCAGAGCTAACTTTTTTTTGCTTTTCCAGTTAAGTGCAGTTAGAAAGAGACAGGCACTTGTTCATACTCACACTCAATTTCATATATCTCATTTCTTCACTCTTACTCTGTCACATTAATACATGCTCACTCTCTCACATTCACAAACTTTTTTTCTTCCTTGGTCTCAATTTTCTGCTATGCTTCCAAAATTACCCCCAGAAATTCCTGCCATTCCTGCTAGGCTATCATTCTGGTCAACCCCAACCAAATCCTTCATCATGTTTTTGTAGTTACCTTTACTCAATTATAATACCATTATATCTGATTCAGTCTTCTCCCTCTCTCAAACTGCAGGGTGAATTCTATCATATTATGTTCACTGTCCCCGAGGGCTGCTTCACCACAAGCTCCTTAGTGAAGTTTGCTTCATTATACATCACTAAATCCAGAATGCCTAGTGAGCTATACCACAACCTACTTCAAAGAACCATCTCATTGACATTCCATGAATTCCTTTACTTGGGGCCAACCTGATTTTCCCAGTTCACCTGCATATTGAAGTTCCTCATGATTATTGTAATAGTGTGTTCTTACATGCCTTATCTATCTCCCTATTTATTTTTAGCCCTCCGTTCTGACTAATGCTAGGAGGCCTGTATATAACTCCCATCAGGAGTCCGTTGTGATTGCTGGACTCTACCCACACTGATCTGTGCCTTCTGACCTTTTAATCACTTCTTGCTATTGATTTAATTTCATTTATTTCTAACAAGGGAACTTCCTGTCCTTGGATATTTAGTTCCCAGCCCTGATCCCAATGCAGCCAGGTCTCTGTGATGCCCACAACACCATACCTGCCTATGTGCTATGAGCTCATTTACTTTGTTTCATATACTGT
The DNA here is from genome assembly GCF_037043375.1 of Chiloscyllium plagiosum. Taxonomy (NCBI): domain Eukaryota; kingdom Metazoa; phylum Chordata; class Chondrichthyes; order Orectolobiformes; family Hemiscylliidae; genus Chiloscyllium; species Chiloscyllium plagiosum. The sequence continues at coordinate 29,433,093 of NW_028270155.1, read as the reverse complement.
GTGCATTTAATACAACACCTGCACTGATCGCGCTCCCTTCTCATAGTTGTCCACTTATTTGCTGTGCCTGAAATTAGATTCCTGACCCTTTCCATACACTGTCCTATTAGTTGTTCTGGAAACTTTAATAACATATGCCCTCTCGTAAGCCCTTCCTGTCTTTATCTCGTTCAAGGTCCTTGTGACCTCAGTTTGTACTATCGGTTCACCTATCTTATATCGGAGGCTTTGTGCATTAAGATACATGATTTTCAAGTTTGTTCTATTATTGAGTTTCCAAACACTTCCGTACACACTACAAATCTGGAATCAATGAGTATCAGGGGGAGGGGCAAACTCCACTGGTTGGAATCATACCTCACACATAGGAAGACGGTCATGGTTTTTGGAGGTCAGTCATCTCAGCTATAGGACATAAAATCCCTACAGTCTGAGAAGAGGCCATTTGGCCCATCAGCTTCACACCAACCATCTGAAGAACATCCCAGGAGAAAGTGAAGACTGCAGATGTTTGAGATCAGAGTCGAAAGTGTTGCTGGAAAAGCGCAGCAGGGCAGGCAGCATCTGAGGAGCAGGAGAATCGATGTTTCGGACATAAGCCCTTCATCAGGAATGAGGCTTGTGGGTTGGGGCTGAGAGATAAGTGGGAGGGGGCTGGGTTGGGGGAAGGTAGCTGAGAAAGCGATAGGTGGATGAAGGTGAGGGAGAAGGTGAAAGGTCAGCGTGGGGAGTGATGGACAGGTCTGGAGGGCAGTGCCGAGTTGGAGGCTTGGGACTGGGATAACGTTGGGGGAGGGGAAATGAAGCTGTTGAAATCTACATTTATCCCGTGTGATTGCAGGATCCCAAGGCGGAATATGAGGCGTTCTTCCTCCAGGCGTCGGGTGGTAACGCTTTGGCAGTGGAGACGGCCCAGGACATGCATGCCCTTGACGGAGTGGGAGGGGGAGTTGCAGTGTTCAGCCACGGGGTGGTGGGGTTGGTAGGTGCCGGTGTCCCAGAGATGTTCTCTGAAATGATCCGCAAGAAGGTATCCTATCTCCCCAATGTAAAGGAGACCACACTGGGTGCAATGGATGCATTGGATGACATTGGTAGAGGTACAGGTAAATTTCTGAAGGATGTGGAAGGATCTCTTGGAGCCTTAGACAGAGGTGAGGGGAGTGGTATGGGCGCAGGTTTTGCACTAGTGGTGGCAGGGAAAGGTGCCAGGAGTGGGGTGTGGGCTGGTGGGATGGACCTGACGAGGGAGTTAAGAAGGGAATAGTCTATCCAGAACGCTGATAGGGGTGGGGAGAGAAATATATCTTTGGTGGTGGAGAACATCCCATCCAGACCCTGACCCCTATCTTATCCCCATGACCCAGCATTTACTCTAGCTAACCCACTTTGCCTGAATGATACAGACAATTTAGCATGGCTGGTCCACCTAACTTTCACATCTTTGGATTGTGGGAGGAAATCAGAGCGCCTGGCAGAAAACCATTCAGACACAGGGAAAATGTGCAAACTCCACATAGACAGTTGCCTGAGTTTGGAGTTGAACCTGGATCCCTGGCACTGTGATAGAGCAGTGCTAGCCACTGAGCCACCATGTCACCTCTCGACCTCTTTGCTGGAGTTCCTCAGGGTAGTATCCTAGGCCTAACCCATCTTCAACTGCTTCATCAGTGACCTTCCCTCCATCAGAAGGTCAAAGTGGAGATATTCACCAATGATTGCAAAATGTTCAGCACCATTAATGACACATTAGATATTAGAAGCAGTCAATATTTAAATGCAATAAGATGTGGACAAAATCCAGGCTCGGGCTGACAAGTGGCAAGTAATATTCATACCACACAATTGCCAGGCAATGACCATCTCCAAAAGCAGATAATCTAATCACCATACCTTACCATTCAATCGTGTTACCATCACTTACTCCTCCACTATCAACAGCTTTGGGGTCACCATTGGCCAGAAATTCAACTGGACTGTCCATATAAACGCAGTGGCTACACGAGCAGGTCACAGACTTGGTACACTGTGGCAAATAACTCACCTCCTGACTCCCCACTTGCCTGTATGGGTGCAGCTCCAACAACGCTCAAGACATTTGACACCACCTAGGGCGAAGCAGCTTGCTTGATTTGGCGCTACATCCACTCCCTCCACCACTGACGTGGAGTGCACTCACTGCTGCTACTATTTACAAGATGCATGCAGAAATTCACCAAAGTTCCTTAGACAGCACCTTCCAAACCCACCACCACTTTTATCTAGAAGGATTAGGATAGGAATACTACCACCTGCAAGTTCCCCTCCAAGCCACTCACCATCCTGACTTAGAAATACATCACTGTTCCTTCACTATTGTTGGAATTCTCTCCAGGGTATTATGGGTCAACATACAGCATGTGGACTGCAGCAGTTCAAGAAGGCAGCTCGCCAACACTTTCTCCAGGGCAGCTAGGGACAGGTGATAAATGCTGGCCAACCAGTGCTGCCCATGTCCCACGACTAAATAAAAAAAGAACTTTTATGGTTTCTTGGTACAATATGGCATTCACACATTGTCCCTTTTTTATTTTCCTGTAACAATCAATGCCATCACTAACCAGCAACTTGAAACCATTTGTCCCAGCCAAATCTTTGAACCATATGTTTACCTTTTTAATCTTGTTGACCCAGTGCCTATTAGCTCATGGCACAGGTTGTAATCTGGAGATAATTGCACTTTTTTGTTTCTACTTTTTAATGTAGCTCTGGATTGCTCATATTTCCTCAGCCAAACCTCTTTTTCCCAATATTACTGGTATCTACTTGGACTATGACAACTGAATCTATCCCCTTCAACTCCAAATTCCTTTGCAGCCAAGAGAGACATCCTGATCCTGGCAAGCAACACAGCCTTTGGGACCTTAATCTTTGCTGCACAGAAAAGTGCATATTCCCCTTTGACTATACTGTCCCCAATTACAACTACATTTTCTTTTCTCTTCCACCTCTTGAATGGCTCCTTGTATCATGGTGCTATGATCAGTTTGCTCATCTCCCTTCAGTCCCTATTGTTAGACAAGCTCAAGGGCTGAGACTCCTTCAGCATTACCTCCTGGATTCCTCTCCCTACACCGCTTGTAGTCACTCCCTCCTGTCCCTGTCCCTGACCAAATTTAAGATGGTTAGTCTATGGAGTGTGACTGCCTCCTGAAAGAATCAAGTAACTCTTTTCCCCCTTTGTGATGTATTGCAGTGTTTGAGGCTTCGACTGCAGCTCGTCAACTCTGAGCAGGAGTTCCTCAAACAACCAACACTTAGATTAGATTAGATTAAATTACTTACAGTGTGGAAACAGGCCCTTTGGCCCAACAAGTCCACACCGCCCCGCCGAAGCGCAACCCACTCATACCCCTACATTTACCCCTTACCTAACACTACAGGCAATTTAGCATGGCCAATTCGCCTGACCTGCACATCTTTGGACTGTGGGAGGAAACCGGAGCACCCGGAGGAAACCCACACAGACACGGGGAGAACGTGCAAACTCCACACAGTCAGTCGCCTGAGGCGGGAATTGAACCCGGGTCTCTAGCGCTGTGAGGCAGCAGTGCTAACCACTGTGCCACCGTGCTGCCCATTTGTTACAGATGTTAATTTTTAATTTTTTTTTTTCTAAATTTCTTGCTGGTCTTTTAGTTTGTAATCTGAAAATATTTCTCTTATTTACCTTTGATCTGAAAGTAACCTATGTTATAAACCAGTGAGCCTACATTTTTCTGTGGTGTCATTCTGTTTCATAGTGGGACCATGATTTTGGGCTTCAGGTTAGCTTGAACTGTGTCTCACTCCAGATGTGATCTTATCCTGATCATGCGAAGATCAGTCTCGTACTGTCTCTCTCAGTATCACACTCTCAATCTAGTATCCCTCCTTTCTGTTCTCACTTATTCTCTCTCTCGTGAAATACACAAACTCAGACATGTTCTTTTTTTCTCGTGTATATGTGCACACTTGTTTTCTCATATCCATATGCTCTCTCTCTCTCTCTCTCCCTCTCAAATACATAAATGGTCATTGTAAGAATATGACTCCCTACTCCTCCAGTTTCTGGAGTGAATGGTTGGACCAATCCTATGGGTCCCATCAAGATTCTCCACAGACAAGGGAGTTGAGGGTTGTGTTGTGCGTTGCAGACAGGAAGATGGCGATGGCATCACAACCAGATCTGCCATGACTATTTAATCATGAAACAATTTTGAAGGAGTGATTGTTCTACATCTACTCCCTAAGTCCTGTGTGTTCCTCTTTTTTTTTTTAACCTGGCCTGTATATCAAACATATTTCCTGTTTCCTTGATACCATTAAAATGTTTTCTGAATTGAACATGAAATTGATTTCCTCTTGTTTCCTGGTGTGTCGATGGGAGCAATGGGGAAGGAGAAGAATGCATTTTCAAGCTGAAGGTTATTGACCTCCTCCATAAATGTTGTCTTCCTAGTGGTCAGAGAGAGAAGTTGGAGATTTTCCAATCATTTTTTGCATTACTTTCTATCTGCAAGGTGTGAGTCCATATTTTCTAATCTGAATCTGGGGGGAGAGAGAGGCTGAAATTTATCCACACCATCTGAGGCCATGCTCTCGGACCTGCAGGCAGGTCTGGAGTGAAGAAAACTCCCAACACGGTGGGCGGCACGGTGGCACAGTGGTTAGAACTGCTGCCTCACAGCGCCAGAGACCCGGGTTCAATTCCTGCCTCAGGCGACTGACTGTGTGGAGTTTGCATGTTCTCCCCGTGTCTGCGTGGGTTTCCTCCGGGTGCTCCGGTTTCCTCCCACAATCCAAAGATGTGCAGGTCAGGTGAATTGGCCATGCTAAATTGCCCGTAGTGTTAGGTAAGGGGTAAATGTATGGGTATGGGTGGGTTGCGCTTCGGCGGGGCGGTGTGGACTTGTTGGGCCGAAGGGCCTGTTTCCACACTAAGTAATCTAATCTAAAACAGTTCTCAATGAGTCCCAAGTCACAGCACATGGGTAGATTAGAGGGAATTTGATGTGTCCTACTTGGCCAATGCTTGCTGCTTTTCACAGCAATCATTGGCCAAGTTGCCTGTCAGTTGGGATGATCTGTCTGCCAGATTGGTTGCTTTGGAGACTGATCTTCCAGATTAACAGATTACTTAGCTCCTCCACAGGCACAGGCCCGAGTGATTAGAACTGCCTTCAAATCCACTTCCTGGGCCCAGATCATCATCAATGTCAGAAGTGTGACTCTCCCTGAAACTGTAATTATGCATGATATGGTTTTAAAAAATCTTATTCGCTTGCATATCCAATCTCAACTTTTCCTTTATAAATAGCCATATTCATATCCACATTGATTGCAACATGAACTTTGAGTTAAAATTTTATCTTCCTTCCAATGATGCTGCTCTGGGACTTCTGTGTAGGATGTTTTTTACTTCATGGCCATGCCTGTTTAGTAATTTGTTTCTCGATAATAGTTATGGATTTTCAGCATGGATCCCGGCTGAACTTTCAAAGATGTTTTCCGTTGTCATATTTTTGGTCTTCATAATGCATTAGATAGAAAAATATCTTTTGTTCATCAGCTGTAACAAAACCATAAGTTTGTCTTCGAAAGAATGTATTTATCATTATGCTGTGGATAATACGCCAAAACACTCTTGTCCTTAATACATGTTTTATTCTTTTATCCTTGGAACCTGGAAGCAGTTTGGTGACTTGAGTTTAGCTAGCTGAGCAAAATTTACAGACCATCGGTTTTATTTTTTGGTTTTATTTTAGCCATTTAATGCCAGTTACTCATATTAAAATTGGACAGGAAAATATAAACAACTGCAGGCATTTGATGGACAAGATAATTTAGTATAGTTGAAAACAGAAATCTGACATGCTTTGAACAGGAGTTATAAACTAAAATAGAAAATTACATTTAGAACTATTCATTTGTATGGCTATTACAAACATTTGAACTTAGCAATTAAAGGTGATTTGATATGTCGAACTTGCAATCTTTTTCTCTACTGTGTCCTTTGATTTGAAATGAAGAAATAATCTTTGTATTTTTATTTCTAGGTCTGTCAAGATTTATACTCCTGGACGCAGGGACCCAGGAACACCAATGACTCCACGACATACCCCAGCACGTTTTGGACTTTGATTGTTATCCAATTTTGTTTTTATGTTTTTTAATTTTGTACAAAATATGTTTAAATATTATGGCTTCAAATCTATATTTGTATATTACCACTAAAAAAAAAATTACATTTTTCTAGTGCCTGAGAATAACCGTATTTGGGTTTATAATGTAACACTTGAGTTTTTCATTACATCATAGGTGATTAGTGATTGAAAAATTCAAGTTTGTCATCACTATGGATAGTGTACAGGTTCATGTGACAGCAGTTTTGATGCTGCCATCATTGGCTTTGCCATAGATCTATGTGCCCTCAACGTTGAGTCAGCTAATTGTGTGTATGTGTGTGTGTTTACACGATGTATGGATAACCTGTGCATTCCAGTGGATCTCTTGTCAGTTTTATTTTGTATGCAAGAATTGGTTCAGTGTTCAAATGTAACCCATTCTCACACTTAGACTTTCTGTATTTCTTTTCAGTTCTGGACATCTGTTGACTTTGATTTTACAGTGCTTTGCAACTTTATTCCTCAGAAAAAAAATGATTTAAACAATCATCTGTATTTAAGTGGAATAACAATAATTTTAACTCAGCCGTACTTTTGGTCCATCTGAATCTCCTACAGCTCCACGCCTTGTCTAAACAATAAGCAGAACTGCTTTCTAAGGCTTTGGGGAGTTAATTCAACAGATATTACGAAAGAGGACAATACAAAGGGAAATGAGCAATCCTGTATTTCTTGACTTTTCAGTGAAATACCTCATCTTACAGGAGCATTATCTGACCAGGCTGATATATCAGTGCCAATTCTCCAGGGACCTTTGGAGTTATCATAATGTATAAGTAGCAAGATTGATGAAATATGCTGTTCCTTGCTATTTGAGGGTCAAGTTAGGTTTAACTAGTCAAAATAGCCTTGCATTGTTGTTTCTTTTTCTTTTCTGCTCTTAAATTGAATTTGTCCATTCAGCCAGGCTTTTGAGTGTTAGTATTTGGTGAGAAATCCTTATCAGGGAGAAAATAATTCCTGCTGTATTGGCAAAATAGAACTGATTTTCTGCTTGTGACATTGAAGAAACAGCAATTTTTGCCTGTTTATCCATTCTGTGCAACTTGGGAATGGACCTTCTCTGGGAGAGGTGTGTGATGCAGTGCAACTTATGTATCTTCAGACCATAAGACACTGGGATATGAGTAGGCTTGACTTGCATGGTTCAAAACATCAGGTCCTCGTGTTTTCCAAAGCATGGCTTTATTTGATTCCATTTCAACATTCATCAGGCTGTATGCAAGAAAACAGGTTTCTTGAGTTTTTTGTTTGTATTCTTGTCAACTCCAAATTTGAACTGTACCTGTGCCTTCTACAAATGCAGAAATGTGTTTAATTTCTTCAGACTTCAACCTGGGATTAACACATTATTTGTATTCCAATGATTTTTTTAAACACTCTTTCAATTTTAAAAGGAGTTTCAGCCTCTTCCAAATGCTCATTTCTCTAAACTCACTCTTCATTAACCAGGCCTCTAAATTCCACAGTTATCCTGGATAGAAAATTGGGTTTACTTTACCTGTCCAGTAATTTTTTGCTGAGGTTCCTTTGTGCTTTACAATTGTTTCACCCAGCTTGACCTTTCAACATGAGCTGATCTGTATTTTTAGCTATTTTATGAAAATGTGCAGTCCTTTATGACAGGTGTCACAAATCAATTAAAGAAAGGGATATCCATGATTTCCTCCAAATTTGTTCTACAACTTCCTACTATTCATTTCTTGAATCCCTATTTCAGTTAACTTCTACTTGCATGCATACAGATACTTTCCTGCAATTGGCTTCAGCTGTTATGAGCTTCACAGGGTTCAAAACATGTAGACCAATTAAAACTAGAGTTTTAACAACTGATTTAAAGTCTACCAGGTGCACAAGTACTCCAAAATGAAATAATTGTGGAAAGAAATTCTGATTTTAGAAAACGGGGTGGAGGAGGAGAAGCCCTGAGTGATGTGGAAATAACAATGGCCAGAACAGGTGGCAACAGCACTAGTTTACCCATGGACAATGTATATTAGATAGATATCAGTTTCAGAAATGGAGAGCCCTAATTGCAGCAATGATAAGAAGGACAGGAATCAGGGAGGCAGCTGCTTTTTGAATGGAATTTTTTAATTATTACACTGGATTACCTGGATTTTTTTTGTGTCTCTGCAAGTTGTTCTTCAATAAACATAAAAGTGTCTTGTTGTAATATAAACCTGAGATCTTGCATTCAAAACAGAGGTTGTGGCAATGTAGGGTCATATTTGTTAATAAATGTGGAGTTTTATTGTAAACAAAGTCATTGTGTTGTAGTATTCATTTGTTGTCCTTCAAAAGATTTTAATTAAGTGACCCACTGGTGTAACACAGAAACGTTCGTGTCCATTGAGACAGCTCTGCCATTTAATTAAATTATGGCTGATCACCTAAGTCACTGTCATTTGCCTGCACTGACTCCATATTCCTTAATACCATTAGTCCTGAGGAATTTATTTTGTGTTAAACATGCTCAATGTTGAACTTCCCCAGTTGTCTACAGAAGGTGATTCCAAAGATTCACCACCCTCTGAGTGAAGAAAGTCCTCTTCACTTAAATGACAGCCCCATAATCTGACATTATTGCCTCTTAAGTTTCAACGAAATAATTTTCATTGTTTAAATTCTAGCAAAAACAAGCCCAAATTCCTCCATCTCTTCTCATGAGAAAATTCTGCCATTTTAGAAATGAATCTGGTAAAACTTTATTGTGCTTCCTCTATGGGAAGTATTTTCTCCCTTAAATAAGGAAAACAAAACTAGAGATGATGTTCACCAGATTATATACAATCGAAGAAAATCATTTGTAATGTTATGACACAGGAATAGCAAGCCTTAAAATTGCTGGGTTTGCAACACAGTGAAATTAAAGTATTCAATGACCCTCAAAATTGCCCAAATGTTTCTAAACAAGCTTTAAGAACAACAGAACTTGGACACTAAGTTTATAACAAACAAATTAATTTATTACTAATGCTGTAACTTTAGCAGGGCAAAGCTAAATAACAACCTAATTAATAGCTATGATTTAAGACCAATCTGCTGTGCGCATAAAATCCCATTCACACACAGACACAGTTAAGGGATAAATTAGAAAGCAAAAAATTGTAATTTGCAGTTCAATTAAATAGCTTAAAATTAAGGATGCCAAGTCTTCAAGCAGTATATAGATAATGAATTGTTCATGTGCATGACTGTATATCTAATTTCCAAGTAACTGGTGAATGCGAACAATTAGTAGACTTCCAGAAATATTTAGATATTTCCTACAGACTGGGATTCTTTTCTCAGAACATACAACAATTCTTTAACTGAATATAAATGTAGAGACAGGAAAATATGGCAGCCAGTCCTGAAGCTTCCAAAATCACTCTGCACTAGACAAAATCAATCAGAACCAGTTCACTTTTTTTATTCACTGGGTTTGGCTGGTTAGAGCCGGTCCTCCCCTACTTGACCAATTCTATACCCAACAAGCTGGGGAATTTCATGAATCACTGCTAATTTCCCAACCAACCCCTCATGTACACTACGCTGAATGAGGAAGTACAGGTTAGCTAATCAATAAAAGCCCAGTGACATCAACCTTGTACTTGCTTCTCCAGCAGAAATAATCAAGATTTCAAACATGCAGTGAAACAAAAAGAATTGTGGAAAGAAATGAGAGAAACTTAGCAGGTCTGGCAGCATCTATGGAGAGAAAGCAGAATAAATGTTACAGAGTCATAACATACAATATTAATTCTGCTTTCTTTGCACAGATGCTGCCAGTCATGCTGAGTTTCTTCAGCAATTCCTGTTTTTATTTCATTCATAGAAGACGGAAAAGTAATCGAAGGTGCTTTCTGTTCAAGCAAATGTTGGCTTAGTCTTTGTAGGTCTGATGGATGAATTGATCAGTTTGGTATTTGCCCCTAACCAAACCCACCCTTCAAGTTTGCTGACTATGTTAAGTATTGTTAGATCACAGCCCCACTCTTATACTTTTATGTTCTTATTTATGAAGACTGGAATAGCTCTCCCAATCTGTTCAGCTACCGTTGATTATTTATATGTACTCAGGTGTCTGTTCCTGCACACTTTAGAATAGGACCTTTTAGTTTATGTAGTCTCTCCATGTTCTTTATACCCAAGTGTATCACCTCACACTTCTTAGCATTGAACTTCAGTCTGCTCAATCCACCAATGCGCCATTTTCCTTTATACGTTTGACAATGTCCTTGTCACAATTGACCATTCTCGCATGTGTTGTGTCATCTATAAACTTTGAAATTGTCCCCCGCACACCAAGATAGATAGATATATATATAACACATACATACATACACACACACTTTTTTCGGAAAAGCAAAAGGTCCCACTACTACTTTCGAACTGAGGGAAAAAGTATTAACCATTAAACTATTTCCCATCCCTCAGCCAATTTTGCACCCACTTTGCTACTAACCCTTTTATTCCATGACCGATAAAGTTTCTCATAAGTCTTGTGTGATGCTGTATTGAAGATATTTAGAAGCTTATGTATACATCACTTGTTATGTCAACCTTCCCTATTACCAATCAGAAACCTCCATGTTTGTTAACCACAATCTTCCCTTAAATCTATGCTGAATCTTCTGAAGTATTCTGTACTGGGCACTTAACAGGCTCTGGTCAGAACTAAAGAACATACAAAATCATTATTGGTGCAACCCAATAGTGAAGTTTTATTTCATACCTGTGCACTCTGCAAAAGCTCAATACAAGTCTGAAAAAGCCCACAACCTGACTGATGACATTGTACTGCTATAACATACAGCAACTAATAAAACATAAAACAAGCCAATTCATATTTTTCCATGCAAGTATCAGTCTTATACTGAATGATTGTTTCCAGATACTACCTCAGCTCCAGACTTAAACTGACTGCTCTGTATATGTTGGGCTGACCTTGACTACATTTTTTGAACAAGGGTATAATGTTTGCAATTTACTAATCCTGGCACCATTTATGAATCTGGAGAAGATTGAAAGATAATTTCCAATGCCTCTGCAATTTCCATTCTCACCTCCTTCAATATCTTTGGAATCGTGAGGTCCAGGTGCCTTATCAACTTTAAATACTGATAAATTATCCAATAATACTTTCTTATCAATTATGGACCCTTAAAATGGCCAAGTTCCCTCCTTTGTAACCATGGCCTGGGAAGCGTCTGCTTCACAGATAAAGATAGATGAAAAGTATCCAACTAATATCTCAGCCATGCCTCTTGCCTCAAAGTAATTCCCCTATTTGATTCCCAATTGGCCCTATTCTTTTTACCATTCTTTTACTATTGATATATACAGGAGACTTTGGGATTTCCTGAAATGTCAGCTATTAATCATTTTTCATAATCCCTCTTTGCTACTCGTTTTTTCACCTCCTTTCATAAGCTTCTATATTCAGCTTGTTATGAACTACATCTATTACCTGACATCTACCATAAGTATACTACTTTCTTCTTCACCTTGATTTTTATCTCCTTTGTCATCTATGGTACACCGGATGTATTAGTCCAACCTTTCCCTTCTAAGGGAATATACTTTGACTGTGACCAAGCCATCTCCTCTTTGAAGGCAGCCTATAGTTCAGCTATTATTTCTCCTGATAACATTCGGATTCAGACCACCCAACCAGTTCTGTTCTTGTACTCTTGAGGTCGATAGTCCATTTGTGCTATTGATTGACAATGTATTTTTTAACATCATCCTAAACCATATGATACAATGAACACTGGCCCTTAAATGCTGCCCCCATCATGTGATCTTCTTGGCCCATCTCAATCCAAAGAACTAGGTCTAGCACTATCCAAGTCATAGAGTCATAGAGATGTACAGCATGGAAACAGACCCTTTGGTTCAACTTTTTCATGCCAACCAGGTAACCTAAATTAATCTCGTCCCATTTGCAAACACTTGGCCCATATCCCTCTAAACCCTTCCTATTCTTTAAGTTCGAGAATACTTGTAGACAAAGATGAGAGTAGTCCAAAGGGAAGAGTACTAAACTGAGCCAAGGCCAATTATATCAAAATTAGGCAGGAGCTGGGAAATGTGGATTGAACACAGCTATTTGAAGGGAAGTCAACATTCGATATGTGGGAGGCTTTCAAAGATAGGTTAAAGATAGTGCAGGATAGGCATGTCCTGTTGAAAGGATAGGAAAGGCAAGATTCTTGAACCGTGGGTGAGGGGAGAAATCATACGACTAGCCAAGAGGAAAAGGGAAGCATACATAAGGTCCAGGCAGCTAAGAACAGAAGGGACCCTGGAGGATGATCGGGAGAGTTAGGACCAGTCTTAAACGAGGAATCAAGCAGGCTAAAATGGGTCATGAAATAGCTTTAGCGAACAGAATTAAGGAGAATCCCAAAGCTTTATATTCTGGTATAAGAAGCAAGCTGGTAACTAAAGAAAGGATTGATCTACTAAAGGATAAGGAAGGAAGGTTGTGTGTCAAACCTGAGAAAATGGGTGAGATTCTGAATGATTACTTTGCATTAGTGTTCACCTCGGAGAGAGACATGATGAACGTTGAGATTAGATTAGATTACCTACAGTGTGGAAACAGGCCCTTCGGCCCAACCAGTCCACACCGATCCTCCGAAGAGTAACCCACCCAGACCCACTTCCCTCTGACTAATGCACCTCACACCATGGACAATTTACCATGGCCAATTCACCTGGCCTGCGCATCTTTGGACTATGGGAGAAAACCCACGCGGACACGGGGAGAATGTGCAAACTTCACACAGACAATCGCCCGAGGCTGGAATTGAACCTGGGACTCTACTGCTGTGAGGCAACAGTGCTAACCACTGAGCCACTGTGAGATAGAAGTTTGATTAGTCCGGATCACAGTGATGTAAGTAGGGAAGATGTGTCAGGTAGGCAAGAGGTTATTAAGGTGGACAAATCCCAGGACCAGATGGGATCTATGACAGGTTGCTGAGGGAGGCGAGAGAGGAAATAGCTGGGGCCTTGACAGATATCTTTGTAGCATCTTTAAACACAGGTGAGGTGCTGGAGGACTGGAGGGTTGCTCGTGTTGTCCCCCTGTACAAGAAGGGTAGTAGGGATATTCCGGGTAACTACAAACCAGTGAGCCTGATGTCAGTGGTGGAAAAGTTGCTGGAGAAGGTATGGAGAGATACGATCTATTTATATTTGGAAGAGAATGGGCTTATCAATGATAGGCAACATGGTTTTGTATGGGAGAGATCGTGCCTTACCAACTTTATAGAGTTCTTTGACGAAGAGACCAAGTTGATACATGAAGGAAGGGCTATAGATGTCATATACATGGACTTTAGTAAGGGGTTTGATAAAGTTCCCCAAGGTAAACTAATGGAGAAAGTGAAGTCACAGGTATGCAGGGTGTTCTAGCTAGGTGGATAAAAAACAGGTTGAGCAACAGGAGACAGAGTAGTAGTTGAAGGGAGTTTCTCAAAATGGAGAAAGGTGACCAATGGTGTTCCACAGGGGTCAGTGCTGGGGCCACTGTTGTTTGTAATATACATAAATGATCTGGAAGAGGGTACTGTTGGTATAATCAGCAAGTTGCAGATGACACAAAAATTGGTGGCGTAGCAGAAAGCATAGGGGACTGTCAAAGAATACAGGAGAATATAGATAGACTGGAGAGTTGGGTGGAGAAGTGACAGATGGGGTTCAATCTAGGCAAATGTGAGTTGATGCCTTTTAGGAAGTCTAATTCTAGAGCAAATTATACAATAAATGGAAGAGCCTTGGGAAAAGTTGATGAGCGGAGAGATCTGGAAGTTCGTGTCCATTGTACCCTGAAGGTTGCTGCACAGGTGGATAGAGTGGTCAAGAATGCATATGGTATGCTTGCCTTCATTGGACGGGGTATTGAGTATAAAAGCTGGCAGGTCATGTTAACATTGTACAAGACTTTGGTTTGGTTGCATTTAGAATACTGTGTACAGTTCTGGTCGCCACATTACCAAAAGGATATGGACCCTTTGGAGAGGGTGCAAAGAAAGTTTACGAGGATGTTGCCTGGTATGGAAGGTGCTAGCTATGAAGATAAGTTGAGTATGATTGTTTTCAATAGGAAAAAAAGGAGATTGAGGGGGGAGCTGATTGAGGTTTACAAAATTATGAAGGTATAGACAGGGTAGATAGAAATAAGCTTTTTCCCAGCATGTAAGATTCAATAACAAGAGGTCACATTTTCAAGGTGAAAGGAGAAACGTTTAAGGGGGATACACGTGGCAAGTACTTTACACAGAGGGTGGTAGTTGCCTGGAACACATTGCCAGCAGAGATAGTAGAGGCAGGCACAGTAGATTCATTTAAAATGCATCAGGACAGATGCATGAGTAGGTGGGGAGCAAAGGGATACAGGTTCTTCAGAATTGGGCGACAGGTTTAGACAGTGGATTTGGATCGGCTCAGGCTTGGAGGGCCAAAGGGCCTGTTCCTGGGCTGTAAATTTTCTTTGTTCTATGTTCTTTATTCATATACCCATCCAGATGCCGTTTAAATGTTGCAATCGTATTAGCCTCCACCACTTCCTCTGGCAGCTCATTCCATACATGCACCACTCTGTGTGAAAAAGTTGCTCCTTAGGTCCCTTTTAAATCTTTCCCCTCTCACCCTTACGCCTTATCATTCTGGACTCCTCCACCCCAGAGAAAAGACCTTGTCTATTCACCCTATCTATACCCTTGATGATTTTATAAACCTCTATAAGTTCACCTCTCAGTCTCCGACACTCCAGAGAAAACAGCCCTAGCCTATTCAGCCTCTCCCTATAGCTCAAATCCTCCAACCCTGGCAACATCCTTGTAAATCTTTTCTGAATCCTTTCAAGTTTCACAGCATCCTTCCTATAGGCGCAAGACCAGAATTGCACACTATATTCCAAAAGTGGCTCAACCAATGTTCTGTATAGCCACAACATGACCTCCTAACTCATTTTCTCAATGCACTGACCAATAAAGGAAAGCATACCAAAAGCCTTCTCCACCATCTTATCAACCTGCAACTCACTTTCAAGGAACAACAAACTTGTACTTTAAGGTCTCTTTGTTCAGCAATGTTTCACAGGACCTTGCCATTAAGTGTATAAGTCCTGCCCTAATTTGTCTTTCCAAAATGCAGCACCTCCCATTTATCTAAATTAAACTCCATCTGCCACTGATTAGCCCATTGACCCATCTGATCAAGATCCTGTTGTACTCTGAGGAAACCATTTTCACTGTCCACTGCACCTCCAATGTTGGTGACGTCTGCAAACTTACTAACTGTACTTCTATGTTCACATTCAAATCATTTATATAAATGACAAAATGCAGTGGACCCAGCACCGATCCTTGTGGCACTCCACTGGTCACAGACCTCCAGTCTGAAAAGCAACCCTCCACCACCACCCTCTGTCTTCTAACTTCATGCCAGTTCTGTATTCAAATGGTTAGTTCTCCCAGTATTCCATGTGGTCTAACCTTGCTAACCAGTCTACCATGAGGAACTTATCAAATGCCTTACTGACGTCCATATAGGTTATGACCACCGCTCTGCCCTCAACAATCCTCTTCACTAATTCTTCAAAAAACTCAATCAAGTTCGTCAGACATGATTTCTCATGCATAAAGCCATGTTGACTACCCATAATCAGTCTTTGCCTTTCCAAATATATATAAATACTGTCCTTCAGGATTCCCTCCAAAAACTTGCCCACCACCAATGTCAGGTTCACCAGTCTATAGTTCCATTGCTTTTCCTTACCATTTTTCTTAAATACTGGCAATACGTTAGCCAACCTCCAATCTTCCAGCACCTCATCTGTGACTATTGTTGGAACAAAGATCTCAGAAAAGGGCCCAGCAATTATATCCATAGCTTCCCACAGATTTCTAGCGTACACTTGATCAGGTCCTGAAGATTTATCCACCTTTATACGTTTTAAGACATCCAGCATCTCCTCCTCTGTAATGTGGCCTTTTTTTTTTAAGATGCCACCATCTATATCCTTCATTCTGTATCTTCCATATTCTTCTCCACAGTGAACACTGATGCAAAATACTAGTCTAATATCTCCCTCATCTCCTGCGGCTCAACACAAAGGCTGCCTTGCTGATCTGTGAGGGGCCCTATTCTCTCCCTAGTTACCCTTTTGTCCTTAATGTATTTTTAAAAACCCTTTGGATTCTCCTTAATTCTATTTGCCAAAGCTATCTCATGTTCCCTTTTTGCCCTCCTGATTTCTCTCAAGTATATTCCTACTGCCTTTATACTCTGAGCATTCACTTGATCTATCCTGTCTATACCTGACATATGTTTCCTTCTTTTTTTTGATCAACACCTCAATTTCTCTAGTCATCCAGGAATCCATACACCTACCACCTTTCACCCCCAACAGGAATATACTGTCTCTGGACTCTCGTTATCTCATTTTTGAAGACTTCTCACATTCCAGCTGTCCCTTTACCTGTGAACATCCAGCCCAAATCAACTTTTGGAAATTTTTGCCTAATATCGTCAAAATTGGCCTTCCTCCAATTTAGAACTTTAACTTTTAGATCCAGTCTATCCTTTACCATCACTATTTAAAAACTAATAGAATTATGGTCGCTGGCCCTGAAGTGCTCCCCCACTGACACCACAGTCACCTGCCCTGCCTTATTTCCCAAGAGCAGGTCATGATTTGCACCTTCTCTAGTCGGTACATCCACATACAGAATCAGAAAATTTTCTTGTACATACTTAACACATTCTTCTCCATCTAAATCCTTAACATTATGGCAGTCCCAGTCTATGTTTGGAAAGTTAAATTCCCTGACCATAACTACCCTGTTATTCTTATAAATAACTGAGATCTTCTTACAAATCTGTTTTGTAATTTCTCTCTGACTATTGGGGGGGGGGCGGGGTCTAATAAGGAGCTCATTCCTTTCTTATTTCTCAGTTCCATCCAAGTAACTTCCCTGGATGCATTCCCAGGAATATCCTCCCTAAGTACATGCCATCCCATGTCAAAAACACCATTCCCCCTCCCCCCCCCCCCTTCTATCCTTCCTATAGCATTTGTATCCTGGAACATTAAGCTGCCAGTCCAGTCCATCCCTGAGCCACGTTTCTGTAATTGCTATGATATCCCAGCCCCATTTTCCTAACCATGCCCTCAGTTCATCTGTCTTCCATTTGGCCTCCTGCATTGAAATAAATGTAATTTAATTTATCAATCCCACTTTGTTTTCTGCTTTGTTCCTGCCTGCTCTGACTGTTTGACTTGCTTCTTTTCCCAATTGTATCAGTCTCAGACTGATCTCTTTCCTCACTATCTCCCCAGATCCCACTCTCACTCCACCCTCACCCCCATCTGGCCCCACCTTACTCATTTAACTCCTCCTGAGCAGCCCTATCAAATCTGCCTGCCGGTATATTAGATCTCTTCTCCCTTGCATCAGCTCCTCAGCCATGCATTCATCTGCTCTATCCTCCTATTCCTACCCTCACTAACTCTAAGCACCAGAAGTAATCCAGATATTACTACCTGAGGGGGAGGGAGAGGGACATTCTTTTTAAATTCCTGCCTAACTTCCCAAATTTTCCCTTCAGAATCTTCAAAAGAAAGACTCTGTGTGGAAGGTTGGGAAGTTTTTAAAAAATCTCATTTGGCAATTTAGAGGAGAGGGAAGAGGCGAGGGCAGTTGCATGGTCCTCTTGCAGGATGTGGGAGGTAAGGGTCACCACTGGTGTCCCTGCTGACTTCACCAATGAGAAGTGCACCCAACTCCAGCTCTTCACAGACCAAGTTAGGGAACTGGAGCTGGAGCTGGATGAACTTTGAATCATTCGGGAGGCTGAGGGGGTGATAGAGAGGAGTTATAGGGGGGTAGTCGCATCTATGTTACAGGTTAAAGGTAGCTGAGTGACAGTCAGGAGAGGGAAAAGGAATAGGCAATCAATGTAGGGATCCCCTGTAGTCGTTCCCCTCAATAATAAGTATATCGCTTTGGATACTCTTGGGGGGAATGAACTACTAGGGGAAAGCCACAGTGGCCAGGTCTCTGGCACTGAGCCTTACTCTGTGGCTCAGGAGAGAGGGGGGTAGAATAGGAGAATGATAGTGATGGGAGATTCAATGGTTAGAGGAACAGACAGGAGAGTCTGTGGTTGGAACAAGACTACCAGATGGTATATTGCCTCCCGGGTGCCAGCATCAGAGATATCTCGGATCGAGTCCACAGGATTCTTAAATGGGAGGAGGAACAACCAGAAATTTTGGTACACATGGGTACCAATGACACAGCTAAGAAAAGGGATAAGGACGTGAAAAGTGAATATAGGGAGAGAGGTTGGAAGCTAAAAGGCAGGGTGAGTAGAGTAGCAACCTTAAGATTGCTATCGGTGCCGTGGGTTAGTGAGGCTAGGAACAGAGAGTGAGTCCAGCTGAACATGTGCCTGTAGAGCTGGTGTAGGAGGGAGGTGTTCAGATATGTGGATCATTAGGATACCTTCTGGGGAAAGTGGAACCTGTACAAGGAGGATGGGTTGCACCTGAACCGGAGGTGCACAATATCCTGGGCAGGAGGTTTGCTAGAGCTCTTCAGGAGGGTTTAAACTAATTTGCCAGGGGAATGGGAACTGGAGCTATGGATCATAGGATGGGATAGCTGGTGAACAGGCAGATACAACATGCAGAGAGTCTGTGAGAAGAGAAAGACAGCTGATAGGGCAAGTTGCAATCAGTGTGATGTATTGAAATATGTCTATTTTAACATAAGAAGTGTCAGAAATAAGGGTGATGAACTTAAAGCATGGATCAGTTCTTGGAGCTAGGATGTTATGGCCATTCCGGAGACTTCGATATCACAGGGGCAGGAATGGTTGTTGGATGTTCCAGGGTTTAAACATTTCAAAAGGAATAGGGAGGGAGGTAAAAAAGGTGGGGGAGTGGCTTTGCTAATCAGGGATAGTATCACAGCTGCAGAAAAGGAGGTCATCAAGGAGGGTTTGTCTACAGAGTCAGTATAGGTGTAAGAAAGAAATAGAAAAGAAGCAGTCACTTTCTTGGGAGTTTTCTACAGACCCCCCAGTAACAATAAAGACACAGAGGAGCAGATTGGGAGGCAGAATTTGGAAAGGTGCAGAAGGGTTGTTGTCATGGGTGACTTCACCTTCACGAATATTGACTAGAAAGTCCTTAGTGCAAATAGTTTGGATGGAGCACATTTTTTCAGATGTGTTCAGGAGAGATTCCTGACTCAATATGTAGATAGGCCGACTAGAGGGGAGCCCATATTGGATTTGGTGCTTGGCAACAAACCAGGTCAGGTGTCATATCTCTTGGTGGGAGAGCATTTTGATGATAGTGATCACAACTCCCTGTCCTTTACTATAGTCATGGAAAGAGATAGAAACAGACAGTATGGGAAAGTATTTAACTGGGGAGGGGGAATTACAATGCTATTAGGCAGGAACCGTGGAACATGAATTGGGAGCAGATAGTCTCAGGGAAATGCACGACAGAAATGTGGAAGTTGTTGAGGGAGCACTTGCTGTGAGTGCTGGATAGGTTTGTCCCACTGAGGCAAGGAAGGGATGATAGAGTGAAGGAACCTTGGATGATGAGGTGTGGTGTATATGGTTTTTAGAAAGGTATTTGATAAGGTTCCCCATGGTAGGCTCATTCGAAAAGTAAGGAGGCATGGGATATAGGGAAATCTGGCTGTCTGGATGCAGAATTGGCTGGCCCATAGAAAGCAGAGGGTGATAATAGATGGAAAGTATTCAGTCTGGAGCTCAGTGGTGTTCCATAGGGATCTGTTCTAGGACTTCTGCTCATTGTGATTTTTATTAATGACTTGGATGAGGAAGTGGAAGGGTGGGCTAGTAAGTTGGCCAATGACACAAAGGTTGGTGGAGTTGTAAATAGTGTGGAGGGCTGCTGTAGGTTGCAACAAGACATTGACAGGATACAGAGCTGGACTGAGAAGTGGCAGATGGAACCTGGAAAAGTGTGAAATGATTCATTTTGGAAGGTCGAATTTGAATGCAGATTAAAACATTAAAGGCAAGATTCTTGGCAGTGTGGAGAAACAGAGGGATGTTGGGGTCCACATCCATAGATCCCTCAACGTTGCCACCTGAGTTGATAGAGATGTTAAGAAGGCGTATGGTGTGTTGGCTTCATTAGCAGGGGCATTGAGTTTAAGAGCAGCGATGTTATGCTGCAGCTCTGTAAAGCCCTGGTTAGATTACACTTGTGTTCAGTTCTCGTCATTTCATTATAGGAAGAATGCGGAAGCTTTGGAGATGGTGCAGAGGAGATTTACCAGGATGCTGCCTGGACTGGAGGTCATGTCTTATGAAGAAAGTTTGAGGGAGTTAGGGCTTTTCTCATTGGAGTGAAGAAGGATGAGAGGTGACTTGATAGAGCTGTACTAGATGTTGAGAGGCATAGATAAAGCGGATAGCCAGAGACTTATTCCAAGGGTGGGGTAACTTTAAGGTGATTGGAGGAAAGTTTAGAAGAGATGTCAGAGGTAGGTTCTTTACACAGAGAGTGGTGGGTCCGTGGAATGCATTGCCATCAGTGGCAGTAGAGTCAAATACATAGGAACATTTAAGCAACTCTTGGATGATAGTAAAATGTAGGGTACGTTGGTTAGTTTGATTTTAGAAAAGGATAAAAGGTCAGCACAACATCAAGGGTTGAAGGGTCTGTACTGTGTTGTACTGTCCTATGTCTATATTCTATGCTGTTAATCTCATCCTTTTCCCTTCCTGTGTTGTTAGTTCCAGTGTATACAATAACCTCTTGCTGGTCTCTCTTCCCTTTGAGAATATTCTGCACTCTCTCCATGACATCCTTGATCCTGGCACCAGGGAGGCAATACACCATTCTTATTTCTCGTTGTTGGCTGCAGAAACATTTGTCTGTGCCTCTGACTAGACAGTCCCTTATCACAATCGATTATTTCGAACCTGACATACCCCTCATTACATTAATGCCAGTCTCGGTACCAGAAACTTGGCTGGTCGTGCTACATTCCCTTGAGAATCCATCGCCCCCTACATTTTCCAAAACAGCATACTTGTTTGAGATGGAGACAACCAGGAGACTCCTGCACTACCTTTCCTGGAATTAACCGATGCACCTGACTTAGTGTACGGTTTTTCTCCCTTCCCATAGTTGCCATTCATCATATCTCTTAGCTCCCTTGCCTCTAACTGCTGTTCCAACCGCCAGTATGCGGAAATAAACCTTCGATCTCCCCCTTGTAACATCCTTTTTATCCAGTAGTACAATTCTCTCCCTAACCAAATACTCCACCTGTCCTTTATTCTCATTCATATCTTTACTGAACACTTTGAAACCAGGAATACTTTAACCTTATTATTCCTTAAGCCAGGTCTCCATTATCATCACGACAGCTTAAGGCAATGCAAGGCCATATGTGCCGGTAATTCCCCAAACTAATCAACTACGTTCCATGCTTTCAGATATGTGCAGGATATTACTTTCTCCCTTACTTCAACACCATCTCCTAACTTACTATTCTCTATGATAATGCAGTCTGCCTCTTCCATCAATGAATGCACTTTGGTTTTCATTTGCTCTAGTGAGTTAACTAAACCCCTCTGCAGCAGCACTAGCAAAATGCCCCCCTAGGAACTAAGCCTTCCTCTGTTCAGGTGCAATCCATCTGGCTGGCAGAGGTTCCATCTTCTTACAGCAAGTCTCAATGTCCCAGGAATCTAAAGTCCTCCCCCTACACCATCTTTCCAGCTAAGCATTTATTTGACTTATTCTTCTATTTCAGTACTCACCTGCACGTGGCACTGGAATTAATCCAGAGATTACTGCTTTAGGGGGAAATGGCAAGAAAGTGGACATGAGTGTCGGACCAGCCATGAGATTATTGACTGGTGGAGCAGGTTTGAGGTGCTGAACAGCCTTCTCTTGTTCCTATTTTTATGATCTTATGTCCTATTTTTAATGGTTTTAGATCCGCTTGCTAATTTTCTACAAAATTCCCTAAATTCTGATTGTAGGATCACATCCCCCTTATTACCAACGTTGTTGGTAACAATGTGAACCTACCACCATTTGCTGTCTTCCTCCAACTAGTCGGCGAAATGACTGTCCATTCTCCTTACTAAAGAATCTCCTATCAGTAATATGTGGCTCTTGCTACGCTACCTTTGAAGATCATTGACTTCACTGCTATCCAGAATGGAAACCTGATTATTGAACAGTACATCTGGGAAGTCCTGCATTACCTGTCTATTTCTCTTAAACTGCCTGGTGGTTACCCAATCCTTATATGCCAACACCACTTAACCTGTGGTGTGACCACCTCTCTGGTCCTGCTATAACACCACTTTCTGAATCACAGATACTCCTCAGTGATGACCTCACCTCACTAGCTGCTGCTTGAGCTCAAGCTTGTGCTGCTAGTGGTGCTTTTTGCATATAGGCTCACCTAGTCATAAGTAGTGTCTGTGACTCCCCACATGCCATGGTCAAGCATTCTACTTGGCTCCCCTGCCTTACCTTAACTTATACTTTTAAGTTACTTCCCTTATGATAACTTTGATTACTTTAGCTTACTCATGTACTATTAACTAAAAATTGTAGACTAGTAGAAATCCTTTACTCTTACAAATTAACTCCCTCATCTGTGCCATGCTCATTTAGTCCTAGGAGCTATTTGTGAATCCTTCTCTCTCCTGTTCCTTTAGTTGTAATTGAATGTTTCTGGGTTCTCCTCTCTCCTGCTTGTATTGGGGTTAATAACAGTCTTTGGGCCCTTCTTTCTCTCACTCGGTAGGTGCTTCTCTGTTTGAGGCAACTGAGAAGATCTTTCAGTGGCTTTTATGATTATTGGTGGCATTTTAGTGACTTTATTGGCTCTGTTGTGACATTGACCAAAAATTATTAATCATAGTTTGTTTTCAAGTCGAAGATCTACAATTGATTTTGCATGTGAATTACGACAATATGTTTGACTTACAGTCTTACAGTGATTTCATTTCATGCATTATGTGCACTTGCTGGACGTAATGTCTACAATATCCTAAATTTCCTGTGATGTGGTCCATTAGTGCTATGACTGTTGTAAAGAGGTAATTTTGTGCTATAATTATGCTGAAATTTGAGTTAAGTATCTCTTTATAGGTGTACTTTTTTTATGCTTAATATTACAGGAAGATACTGAGCGGGGAACACCACAAAAGCTCAAGAGTTAAAGATGCTGGAGGGCGATTTCAAAAATTACGAGGAATATGATTAAACATTACATATAAGTAAATACGTTGTTACCTGCTTGTGATGCTCTTCAAGTTGTAATCTGTTTGTAATGCTGCCCAAAGAAGCTACATTTTTGAGCATTTTTCTGAACAAATCTTTTTCACAATTTGACCAAGATTCTGAAATATCAAAATACTAACATCTAAATTAAAAATGACGCAACAATCAATAACATAGTTATTTGTGTAACACGGCACATTCATGTTTTTTGCTACCCTATGCTGTAGAATATGACTCACATGGCAAATTCATACTCTCGTCCACAAGGTGGGCAGAATTTACAAATGAAAAACTAATTATCGAAAGCTGGAGAATTGGAAAATCTGATTTATCCTATATGACACATAACATCTGACAGAATTTACTTATTGCAATATCAGACTCTGAGTTAGTGGACAGTCAACTCCCACTCTTTCTTCATGAATCCTTATGGTCGAACTACTTATCAGAAGTATGCTTCCTAAGTATGTCACACATAGGATACAAGTCAATCCCTGAAAGCAGCTTTCAAGTCATGAGAGATCCAATGAAAGCTGTGTATCTAGTGTTTTCATTGGAGTTGTTAATAATCGTTGTTGAGTAATGAAAATTTGTATTTATTAACTGCAATTTCTTTTATAGTATAAACGGCGAGAACTACTAAATAGCTTTAATTTCTGTGATTAATATAACTCATCAGGTGCTGCACCAAAGCTTGTTGCCTTTTGTGGAGTTCATTGTAGCTTCAAAATAGGAATCAAATCATTTGTATATATATAATTCATATACAAATTGTTTTTATTATTCCTATAATTCTTTGTTTTGTTTCACTCACTGGAATATTTATCTGAAGGTTAACTTTTAATTTTTGTGGGTGAATATTTCTGAACTCAGTCCTAATTTATGTCTGCATTCATAACCTCTGATTCATCAATTAATTAACATGTTTATAACTCACTTGTATTTACATAATTAATTTAATTCACCAACACAGGTCATGGTTCAGTTGTTTTTTTTTCATGATTATTTATTAATTGACTTATGCTTTGTTGACCCAGCCAGTTCAGTTCTCCTCTCTGAAAATCTTCATTCATGTAGAACAGCAAATTAAGAATAAAATCCAAATTAAAAACACATAAACCCTTGCTTATTCCCACAAAATATACTACATTTTGCATAAAAATAAGTCATTCTTAACTCTTGTCATGTGGAAATTTAGCTTCCGCACTAATTTTGATATCAGAAAGGATGAATAGCCTTGTCTTCGAGGAATCCTAGAGGTCTTTAAAATAAAAAAAAAGTAGTCCTAGAGTAGACAGGCAGACTTTTTCACTTGTGGGGAGCGGCAAGATCTAGAGGGCATCAGAAAAGACATTCTCCAAGAAATCGAAACAAATCTCTTTGTCCAAAGAGCAGCAAGAATTTGGAACATGCTACTGAAGAGAGTTGAGAGGAATAACAACTTATAATTAAATAGAACTTCTAGTGTGAAAAAACAATCTCCCAAGGTATTTCATGATGCATTAAAGGCAAAGCAACTTACAGCATTCTGAGAGCAGATCGCACAAAGCTGGTTAAAGAGGTAGACGTTAAGGAGCACCTTAAAGGAGAAAAGAGAGATGGACTGTTGGAGAATTTTAGGGAGGAATTCCAGAGTTTAGGAGTAGGCAGTTAAATTCACAATCACTAACAATAGAGCAATTAAAATTGGGGATGCTCAACAGGCAAGGACTAGAGGAGTACAAGATATCTCAGAGGGTTGTGAAGCTGGAATGGCTGAGCAGAGGCTGGTAGCCAAGTTCGGGACCCATGAGGATGGCCTCAACCGGGACCTTGGGTTCATGTCACATTACAGAGGTAAAAACAATGACTGCAGATGCTGGAAACCAGATTCTGGATTAGTGGTGTTGGAAGAGCACAGCAGTTCAGGCAGCATCCAAGGAGCTTCGAAATCGACGTTTCGGGCAAAAGCCCTTCATCAGGATTCCTGATGAAAGGCTTTTGCCCGAAACGTTGATTTCGAAGCTCCAGAATCATGTCACATTACAGGTGACCCCACTGTATGTATTAGTGGACGGCACGGTGGCACAGTGGTTAGCACTGCTGCCTCACAGCGCCGGAGACCTGGGTTCATTTCCCGCCTCAGGCGACTGACTGTGTGGAGTTTGCACGTTCTCCCCGTGTCTGCGTGGGTTTCCTCCGGGTGCTCCGGTTTCCTCCCACAGTCCAAAGATGTGCAGGTCAGGTGAATTGGCCATGCTAAATTGCCCGTAGTGTTAGGTAAGGGGTAAATATAGGGGGTATGGGTGGGTTGCGCTTCGGCGGGTCGGTGTGGACTTGTTGGGCCGAAGGGCCTGTTTCCACACTGTAATGTAATCTAATAAAAAAAAATGCTCTCTCTCTCATACATTTAGATTGGATTAGATTCCCTACAGCATTGAAACAGGCCCTTCGGCCCAGCAAGTCCACACCGACCCTCCGAAGAGTAACCCACCCAGATCCATTTACCTCTGACTAATGCAGCTAACACTATGGGCAACTTAGCATGGCCAATTCACCTGACCTGCACATCTTTGGACTGTGGGAGGAAACCAGAGCACCCGGAGGAAACCCACACAGACACGGGGAGAATGTGCAATCTCCACACAGTCACCCAAGACTGGAATCGAACCTGGGACCCTGGTGTTGTGAGGCAGCAGTGCTAACCACTGTGCCGCCACAAAGACACACCCCAGATTCACACCCATGCACACACCCCCTCACAGGCTCATACTCCATCACATCAAAGTACTTTATCAATCTTTCAGACATGCAAACACAGTTTCTACATGCACTCACACTCACGCACCCACATACACACATTCACTCTCTCTCTTTCTCTGTCTCATGCACACACACACACATAAAAGTCTACGGGATAAATTTATATTTGCAGAATTATATTTGCAGATACATTCTACTTTGCTCAAAAAATGCACAATCTGCAGGCAGTAATAATCCATGTAATATTTTGTAAATTCCATTTTGGAGACAGAACCAGTCTGACTCAAGATTGGGATACAGACACCTTACACCTTTAATGCATTATCTGAGCTGAGATGTCACCTTTTGTTATAAAACATTAAGTTATGTCAAGAAGGTGACTTCAAAGAATTCTGGGATTTACATATTAATGAACCGAAACCTGCAATTCATTCTAAAAGATGAAAGACAGATGAAACAATCCAGGTTTGTTCAAAATATTATTTCAGTTGCCTGACACTGTAATCTTTTGCTATAAATTCTGTGTCTTATGATCTTATGCTTCCAAATAAACCTGCTGGACTATAACTTGGTGTTGTGTGATTTTTAACTAAGCTGGAGAAGATTAGAGTTGAAGGTGAAGTGTTGGACATGTGCAAATACATGTAAGGATTTGTAAATGAGGATGAAAATTTCAAAATGAAGACATTGGTGACTAGGAGCCAGTAGAAGCTAACAAGCATAGGGATGATAGATGAACGGCAAGTGTTTGAATGTAAACCAGATTGCTTGCAACCTTGATGTCTTATTTGAACCCAAGATGATCTCCTGATCACATACACCCAATACCATAAAGATTACCTATTATCATCATTATTATGCGCAAAATCACTCGAAGTTGTTCCTGCTCAGATCCATCTACTCTTGAAACCCCTCCTGATTGCCTCTATTATCTCTAGACTTACCTATTCTAATAGACTCCAGCTGGCCCTCCCATTTTCAATCTGCTGGAGACTTGAAATCATCCAAAGTTCTGCCTGTGTTCTTGTTTGCCAAATGTTACATCATCTTCCCCAAAACAGATTTTAATAACATGATCTACATCAATGATTTGTAGCAAGGGACCAAATGTTTAGTTGCTTAATTTGCTGATGGTACAAAGATAAGTAGCAAAGTAAGTTGTAAAGAAGACATAAGCAGTATGCAAAGGGATATGCTGAGCAAGTGGGCAAAGTTTATCTCATGGAGTATTATTGGGAAAGTGTGAACATGACAGATTGGCAGGAAGAATAAATAAGTGTATTTAAATGGAAAGAAATTCTAGTGCTTTGAGAGACAGAGGGATCTGGGTATCCTAGTAAAAAAAAAATGGTAAAGTTGCCATTGTCCTACTCTTTGATTAGAAAGAAATGACTGGTGATTATTTAACCTGAGGATCATCACACCTCAGGCAAGGGGTGAGGTTGAGAAGGAGAGTCCTTCATAGTAACTTCAGCCAATGCAGGAATTGAACCCACACGATTGGCATTACTCTACTTTGCAAACCAATCATTCAGCCAACTGACCAAACCAACCTCCTCCAAATTCAGCAAGTGATTAGTAACTTAAATGGAATGGTGTTTCGATATGAACTTGGAGTCCTGTGAGAAACCTGATCAGGGTCACTACATCTAGAGCGAGCTGCAATATCCTATCCCATTTGTAGCAGGAGTTTCTGTGTACAGATGGCAACTATGACTGTTTCCCACCAGAAACATCCATGTGTACTTCTTCATCTTGAAGAACAATTCAGATATAAAATAGTCTTTGTATGTGGTCATTTTTTAAAAAATGTTTTAGGATGGTAATTTGCGGACTTGAAGTGCAGATCTATTTACTGTTCCATCTTCATACTATTAATATTACTTTCAGGAGAATTGCATAATTTAAAACTCAATAGGCATACTGAATCTTAATGTATGTACACATGAAATTGTGTTTCCACATTCATATGATTGACTATATCTAGGAGTCAGGCATGGTTCAGTGGTATTAGTATTGGTGGTTTTCAACCCCGGCTCTGTGTAAATTGATTGCTACTTTTTCTACATTGTAGGCAAGATTCCAAGAGAATTTCATTCACTGCAATACCTTTACATCCTAAGGTAATGCAAGATGCATTACAAATGCAGTCTTTTAAAATTTTCATTCATGTTCAACAGCAGCTTCCCAATCCATGACCTCTACCACCTGAAGAACAAAGGCAGCTGATGCATGCGAACACCATTTAGAGCTATATCATCATTCCTTCACTGTCACTGGAACAAAATCCCATAACTCCCTTCCTAACAACTCTGCATGTACTCCTACATTAGGTTGCATGAAAGGTTTAAGAAAGTGACTCATAACCACTTTCTCAAAGGCAGTTGGGAATAGGCAATAAATGCAAGCCTTGCCAGCATCGCCCACATCCTGTGAACAAATAAATAATTTCTTTAAAAAAATGTTTTGATGGAATCCAATGAAAAACAGCTCATATTTTAGTTTCTTCACAAAGGTATGGAAACATGGGTTTGTATTGGAGCCAGAAAGAAAACGTCTGCTCAAATTATGCTGATCTATCATCTTTTCTATAATATATACAAAGATTCAAACTCATCAATGCGTGACTTTTAGCCTCCATGACATAATATATTAATTATTTATGCCCTTTGTGCATTAGAGTTTTTTAAAAAAATCTGTGTTAGTGGACATCCTGAGAACTAACGAGCAGTTTGCCTCCTGTTTGCCTCCAAGCAATTGCCATTGAGCTTCAGGATAAATGCAGTCTTGTCACAATAATTGTGCGCTGTAGATAGTATCCTTCCTCGTGTATACTAAACTTGAAAATTAAAATTTGTATCCTTTGATTCTCAACCCCTCCACCAAATAGCTTCACTCGATCTCCTCTGTCTAGATTTCTTTAACTAATTTCCTGTCAATCATTTTTCTGAGGAAAACACAATCCCAGCTTTTTTCCAATTTATTCAGGGAACTGAAGTCCCCCAACACTTGAATCATTTTCATAAATCCTTCTTTCGTAAATCCTTCCCAGCTTTCCTAAATTGTGGTGCCCAGAATCATATCCAATACTCCAGAAGCAAACCATGTATCTAACAAAGTTTTGTAATATATTGTTTCTTTTGAATTAAATCCTTTTGTTTGCAAAGTCCAGAATCCCAAAGTCCTTTTAAAAACACTTTGTCAGACTGTTCTCCCACTTTCTATGATGGATGCAATATTTTCCCAGGTGTTTCTCCTCCTGCACCCCCTTTGGAATTGGACCCTTTAGTTTATTATGCCACTCTTTGTTCTACCAAGATGTATTACTTCATACATCTCTATTTTATATTTTGTCTGCCATGTGACCACCCATTCTACCAATTGTCTACGCCCTCTTGAAATCTGTTACAATCTTTCATACTGTTCACAATGAACTCAAGTTTTCTGAAAATTTTGGCATAGTCCCCTGTCCACACAAGTCTTTGGTTTCCTTATATATTGAAAAAAACAGCACTCTCAGTGTTGACCCCTAGAAAATCTCACGTTGTATCTTCCTCCAGTCTAAAATACAGTCAATCATTTGCCAAGAGGTGCAAGGGAGGAGCGAAGGACTTCTGGGAAGTCATATTTGTGTGGTTGTGTTACCCGAAACACTACTCGGGTAGTGTCTCCCATCCATCCTCCTCCTCTAACCAAAAAAGACAGGTTCTGTGCGCCAGATTGGTAAGCTAATGAGTTTATTTTTTATTTCTGATTTTTCAACAGTGTCTTTGAGAATTTAGAATAGTGGGAATGGAGGTTAGAGCAGTTGAATGTTCCTCCTGCAGAATGTGGGAGGCAAGGGTCACCACTAGTATCCCTGCTGACTACATCTGTGGGAAGCGCACCCAACTTCAGCTCCTCGAAAACCGCGTTAGGGAACTGGAGCTAGAGCTGGATGAACTTCGGATCATTCGGGAGGCAGAGGGGGTTATTGAGAGGAGTTACAGGGAGGTAGTCACTCCTCAGTACAAGAAAAAGGCAGATGGATTACAGTCAGGGGACGGAAAGGGAACCGGCAGGCAGTGCAGGGATCCCCTGTGGCCATTCCCCTCAACAAGAAGTATACCGTTTTGGATACTGTTGGGGGGTGACGACTTACCAGGGGAAAGCAGTGAGACACAGGGCTCTGGCACAGAGTCTGCCCCGGCTGCTCAGGGGGAAGAGGAGCAGAGCAGTAGTCATTGGGGACTCCATAGTTAGGGGAACAGATAGGAGGTTCTGTGGGGACGAGAGACTCACGGTTGGTGTGTTGCCTGCCAGGTGATGTCTCTGATCGTATTTTTGGGATCCTTAAGGGGGAGGGGGAGCAGCCCCAAGTCGTGGTCCATATAGGCACCAACAATATAGATAGGAAGAGAGATGGCGATTTAAGGCAGAAATTCAGGGAGCTAGGGTGGAAGCTCAGAGCTAGGACGAACAGAGTTGTTGTCTCTGGTTTGTTGCCCGTGCCACGTGCTAGTGAAGCGAGGAATAGGGAGAGAGAGGAGTTGAACACGTGGCTACAGGGATGGTGCAGGAGGGAGGGTTTTGGATTCTTGGATAATTGGGGCTCTTTCTGGGGTAGGTGGAACCTCTACAAGCAGGATGGTCTCCATCTGAACCCCCAGAGGGGTACCAATATCCTGGGGGGGAAATTCGCTAAGGCTATTGGGGTGGGTTTAAACTAATCCAGCAGGGGGATGGAAACCAAAATTGTAGTTCGAGTATAGAAAAAGTTGAGAGTAGGGAGATCCGAAATCAAGTTTCAGTGACGCAAGATGGCACCGGCAAGCAAGAAGTTGTTTGAAGTGTGTCTACTTCAACACCAGGAGCATCCGGAATAAGGTGAGTGAACTCGCAGCATGGGTTGGTACCTGGGACTTCGATATTGTGGCCATTTCGGAGACATGGATAGAGCAGGGACAGGAATGGCTGTTGCAGGTTCCAGGATTTAGATGTTTCAGTATGAACAGAGAAGATGGTAAAAGAGGGGGAGGTGTGGCATTATTGGTCAAGGACAGTATTACAGTTGCAGAAAGGATGTTTGGGGACTCATTAACTGAGGTAGTATGGGCTGAGGTTAGAAACAGGAAAGGAGAGGTCACCTTGTTGGGAGTTTTCTATAGGCCTCTGAATAGTTCCAGAGATATAGAGGAAAGGATAGCAAAGATGATTCTTGATAGGAGTGAGAGACACAGGATAGTTGGTATGGGGGACTTCAACTTTCCAAATATTGACTGGGAACACTATAGTACACATACACATATATTTTGCTCAGTGTGTGCAGGAGGGCTTCCTGGTGCAGTATGTAGACAGGCCAACAAGGGCGAAGCCATATTAGATTTGGTACTGGGTAATGAGCCCGGCTAGGTGTTAGACTTGGAAGTAGGTGAGCACTTTGGTTATAGCGATCACAGTTCTGTTAGGTTTACTTTAGTGATGGAAGTAAGCAAGAGTTACAGCTAGGAGAAAGGCAATTACGATGCGATTAGGCAAGATTTAGGAACCATAGGATGGGGAAGGAAACTGCAGGGGATGGGCACATTAGAATGTGGAGCTTATTCAAGGAAAAGCTCCTGTGTGTCCTAGATAAGTATGCACCTGTCAGGCAGGGAAGAAGCTGTAGAGTGCGGGAGCTGTGGTTAATGAAGGAAGTGGAATCTCTGGTCAAGAAAAAGAAGGAGGCTTATGTTAGGATGAGACGTGAAGGCTCAGTTAGGGCACTTGAGGGTTACAAGGTAGCCAGGAAAGATCTAAAGAGAGAGCTCAGAAGAGCCAAGAGGAGACATGAGAAGTTGTTGGCGGATAGGATCAGGGTAAACCCTAAGGCTTTCTGTAGGTATATAAGGAATAAAAGAATGACCAGAGTAAGATTAGAGCCAATCAAGGATAGTAGTGGGAAGTTGTGTATGGAGTCAGAAGAGATAGGGGAAGCACTAAATGAATATTTTTCGACTGTATTCATCTAGAAAATGACAATGTTGTCGAGGAGAATACTGAGATACAGGCTACTAGACTGGGTGGGATTGCGGAGAAAGTGAGGTCTGCAGATGCTGGAGATCAGAGCTGAAAATGTGTTGCTGGAACAGCGCAGCAGGTCAGGCAGCATCCAGGGAACAGGAGAATCGACGTTTCGGGCATAAGCCCTTCTTCAGGATTGAGGTTCACGAGGAAGAGGTATTAGAAATCCTGCAGAGTGTGAAAATAGATAAGTCCCCTGGGCCGGATGGGATTTATCCTAGGATCCTCTGAGAAGCCAGGGAGGAGATTGCCGAGCCTTTGGCATTGATCTTTAAATCGTCAATGTCTACAGGAATAGTGCCAGAAGACTGGAGGATAGCAAATGTGGTTCCCCTGTTCAAGTAGGGGAGTAGAGACAACCCTGGTAATTATAGACCAGTGAGCCTTACTTCAGTTGTTGGTAAAGTGTTGGAAAAGGTTATAAGAGATAGGATTTATAATCATCTAGAAAAGAATAATTTGATTAGGGATAGTCAGCACAGTTTTGTGAAGGGTAGGTCGTGCCTCGCAAACCTTATTGAGTTCTTTGAGAAGGTGACCAAACAGGTAGATGAGAGTAAACCGGTTGATGTGATGTATATGGATTTCAGCAAGGTGTTCGATAAGGTTCCCCACAGTAGGCTATTGTACAAAATGCGGAGGAATGGGATTGTGGGAGATATAGCAGTTTGGATCAGTAATTGGCTTGCTGAAAGAAGACAGAGGATGGTGGTTGATGGAAAATGTTCATCCTGGAGTCCAGTTACTAGTGGTGTACCGCAAGGGTCAGTGTTGGGTCCACTGCTGTTCGTCATTTTTATAAACGACCTGGATGAGGGCGTAGAAGGGTGGGTTAGTAAATTTGCAGACGACACTAAGGTCGGTTGAGTTGTGGATAGTGACGAAGGATGTTGTAGGTTACAGAGATACATAGATAAGTTGCAGAGCTGGGCTGAGAGG
Organism: Chiloscyllium plagiosum; assembly: GCF_037043375.1. Classification (NCBI taxonomy): domain Eukaryota; kingdom Metazoa; phylum Chordata; class Chondrichthyes; order Orectolobiformes; family Hemiscylliidae; genus Chiloscyllium; species Chiloscyllium plagiosum. The sequence continues at coordinate 29,399,853 of NW_028270155.1, read as the reverse complement.
TGGCAAATGGAGTTTAATGCGGACAAGTGTGAGGTGATTCACTTTGGTCAGAGTAACCGGAATGCAAAGTATTGGGCTAATGGTAAAATTCTTGGTAGTGTAGATGAGCAGAGAGATCTCGGTGTCCATGTACACAGTTCCTTGAAAGTTGCCACCCGGGTTGACAGGATTGTTAAGAAGGCATACAGTGTTTTAGCTTTTATTAATAGAGGGATCGAGTTCCAGAACCACGAGGTTATGCTGCAGCTGTACAAAGCTCTGGTACAGCCACACTTTGAGTATTGTGTACAGTTCTGGTCACTGCATTATAAGAAGGATGCGGAAGCTTTGGAAAGGGTGCAAAGGAGATTTACTAGGATGTTACCTGGTATGGAGGGAAGCGGCTGAGGGACTTGAGGCTGTTTTTGTTGGAGAGAAGAAGGTTGAGAGATGACTTAATAGAGACATAAGATAATCAGAGGGTTAGATAGGGTGGACAGCGAGAGCCTTTTTCCAAGTATGGTGACAGCGAGCATGAGGGGGCATAGCTTTAAATTGAGGGGTGATAGATATAGGACAAATGTCTTTACTCAGTTTCTTTACTCAGAGGGTAGTAAGGGTATGGAATGTTTTGCCTGCAAAGGTAGTAGATTCGCCAACTTTAAGTACATTTAAGTCGTCATTGGACAAGCATATGGACGTACATGGAATAGTGTAGGTTAGATTGGCTTCAGATTGGTATGACAGGTTGGTGCAACATCGAGGGCTGAAGGGCCTGTACTACACTGTAATGATCTACGTTCTATATTCACCATTTCACTGCTTCCTGTCCCTCAGCCAACAATGTATGCATACCACCACAGTATTTTTCATTCCATTGGCTTCAACTTTGCCTGCACTCCTGTTATGTGGCATATCTTTTGGCAGTCCACGTTGATCATGTTACCCTAACTAACCCTGCTACTTCATTAAAAAAGCTCAAGCGAGTTAGGAAAACTCAATTTGCTTTTGTTGGTTTTATTTAATTAATATACTGTTGTCCAAATGACTGCTAATCTTGTCTCAGATTACCATTTCTGAAAGATCCTCATGCCCAAAGTTAAGCTTGCTGCGTCACAGTGACTGAGTTTATCCTTGCCAGACTTTTTGAATTCTAATTTTCTGGAGCCACACCTGTACTGGAGGAGGATTGCACAGTTATGACTGCTGAAATGTTCACCTTTGTTTCCCTTAGTATCCTCAGATGCATACCACCCAAACCTAGTGACTTGTCAGTTTTCAGTTCAGCTAACCTTTCCAAATAGTTTCTCTTTGTAGCCCATTCAATATTCCAAATCCAACCTCATTCATTGTCTCTGACAGCATTCCCTTCTTTGCAAAGGTGGATATAAAGTTACACCGGCACCACTCCCCACCTCTTCCTCTGCTACATTGATGACTGCATCGGTGCCACCTTGTGCTCCCGCGAGGAGGTTGAGCAATTCATCAACTTCACCAACACATTCCACCCTGACCTTAAATTTACCTGGACCATCTCTGACACCTCACTCCCCTTCCTGGACATGTCCATCTCCATTAATGACGACTGACTTGACACTAACATTTTTTACCAACCCACTGAGTCTCACAGCTACCTGGATTACACCTCTTCCCACCCTACCTCCTGCAAAAATGCCATCCCGTATTCCCAATTCCTCCGCCTCTGCCGTATCTGCTCCCAGGAAGACCTCCTTCTTTAGGGACTGCAATTTCCCTTCCCACATGGTTGAAGATGCCCTCCAATGCATCTCATCCACATCCCGCACCTCTGCCCTCAAACCCCATGCCTCTAACTGTAACATGACAGAACCCCCCCGGTCCTCACTCTCCACCCTAACAGCCTTCACATTAACCGCATCATCCACCGACATTTCCGCCACCTCCAAACGGACCCCACCAGAGATATATTTCCCTCCCCACCCCTTTCTGCAAAGACCGTTCCCTCCATGACTACCCGGTCAGGTCCACGACCCCCAACAACCCACCCTCCCATCCGGGCACCCTCCCCTGTCACTGCAGGAATTGCAAACGTGCGCCCACACCTCCTCCCTCACCTCCATCCAAGGCCCCAAAGGAGCCTTCCACATCCATCAAAGTTTCACCTGCACATCCACCAATGTCATTTATTGTATCCGTTGCTCCCAATGCGGTCTCCTCTACAGTGGTTTTCTGGACGCCTCCTCGCAGAGCGCTTCAGGGAACATCTCCAGGACACCCGCACCAATCAATCCCACTCTGCCGAGGGCATGCAGGTCCCGGGCTTCCTCCAACACCGCTCCCTCACCACCCGACACCTGGAAGAAGAACGCCTCATCTTCCGCCTCAGAACACTTCAACCCCAGGGATTCAATGTGGACTTCACCAGTTTCCTCATTTCCCCTCCCCCCACCTTACCCCAGTTCCAACCTTCCAGCTCAGCACTGTCCTCATGACCTGTCCTACCTGCTAATGTCTCTTCCCACCCTCCCCTCTGACCTATCACCTCCATCCACACCCCCATTCACCTACTGTACGCTTTGCTACCATCCCCCACCCTCCTCTCTGATCTATCGCCTCCATCCCCACCCACATTCACCTATTGTACTCTTTGCTGCCTTCCCCCCAGCCCCAGCGCCAGCGCCCCCCCATTTATCACTCCACCCTTGCAGCTCCCTTCCTCCATTCCTGATGAAGGCTTTTGCCCGAAACGTCAATTTTCCTGCTCCGCTCTGATCTAAACTCTGGTTTCCAGCATTTGAAGTCCTCACTTTTGTCTATAAAGTAATCCTGCAGCTACTCAGCCATGCCTTGTGCCTCCAAATGTAGATCTTCCTTTCAACCCCTAATTAGTTTTAACCAGCCTAATGACCATTTTACACACCTTGAGGAAAATCATTACCAAACTAGTCACAGAAGAAGTTCACTTGGTACATAATAAAGAAAGACTGTAGATTCAATTCCCTCAGAGCCAGCTCTCAGAGTGAGTAGGATATCTGACTCTCCAGCTCTTATCTATCACCAAGGGCTCTCTGATTGGAACAGATTAACATTCTATAAGGTCCACCTTGCTGACCTCGTTACAATCACTATGTGGAATTGCACAATATCCTGCACTGGATCTTTCATATTTTACTAATTAGCATGTATACTGCCAGTGTGCCACAGTCTGTCTGAAATATGCAATGATGGTGAAATTATCACTTTCTTGAAGAATCTACACTTGTTAAGTAAATCACTGTGCTATATAAATAAGATAAATCTGTGAACTATGTCTTGTGGGTTATGCGATTCTCTCCAATCATCATTTTCATCATATGTATGTGACAATATCCCAAGCATTTAACAAGTAACACACCCTGATGGTTCTTGGCACTATTAACACTTTTAATCATAAATATTAGGTCTTATATGTTAGAAGATGACTAAACTGGGAATCCACAGAACAATCTAATGGCCAGACTTCGTGAAGAACCGGTGGAATATAACACCTGGACCTGTCTTTTTGACTATTCGCAGTGGGCGGCCTGCCAACTGTGCGCAACCTGGCCATGCTTGCAAACTTCAGAGCACTGTGTCACAGTGGCCTCGTCATGTAATTGATTTGTGCATGTGAGAAGCTACATATGTGAACACAAAGGACCCTGTTCTTTGTTGATGGAACAAATATGTTGCACATTTTCATTGAGAGAAGGACAATTGAGACTATCAATCCATTCTGACACATCTGAGCTTTTCAGCTAATTAGGATTAACAGTTAACAATTCTTGCTGTATTTCCATTCTAACCATGGTCCAACACATCAGCATGCTCTTCTCTTGCAGTATACATTGAAGCTCCCTTTCCAAGCTTGGTTTCTTGCATGTCTGTCCTAATGAGAGCAAGAGAAAGAGCATTGAATTTGTGTCTCTTTCTAGCAATGTTTTCAAAAGTTCTTCCTCACACTCCCACGGTATCTCTCAGTCAACATGGTAAAGCTGTGTCTCCTTCTCCTCACACCACCTGCTATTCTTTATCTGTCTCTCGTAATGTTGTAAACTCCTATCAGATCTCTCCATCCCTCCAAAAATTGCAACTTATATAAAGCAACTTAACATAACAAAATGACTTAAAGCACTTTATAAAAACATAATCAAATAAAATATAGTACAGAGCCAGATAAGGCGATATTGGTGTGTTCAGGGCAGGTTTGATTTAGGAATTCACATTAGATTAATAATTAAATAGAAACAATGTACAGAGTTAGGGTGAAATGTAGAAGGTAGGAGATTGGCATTAAGCCAAGATTGGCCTCCTTCTTCAAAGACCGCAATTTTCCCCCAGACGTGATCGACGATGTTTTCCACTGCATTGCCTCCACTTCCCGCTCCTCCACCCTTGAGCCACGCCCCTCCAATTGCCACCAGAGCAGAACCCTCACCTGCCACCCCACCAACCTCCATATACATCGTATCATCCGTCGTCATTTCCGCCACCTCCAAACGGACTCCACCACCATCGATATATTTCCCTCCCCTCCCCTATCAGCGTTCCAAAAAGACCACTCCCTCCGTGGCTCCCTTGTCAGGTCCACATCCCTCACCAACCCAACCTCCACTCCCGGCACCTTCCCCTGCGACCGCAAGAAATGCAAAACTTGCACCCACACCTCCCCCCTTACTTCCCTCCAAGGCCCCAAGGGATCCTTCCATATCCGCCACAAATTTACCTGCACCTCCACACACATCATTTACTGCATCCGCTGCACCCGATGTGGCCTCCTCTACATTGGGGAGACAGGCCACCTACTTGCAGAACGTTTCAGAGAACACCTCTGGAACACCCGGACCAACCAACCCAACCACCCCGTGGCTCAACATTTCAACTCCCCCTCCCACTCCACCAAGGACATGCAGGTCCTTTGACTCCTCCATCCCCAGACCATAGCAACACGATGGCTGGAGGAAGAGCGCCTCATCTTCCACCTAGGAACCCTCCAACTACAAGGGATGAATTCAGATTTCTCCAGTTTCCTTATCTCCCCTCCCCCCACCTTGTCTCAATCCCAACCCTCGAACTCAGCACCACCTTTCTAACCTGCAATCTTCTTCCTGACCTCCCCCACTCCCACTCCGGCCTAACACCCTCACCTTATCACCCTCACCTTAATCTCCTTCCACCTATCGCATTTCCAATGCCCTCCCCCAAGTCCCTCCTCCCTATCTTTTATCTTAGCCTGCTTGGCACACTCTTCTCATTCCTGAAGAAGGGCTCATGCCTGAAACGTCGAGTCTCCTGCTCCTTGGATGCTGCCTGACCTGATGTGCTTTTCCAGCAACACATTTTCAGAATTAAGCCAAAATACTCAGACAGCCATTGCAGGTCCATTGGGCTGAATGGCCTCCTTCTGCCCTTTAATGATTCTGTGATTAGGTCAGATGTCCAAAGAGATCATGTGTGTCTTAAAGGAAGAATGTGGGTTTAGACGTAGGGAGGACTTTCCAGCACCTGGGAGTTAAGCAATTGGTTATCAATAGTGAATTATTGAAATTAAGGACAGACAAGAGGCAAGAACTAGAAGAGTGCAAATAATCTGGCAGGTTGTGAGGCTGGATTAATCTGCAAAAAAAATGGGAGGGATGATGTGGGAACTGAACCTGGTGTGAGATAACACTACTACAGCAGAATGAGATGACATTTCGTTTGTTGAGAGTAAAATGTGGGAAACCAACGAGAAATGCACTGAAATAGTTAAGTCTAAAGAAAACAAACAAATGAATGATTTTTAAAAATTCATTCCAAAAGTGTGGGTGTCATATTTATCTCCAATTCCTAATTGTCCATTTAAGCATCAACTATATATTTCTGTGGGTCTGGAGTTGCTGTAGGATCGACCAGGTAAGGATGGCAGACTTCTTTCTCTAACGTATATCAGTGAACCAAATGGGCTTTTAAAAACAAAAACAAAAATTGCTGGGAACATTCAACAGGTCTGGCAGAGACCCTTCTTCAGAACCTCAGTTTTTTCTCTATTGTTTCTGCTTTCTCTCCACAGATGCTGCCAGATTTGCTCAGTTTTCGCAACAGTTTCTGTCTTTGTATTTGATTTCCAGAATCTGCAAGTTTTTTTGGGTGTCTATAAAAATCGCCAGTGGTTACATAGCTGCCATTCGGGCTGCTTTATATTCCAGGTTCTTTATTGAATTCACATTTCACCATCTGTCATGATGGAATTCAAATCCCAGGTCCCGAGAATATTAGTTGAGGGTTTCTGGGTTATCATTATGCCATCATGTCTCCCCACACCAGTGATGAGCTGAAAAATAGTCACAGTCAGACAATGTTATGGAATTGGAAGCAGGTTACATTTGTGATGGAGCAAATTTGAAGTCAGAGTCTCAGCTCAAGATCAACTGAAGCTCGAGGGTCTGACTGGCTTGAGACTGGCTTAATATCAAATTTTTGCCAGGGAGAGGGAAGCAGTCGTTAACTAGCAAATGGAATTTTGAACAGAGACTGAAAACACCAGCATTCCCAGTATTTAATGGCAGAAAGACCACAAAAACAGAGTATCTGTTCATTACCACATTGGTATTTGAGAGAGTTTGCAAAGCACAAAATTGGTTGCCTGTTTCCAGTATTGCCACATCACATATCAAATATAAAGTTGTAAAGTGCTTTGAAATGTCAGGTGAGTGTAAAAGACTTGCAACTGCAAATCTTTTTCCCTACGAAACTGCTAGAGGATTAGTTGAGCCAATTGCTAACAGTGACAAAAGCTGCACATTTAATATTTGGTCATCAAAGACTATCCAAACTTTATTTGCCTCATTCTGTGCATCAGATCTTGTACTGTGAAATATACTTTCAAGTCACACTTCGCTGAAGGAATTTAGCCTTATAAAACTCAAGGCATATTGATTCCAAGGTGGTGTTTCTTGATAGTTCCTTTAGGCTTTCTTAGAAGAAATACAATTAGAGTCTTATAGCTATTTTAGCCACTGCTTTGAAATACATCATCTATGTTGATTCAAGCAAATTGTCAAAATGATTTGGGATTTATACCAAAAAGGCACAAAATAAAAACGATCACGTTCTGCACAAGAGACAGTCACATAAAGACTGATTGGGTTACAGTTTTAAATGGTACAAGAAGTGATTGAGTGGATTTCTGGAGAGAAAATGGGTTGAGAGTTATCGTGAAGTGGCAGGTAGGTGGGTTGATCTATATAATGAATGTATTAGTCGAGTCAGTAGTGTTTTATATTTTCAAACATTTTCTTGTTCCAAATGATCCCTTTAGCCATATTCACAAACGATCCCTTTAACCACTTCATGACCCGTACAAGCACTCATCACAGTAGATGTTAGTCTAGCAGAAAGTAAATTCACATTGACCAATAATAGAAATTGCTGGAAAAATCTTAGTAGGTCTGGCAGCATTTGTGGAGAAAAATCAGAGTTGACATTTGTAGCCCAGTGACCCTTCTTTAGAATTTATTTTAGATTCTTTACAGTGTGGAAACAGGCCCTTCAGCCCAAACCGTCCCTCCGAAGAGTAACCCACCCAGACCCATTCCCCTCTGACTAATGCACCTAACACTATGGGCAATTTAGCATTGCCAATTCACCCAATCTGCACATCTTCGGACAGTGGGAGGAAACTGGAGCACCTGGATGAAACTCACGCAGACACAGGGAGAATGTGCAAACTCCACCCAGACAGTCACCTGAGGCTGGAATCGAACCTGGGACCCTGCTGCTGTGAGGCAGCAGTGCTAACCACTGTGCCACCGTGCAGCCCTAATTAATGGTAACTAGGAAAATAATTGGTTTTAATGCAGAAGATGGGGTGGGAGGGGGTAAGGAGCAAAGGATATGTGGAGATAGAGCCCAAAGAAAGAGAAGAACTGTTTGCCAGACAAAGAAGTGAATAACAATCAAGCTAGGAGAATGGATTCTATTAGTGGCTAACAATGGGTTGTGTGTAACAGCAAACCATGTAATAACAAGGCCTGTGGTGTGGGAGTTGGGGTAAGGCCATGGGAGAAGTTGCCTCAAGCCCTAAAATTGCTGAATTTGATATTGAGTCCAGAAGGCTTTAGAGTTTCCAAGCATAAAATGAGGTGCTATTCTTTCAGCTTTGTTGGAGCACTGCAGCAAGCCTGAGACAGAGCTGTTGGCCAGGGAACATGGTGTTATGTTGAAGTGGCAGGCGATTGGAAGCTCAGGGACTTTTTTTGAGGACAGAATATAGGTGTTCTGCGAAGATGTCACTCAGTCTATGCTTCACTTTGCTGAAAATGTGTTGCTGGAAAAGCGCAGATCAGGCAGCATCCAAGGAGCAGGAGAATCGAAGTTTCGGGCATGAGCCCTTCTTCAGGAAGATTCTCCTGCTCCTTGGATGCTGCCTGACCTGCTGCGCTTTTCCAGCAACACATTTTCAGCTCTGATCTCCAGCATCTGCAGTCCTCACTTTCTCCTATGCTTCACTTTCCCAACATAGAGGAGACCACATTATGAGCAGTGAATAGATTAGATTTTTTAAGTGCAGGAAAAACATTGTTTCATTTGGAAGGTGTGTTTGGGCCTTTGGTTACTGAGGAGGGAGGAAGTAAATGGGCAGGTGTTACACCTTCTATGGTTGCTGGGGAAGATGCCATGGGGTTGTAAGAGGGATATTGAGAATGGAGGATAGCTGGACTAGGGTGTCCTAGAGGAAATGGCAATTACAGAAGGCTGACAAGGACGGCAATGTGTATCTGGTGGTGGCATTCTGCTGGTGGTGATGGAAATGGCCAACAGCATCCATATCTAGAGGATCATTCACCGCCATTTATTCCTACCTTTTACCTTTCCTACATCCTCTTGCACTGGCTGTGTCTCTGAGCACATGATCATTTACATATTAGTCCTTCACTAGAATAGCTTCTATTTTTTCCATGACAGTTAGTTATCATTTGCCTGCCTGCCAACATGACCATTAATTCAGGAAAATACTCTTGACATTTCTGAGTAAATAGTTATCCCAGAATTATTGGTATTCCACTAAAACTATAAATTTGAATTTGTAAATTGGGTTTGTTATTAAACCCTACATTTATAGTTACAGTCCTCCTTTCTTTGGAATATTGTCAAAAAAGAGGAAATGTTGAAGAGACATTTTGTCAAGTTTCCATCTTGCACTGTTCACAAGAAATAACAATGTAAAGTGGATCAATGTTTTGCACTGTATGGGAGGACTATGCTGGTTGGTTGCAGGGTGGACTTTGAGTTGCCATGAACAGTGCACCAGTTAGATGACAACTGACAGTTTATAGCTGAACTTATAGTTCCACATGTTATTATAGATTGGCTTAATGTACATACTATATTTGTACACTGTGGCAGATTGATACTGATGATAGGGAATATTGAAGCTATTCTGTAGGGAAAGGCTACCCTGATCAGATCATTTCTTGCTGTATATTATGCAAACTCAGGGTATGGATCTAGGGCCATGACTTGCAGTCCTAAAACATCCCTACTTTGTCTAAAATGATCCTAGAAGGGTAAATTCTGTCATAACTTTGGTTAACAGGTAAAATTAGTTATTTCACAAGGGTCGTTCACACTACAGAATACTACCAAGTTAAAAAGTGGTTCTGCCTATCAAACAAATGAGATATATGATATATGAATTTCAATGCTGGTGTGATGCTATATGTCCCAATGATTGGCTGAAAAGACAATCTGCCATCCTCAAAAGGCAAGCTACTGACTGTACTCAATCAGACAATGCTTGTAAAACATAACAATGTTAGATGTGATTCCGTGATTGGCCAATTTAAGATTGTCAGTCAGGCTCTCAGTGTAGAAGGGCTTATGTCCGAAACAACGATTCTCCTGTTCCCTGGATGCTGCCTGAACTGCTGTGCTTTTCCAGCAACACATTTTCAGGCTCTCAGTGTAGTTCCACATACTGGAAACTACATATACTAATACATAGAGATCTATTCTTTGCAGACAGAAAGAACACACATATTCAATTGTTCTTGTTTCAACACAATAAAATGGGTGACAGCCATTCACTGGTTCATTCCTCATGGCAATGCCTTGACCACTGAAAGTCAACCTTCATTGTTTAAATATAAACATTGCATGGTAATAATCTGCTTGGTACATTCTGTGTGATAGCACCTCGGTCATTTGGAGTCCACTTGCCAACTAAGTACGCTCTCTTCTCAGAGTATTTAAAAAAACTTACATTGATGTATCTTGCAAATGCCCTGAAGAGTGCAAGGTGAAAATGTCTTCTTTTTTCCTACAATTCTTGAGTTCTGTACGAAATTCTTCTCTGAAAATTGTGGGAGATCTATGAATTCTAAATGACATGTAAAGTTATATGTAAGATATAAAATCAAGAGTTCTACCTGGAATAAATAGAATATGTGATTGTGGAATAGATCAATGTGTCATGAGTAACATCAAGTGTAAACTACATTTCTTTCACAGACATATCAGAATATTTTACAATATTCCTTACAATTTTAAAATGCAATATTTGCAGTTCCAGTGTACAAGAGGTTGAGGGTAGTGACGTTAGGGATGGGTTTACAAGGTCGCAAGAGGGCACCAGCAACAAGGATGTTGGTTTGAAATGCATGTACTTCAATGCCAGGAGCATCCGGAATATGGTGGGTGAATAGGAGCATGGGATGATACCTTGGATTTTGATGTTGTGGCCATTTCAGAGACATGGCTAAAGGAGGGACAGGAATGGTTGTTGCAGATTCCGGGATTTAGATGTTTCAGCAAAAGCAGAGATGATGGTAAAAGGTGGTCGGGAGGGGAGTTGGTATTGTTAATCATGGGTAGTATTGCTGTAGCTGAGATAATGTTTGAGGACTCATCCATTGAGGTAGTTTGGGCTAAGGTTACAAACAGGAAAGGAGAGGTCACCCTGTTGGGAGTTTTCTGTAGGCGTCTGAATTGTTCCAGGGATGTAGAGCTGAAAATGTGTTGCTGGAAAAGCACAGCAGGCCAGGCAGCATCCAAGGAGCAGGAGAATCGACGTTTCGGGCATAAGCCCTTCTTCAGAAAGAAGGGCTCATGCCCAAAATGTCGATTCTCCTGCTCCTTGGATGCTGCCTGACCTGCTGCGCTTTTCCAGCAACACATTTTCAGCTCTGATCTCCAGCATCTGCAGTCCTCACTTTCTCCCAGGGATGTAGAGGTAAGGATAGCAAAGATGATGATTCTTGATAGAGCGAGAGTAACGAGATAGTTGTTATGGGGGACTTTAACTTCCCCAATATTGACTGGAATACTACAGTTCAGTATTTTGATAGGTCAGTTTTTGTTCAATATGTGCAGAAGGATTTTCTGACACAGGATGTATACAGGCCAACAAGGGGCAATGCCATATTGGATTCGTTACTGGAAAATGAACCTGGCCGGGTATTAGATTTGGAGGTAGGTGAGTACTTTGGTGATAGTGACCATAATTCGGTTATGTTTACAATAGCAATGGGCAGGGATAGCTATATAGGTTTTGGGAGGCACGGTAGCTCAGTGGTTAGCACTGCTGTCTCACAGTGCTAGTGACCCAGGTTCAATTCTGGCCTTGGGTGACCGTCTGTGTGGAGTTTGTACATTCTTCCTGTGTCTGCATGAGTTTCCTCCCAATGTCCAAAGATGTGCAGGTAAAGTGGATTGGCCATTATAAATTGCCCATAGTCTGGGGTAAATATAGGGTAGGGGAATGGGTGTGGGTGGGTTACTTTTCAGAGGGTTGGTGTGGACTTGTTGGGCCAAATAGCCTGTTTCCATACTGTAGGGAATCTAATCTAATCATACCATAGGGAAAGAGGTATAACAGGGAGAAAGACAATTATGGTGCGATTAGGCAAGATTAAGGATGCATAGGATGGGGAAGGAAACTGCAGGGGTTGGACACAGTTGAAATGTGGAACTTATTCATGGAATGGATACTGCAGGTCCTTGATAAATATATACCTATCAGGCAGGGTAGTAGTTTTTGAGAGAAGGAGCCATAGTTTATTAAAGAAGTTGAAGCTCTTATCAAGAAGAAGAAGAAGGCTTATGTAAGGATGAGGTATGAAGGCTCAGATAGGGGGCTTGAAAGTTATAAGTAAGCCAGAAAAGATCTAAAGAGAGGTCTAAGAAAAGCCAGGAAGGGGATCCAAGATGGCGGCGATCTAAGAAGATTGCACTTCAAAGTTCTACATCACAGCACAAGAAGGACAAATCTTTAACCTGCACAACCCAGACCATCCCGATATCTTGGGACTCTGGAAGATCATGGAGTCCCAACAAACGTCTAAAAGTTAACTTACCTGCGTTTCCAGCCGTCCAGAGAAGACAAAAAAGGGAGGAGGAGCAGCTGAGGCTGGGTCTGCAGTTCAGCCTGCAGGATCCTCGGAGTCGATTACTTTCCAAGTCCTGGTGAAAAAACTCACGAAATCTTGCGAGATGCTGGGGAAACAGATTGAAGAGAAGCTGGCTCTAATTTCTCTCATGCTGCAGAAGCATGAGCAGCAGCTGGGAGACCTGGAGAGGAGGATAGAAGAGGGGGAGCACAGGGTCATAGTGGTGGAAGCTGATGCCAGTTCATCCAAGGATAGGATCCAAGCTTTTATCCTGGAATTTTTCCTCATTTCTCCCCAAAAAGGTTATCTCCATTCTATTGTAAAGCTCCGGCAAAATTGATTTTACACAAGCATTAATGTAGCTTTCAGACAAGTCATAGTACTTGTGGTGGAGGCTGGTACAATTGCAACATTTAAGAGGCATTTGGATGGGTATATAAATAGGAAGGGTTTGGAGGGTTATGGGCCGGGCGCTGGCAGGTGGGACTAGATTGGGTTGGGATAGCTGGTCGGCATGGACGGGTTGGACCGAAGGGTCTGTTTCCATGCTGTACATCTCTATGACTCTATGACTCACGAAGTGTAGCCACTGTTATAATGTAGCAAATCAGGTAGTCTTTTATTTTATCCTTTGATGTGATGTGATTGTCTAAGATGGGTTGCCCATCCCTAAATGGTCTTGAACTGCATAACTTGCTCAGCCATTCAGAGAGTGGTTAAGAGTCAACCACATGCAGGTATGAAGTTGCATATAGATCTGACCAAGAATGGCTGCTTGATTTCCATTCCTAAACTGACATTAGTGACCCAGATGAGTTTTTACAACAATCACTGATAACTCCATGGTCACTATCACTGGATTATGGATTTATTAATTGAATCTAAATTCCATAGTGGGATTTGAACCCTTGGCCCCAGAGCTTTACACAGTCTCTGAATAATTAGTCCAATGAAATTAGTGTTTTATCATTATATCCTCTTTGTGCATAGGAACACCATACAAATAAAGCTAAATAATCTACCTTATTGAAAGTCTAGTTGACTTCCGACTGGGTTAGTTCGAGTTCCACTGTGGGACTTAAGCATGTGATCCTGGTTGCTAAGTCAATGTGATACTAACTGAGTGCTGCATTATGAGTAGTTCTATTTATGAAATGAGACACCAAGCCAAGACACTGTTCAGACATATCAAAGATGTACCAATCAAAGAAAAACATGGCAGTCTCCTGGTTAATATCTTTCATTTTACTTTTACAAAGTGACTTTGATTTTTAAAAGTAATTCATTTGCTGTGAAGTGTTTTAAAGTGTCAAAAACAGGATTAGACACTAAATGTCAATTGGAATTATAGGTACAAGGAGGCCATTTAGCCAATTGTGCCTTACTGGTTCTTTAAAAGAGCTATTCATTTTGTCCCACTTCCCTGCCTTTTCCTTATAGCCCTGTAAGCTTTACCACCTTCAAATATTTATCTAATTTTCTTTGGAAATTTCTTATTACACCTGTATCCACCAGCCTTTCAGGCAGAACACTCCAGATTACACAGCAGTTTATCATAGAGTTAACTGATAATTATTCATTATATTTCAATCAAACATTTCGATTGAATCCCATCATCAACAACCTGAAGCATTCAAATCAAGAGTAGACCATTTATTCCAATAGGCCTGCTCCACCACTTAACAAGATCATGCCTAATCTGATCACTCTGCATTCCTCCTGATGACCTTTCACCCTCCTGCTTGACAAGAAGTAATCCACATCTGCCTCAAATATATTCAAGGATTCCACTTCCATTAGCTTTTCAAGAAGAGAGAGTTCTAAGGACTCTCAATCCTCTGGGAGGGAAAAAAAACCTTCCTGACCTTTGTTTAAAATGGGTGACCCCTGTTTCTAGATTCTGCTATAGGATATCCATATCCACCCTGTCAAGACTCATCAGGATTTTATATATTTCAATCATGTCACTTCTTACTCTTCCAAGCTCGAGTGGGTACAAGCTTGTCCAACCGTTGCTCATATGGCAATTTGGCCATTCTAAGTATTAGGCTGGTAGACCCTCTCTGAACTGTTTCCAATGTATTTATATCTTTACTTAAATAAGGTGACCAATACTATAACAGTAGTGTATAACTAAAACAAAACCTCACTATTTTCAAATTCTGTTCCTTTTGCAATCAACAATAACATTCTATTAGCTTTCCTAATTACTAGCTTCATTTGCAGTTGTGTGTTTCATGCTTTAGGACAGCGGGATTTCTCTGCATCTCAGAACTCTCCATTCTACCACCACTTAGACAGCATGCTGTTTTTTATTCTTCCTGCTAAAATGGACAATTTCACATTTTAAAAACCGAAAGGATTGTGGTTGCTGTAAATCAAAGATAAAAATACAAATTGCTGTAAAACCTCAGCAGGTCTGATAGCATCTGTGGGGAGAAATCAAGAGTTGACATTTCAGATTGAGTGACCCTTCCTTGGAACTGAATTTCACATTGTCCTACATTAGTTTGTCAATTAACAGATTCTTGCCCACTCAGTTAACAGTCTTCATTTTAAACTCCTTATGTCCTCTTCAAAACTTATTTTCCTACTTACCTCTATATCAACAGGAAATTTACCAGCTTTCCTTTCAGTCCTTTCATGTAAGCCGTTCATAAAAATTATGTGCTACAGGGCACTGAGCTCTGTAGTGCACCACTTGTTATATTGTGCCAAGTAAGTATGGTGGTTGGTGGCAATGTAGCTGGCGAGCCCAGACGATAGTCAGTGGTGAGGGAGCCCAGCACCAGGGAGAGTGAGCCCTCATGGTGAAAGCCCATCATCGAGCGACTATAGGTTCATGGCAATAAATGAACTGTAATAATGAACTTTTAACTTATTTCTTTATTTTTCTGTTTTAGACTGAGGTAGCTGTGTACCCAGAATGGTGCCAGAAATGGTGACTTTGTACATTTTTCACTATACTTGGGTACACTCTTCAGATCCTAATCATGAAGAAGGGTCACTGGACCCAAAATGTTAGCTCTGATTTCTCCCCGGAGCTGCTGCCAGCGATTCCTTTTTTTGCTTCTGATTTCAAGCACCTGCAGTTCTTTTGGTTTTTCACATTGACCTATAGTTAAACAAAGGGCCTGGTTCTGTGCTGTCGGACTTTAAAACTTGTGCAACTGATTCAAGTAGTAATTTGTCCTATGTGGCTGCAGCAGTAAAAATTTAAGGTGCATAAAGGCAATAATGGAAAATAATATTTTCAATATTGCCTATATGCAGAATATTGTTTAAATATGTTGATTCATAATTTGATATGCAGGTAAATATTTCTGATTTTATGCAACTTTTAATAATTCTTAACCTTTTTCTGGATTAGAGAAAAGCAAGACAAATTACTTTGTGATTCCAAGTGAAACTGTCTAATTATTAGCAATGGAAACTGTACCGTTTACCATGAGAAATCATAGGCACCAGTTGATGTTAATATTGTTTAATTACATTCTGTACAGTGGCCTGTGTTACCAATAATTAAATTATACAGATAGAGAAATTGAATATTTAATTAGCACTCTATCAGCTAGAAAGGTATTTGACATTTTCCATAATCATGATAGATGATCGTCTTTCTCCAGGGTGGCATTTAGATCATCAGGAAACAAAAGAAAATCAGCTGTTTTGTGTTGAGGATGCTGAAATGACCTTTGCCTTTCCCATCCTCCCATATGCATTGTGTATCATGGTAATTTGTTTTGTGTCCATTTCAACAGCAGGATAAATGCTCCTTTAATTTGCTTGATGAATGATATGACACCAGACTTATGATGCTATAAGTAAAAAGATATTTTAATGCCACCAATATTTACTTTAACTCCTTACTTGTTAATCTTTTTTATGCATCTTTCCCTTTTCTGACAAGAGATACAAGTATAGTGATGCTTTTAAGAATTAAAGTATTATGGATATACATAGATTTTAATAGCACTGAATCCTGTACATCACCACTAAATGTGATATAGTAATACTCTTAAAGTGAAATTAATGATGTGTTTTAACAATACCACATACATTCAAATTTGCAGTCTACTTATAGAATACTGCTCACAATGCAATTTATTTTTCCAGCCCTTCAATTCTAATCTTTGTTGCACCATTTCATCTACAAAATTCATTTCCCAATATGTTGAAGTGTCCTTTTTCTATAAATGACATATAATATAACTGCTGTTTGTTTGATGTGGACATTTGCTGACAGCTTTGAACCAGGTCAAGTTTGTTCAAAGGTCGTATAAAGATATTGCAGTAATGATGCACAAAATACAATTCTTAATTAAGTATTGGGTGTCTGTGTGTACGCATACTTTATATTGTCATTCCACACTCCCTTAAGATAGCCAAACTGATATTCTGTAATAAAAATCCTCTGATCCTAATTGAATATGAAAGCTCTCATCTCCAACTTGATTAAGTAACACAAATTGTAAATCCTACTGGATACTTATTGTGAAATCATGGTTTTGGAAAGCTTCTTGTGAAAGGTGTTCAAATCTTAGCATAATTTGATAGGGGAATTCACATGAAATTAAGAAAGTGTTTCAGAAAATTGAAAAGTTTTTAGTTAGACAATATACTTTTCAAAACAAAAGGTAAAGTGCAAATGTCTAGAAATGTGAACTAGATGATTCCATCGAAGGACCTATTCTGGGAGTGATGGAGAGTTTTTCTCCTTGTGAGGTTGTGAATTGTCTTATGCTATTGTCCCAAACTCGCTTCATTAATTACCTTCTGAATCTTCATACCCCTCTAGTCTGATGGTAGTCCAACTCTGCAACAACTGGAAGCATTTGCCTCTACTTGGGTATCCTGGGGTATAACAGCACCCTCAGTACCAGCCTTAACAAGCTGTTACCCAGAGAAATGCTAGCAATTCAAAACTACCCTGTGCAGCTGCACACACTCCCAGAAATCTTGACAAATAAAGGAAAATTGCCAACAGGCATCATGACAGCTCGAAGGGTGGCAGGATGCAGAGGAGAGCCATCTTCTTCCTTCAGAACCTTCAGATGGGGCCATGTATCCTGGACCACATTCGCTACTCAGGTCTGTGCATTCTCCATGGTTCACTGAAACGTCCAGCAATGGTGCAAAAATGTCAATGACTTTCTCTGCTCCACTGGGGTGAATGGTGCCACCATTCCTTTGATGCCTCACACTCACTACCTCTGCCACTGCACCCACCACCCATTGAAGCTCATGCTCAAACACTCTCACTATTCCATGCAGCATCATCCCTCACTTGCCCTCACCCAACCCAAACCCCTCCATTCTGGCATACCCAACATCTGTTTCCAGCTGGCCATGATGAGAGGATTCTGTCAGTGGCTGGAGTGAACCGGGACCTCTCCTGCAGAGATCCATGTCCTGCCAACAGGCTAAGAAGCCATATTCTTTGCAGTGCAACTTTTACATTGACCTCACTGTAAATGTAATTTTGGCTATGGTGCCTTCTCATTTTCATGTCTTGCAGTTAACAGGTCCGAGGTCTTAGGGAAATAAGAGAATGTCATTGCCACACTTCTGAGCAAGAAACACGAACAAGGTTGCCTTCTGTATTCCTCATTGGTTTGGATATGAGCACCTCAGAGGGTATTTTAGTTACAAAGGAGTCAGGACACATCTGTCACATCACTGTCACGTCTCCACAACTAGATTAGATTAGGTTACTTACAGTGTGGAACCAGGCCCTTCGGCCCAACAAGTCCACACCGACCCGCTGAAGCGTAACCCACCCAGACCCATTCCCCTACCTTTACCCCTTCACCTAACGCTACAGGCAATTTAGCATGGCCAATTCACCTAACCTGCACACATTTTTTGGATTGTGGGAGGAAACCGGAGCACCCGGAGGAAACCCATGCAGACATGGGGAGAATGTGCAAACTCCACACAGTCAGTCACCTGAGGCGAGAATTGAACCCAGGTCTCTGGCGCTGTGAGGCAACAGTGCTAACCACTGTGCCACCGTGCCACCCACCTAATGGAGGGAGAAACCCCCAGTCGCTGGCACTTGGAGGACTGTTGGTGATGAGGTACCTGCTCAGACCCAGGGAAGTCAGCACCCTATGGTGGCAGCATCAGGGACTTCACAAATGCAGAGGCAGACAAAGGAGCAACAAGCTGATTTGAGAGGGGTGGGATGGACAGTGACAATGGCAACCAAAGCACACTGTTACAGGTCTGCAGCAACAACAGAAAGGTCCTGCCACCTCAGTCCTTCACTGCAGGTTGGCAGCTGTAGAGGAGAGCCAGACCCAGCAGTCTCAGGATATTGGGACAGATCTGCACTTCAACATCTCTGGAGTTCCGGCCAAGGAGGGTGCACCTGCCTCTTAGCAGGACAAATTCAACATGTCTGGGCTCCCTAGACACAAACGCTGCCCCTAGAGTTGCCTGACACTTCAAGACCAACAGGCTGCACCACAGTGCAGGCTCTCTTCACCCCAGTTGTGGAACCTAGGACTGCCTCGAGATTTAGCGGAAGGGAAAGAAAGAAGAAACCTTTTCTGATTTCATTCATTGTTTCTCCTAAGGTTTTATTTATCCCATTTATACTCACTCCTTTCAGTGCCTATGTTGTCAGTTGGTGAAAGCTGGCTTTCTCAAAGTGTTAGCAATAATCAGTAAATAACGTGTTTCAGCATTGGTAGCATTAAACTGAGGTATAACCCTCAGGGTGGTAGACATAGTTCCTTTGCCCAACAGTGAGTAAAATTAAGTAAACAATGTTAAAGGTAATGCAAAGTGATAATAATCCTCTCAGAATCAGTGCAAATGCAATATAAGGACATACTAAACTGTAGTCCAGTTAAGTTACCAATTGTAGTATCAATACCTTTGAAACTTATAGTCCTGTACTTGATTAAATCAATTTGTACAGTTAAGTAAAAATATATAATTGCAAGATGCAATACAGGACAATTTCTTTTGTTGCAACTTGTTTACGGTTCATGACTTCCTGGATATGACAGGTCACACATTCCAGTACACCGACCTTACACTGCCATGACTTAAACTTGAACTTACTTAGTCTTTCTTGCTAACTTTTTGGAATTACTTAATCTTAAAGTTCCTTTACCTTAACTTTAGACTCCTTCTCATTAACTGACTTTTAGTTAGCCCTGGTGATTCTCAGTTAACCCCTTAATAATTGCATGGTGTGGCACGGCTCAGTGGTCATCACTGCTGCCTCATAGCCCCAGGGACCCAGATTCGATTCTGGCCTCGGGTGACTGTCTGTGTGGAATTTGCACATTCTCCCTCTGTCTGC
Organism: Chiloscyllium plagiosum; assembly: GCF_037043375.1. Taxonomy (NCBI): domain Eukaryota; kingdom Metazoa; phylum Chordata; class Chondrichthyes; order Orectolobiformes; family Hemiscylliidae; genus Chiloscyllium; species Chiloscyllium plagiosum. Next base: position 29,380,191 of record NW_028270155.1, on the reverse strand, counting down.
TTGGGTCTCCTCTGGATGCTCTGGTTTCCTCCCACAGTCACAAAGATGTGCAGGTTAGGTGAATTGGCCATGCTAAATTGCTCATAATGTTCAGGGATGTGTAGGTTAGGTGCATTAGTCAGGGGAAATATAAACTAATAGAATAGGGGAAGGGGTCTGGGTGGGGTACTCTTTGGAGGGTCAGTGTGGACTTGTTGGGCCGATGGGCCTGTTTCCACACTGTAGGCCTTCTATGCTGGGGTGGCAGGGTGGCTCAGTGGTTAGCACTGCTGCCTCACAGCACCAGGGTCCCAGGTTCGATTGCAGCCTCGGGTGACTCTCTGTGTGGAGTTTGCACATTCTCCCCGTGTCTGTGTGGGTTTCCTCCAGGTGCTCTGGTTTCCTCCCATAGTCCAAAGATGCGCAGGTCAGGTGAATTGGCCATGCTAAATTGCCCATAGTGTTAGGTGCATTAGTCAGAGGGTAATGGGTCTGGGTGGGTTACTCTTCGGAGGGTTGGTGTGGACTGGTTGGGCCGAAAGGCCTGTTTCCACACTGTAGGGAATCTAATCTAATCATAATCTCTCAGCTCATGGGCCTTGGTTTGCTCCTGCTCCCATTGATGAAAGTAGCTAGGAAAACAAGACATTAGAAAACAAGAGAAAAAAAAAATCCACTCCCACACTTATCAAACTGCCCCACTGCGCTTTCTGCTGGTTGTACTTGGTCATGCGCATTACAAATCTTATATAACTTCCGCTAAATTAACACATTGTGCAAGTGAAGTTATGGGTGAAGGTTATATTCAGTATAATGCAAGAACCAATTCAGGATGATGCTAATGTTGTGCAACGTGGTAAAAATTTAACAAATATATACTGTACTAAACAAAAAGTAATGCATTCCTATACAAATATAACCTTTATCATCAAGGGCTCAGATCCAACAATGATTGAAAAATTAAAAAATAGGAAGAGTTTTGATTTGGCTGTCATTGGAAAGCCTATCCATGTTGCCCTGAAAAGGTTATATTTGGTTTTCTTTCAGAATTTCTGGAGTTTGCTGGGCTACGTCTGAGGGGGGTTGACAGTTAATTATATTAAACAAATAAAGAACAAAGAATAATGAAGCACAGCCCTCCAAGCCTGTGCTGACACATTTTGCCGTTCCATGTGAAATCTGTCATCGCTTACGGCATCTGTATCTCTCTATTCCCTTCCTATTCATGTATTCGTCTAGGCGCTTCTTGAATGCTGCTATTGTGATTGGTTCCACCACCTCGTCTGGCAGCATGCTCCAGGCAGTCACCACCCTTTGTGAGAAAGATTTGCCCTGCACATCTCTTTTAAATTAACCCCTTCACAGCTCTGCACCCACCACCACCCTAGAAATTGAGCCTGTGTCCCTAGTAATTGACCCATTCACACTGGAAAAAAAACCTCATACTTTCCACTTGATCATTCACAACTTTATAAACTTCTATCAGGTTGCCCCTCGACTTCCTGAATTTCATTGCAAACAAATTCTGTCCAGCCAAACTCCCCCCATACCAGGCAACATCCTGGTAAACCTGTTTCTGTACTCTCTCCAAAGAATCCATATCCTTCTGGTAGTGTGGTGACCAGAACTGTAGGCAATATTCCAATGTGTCCTAACTAAACTTCTATAAAGCTGTAGCATAACTTGTCTAATCCAATACTCAATGCTCCCTCCAATGAAGGCAAGCATGCCATTGGCCTTTTTTTACTGCCTTATCTATCTATACTGCCACCTTCAGTGATCTATGGACCTGCACACCCAGATTCCTCTGTATATCAATACTCCGAAGGGTTCTGCCATTCACTGTATAATTTCCATCTGTGCTTGGCCTTCAAAATTGCATTACCATACATTTGTCCATAGTCAACTCCTCTCCCATTTTTTCTGCCCATGCCTCCAACTGATCTATATTCTGCTGTATCGTCTGACAATCCTCCTCAATATCCACAACACCAATCTTTGTATGTTTGCGGATGATATTAATTAGACCGGCTACATTTTCCTCCAAATCATTTATGTAGATGATGAACAGCAGAGATCCCAGCACTGATTCTTGGTGGAACACTAGTCACAATTCTACATTCCGAAAAACATCCTTCCACTGCTACCCTATGTCTCCTATGACTAAGCCAGTTCTGTACTGATCTTGCCAGCTCACCCTGATACCATGTGACTTCACCTTTTGTACCAGTCTGCCTTGAGGGACCTTGGCAAAGCTTTACTGAAATTCATGTAGACAATATTAACTGCTTTTCTCTCAATCATCTTTGTTACCTCCTCAAAAAACTCAATAAATTTAGTGAGGCATGACTTTCCCTACACAGAACCACATATCGATCACTAAAGTCTATTAGTTTCGAAATGAGTATCGATCTTGTCCCTGGTGCAAACTTGGCTTAGTCACATGTGGGCCAGACTGGATAAGGTTGAAAGGTTTCATTTCCTAAAATATATTGGTTCTTTATTTGAATATTTATGACAATATTCTGGTCACATTTGCTAATTCCATTATTTTATCTTCAGAGTTTCTGACAATTGGACAACATGCAATTGGACAATACCATTGGAAATGATGGGATTTGAACTTGCATTCTCTGATTGCTGGTCCTGTTACAGAGTTGTTACCTCACTGTGCCATGACTCTTCAGATGCAGGAGCAAATGAATAAAAGTATGGACCAATTCATCACTTTTCATATGAGTACCGTTTCTCACCTACTCCCATGCTGGAAATGTGTTGCTGGAAAAGCGCAGCAGGTCAGGCAGCATCCAGGGAACAGGAGAATTGACGTTTCGGGCATAAGCCCTTCTTCAGGAATGGGGAAAGTTTGTCCAGCAGGCTAAGATAAAAGGTAGGGAGGAGGGACTTGGGAGAGGGGCGTCAGAAATGTGATAGGTGGAAAGAGGTCAAGGTGAGGGTGATAGGTCAGACTGGGGTGGGGGCGGAGAGGTCGGGAAGAAGATCTCAGGTTAGGAAGGCGGTGCTGAATTTGATGGATTTGACTGAGACAGGGTGGGGGGAGGGGAAATGAGGAAACTGGTGAAATCCGAGTTCATCCCTTGTGGTTGGAGGGTTCCTGGCCTGGAAAAGATTGCAGCAAATTGGATGGACAGGCAAAATCATCACATTGATACCTGGAGGAAAGACAGATTTAAGACTTACAACTGCAGTCTGATTTGATATTCTTGTCACCATGGTAACAATTATTAATCACTTCCTAATGCATTTTAACAATATTATATGCCGATGTAGCTTTCTCATTGAGATACTTTTGAGGCATTGCACCACTTTTGGTTGTTGCTTCTTGAAAATGATCTGTCTCTGCCTGCGTCTGTCTTTTTCTCATGAAATAACTGATAGCATAGTAGTTGAGAACAAATGACATAAGAATACATTCAAGATGGACTTTAGTGATCGACACGTGGTTCTGTGTGGGAAAGGTCATGCCTCACTAACTCTATTGAGTTTTTTGAGGAGATAACAGAAATGATTGAGAGAAAAGCATACAAGAACATATTCCTGATGAAGGGCTCCGGCCTGAAATGTCGATTTTCCTGCTCCTTGGATGCTGCCTGACCTGCTGTGCTTTTCCAGCAACACACTCTCAATTAAGAATGCATTCAATCAAGTTAAGCTTCCTCTCAGTACTATAATTACCTAATACAGTTTTCATAAATCGCAGCTAACTCACTGACAATATTGTATTTAAAATGTTTATTTTATTCAATGCTCACCTATCAGAACAATATTCAGAATTCGTGACTATTAAGTTACCTCTTAATATCCACTTGTGGATCTGATTTATCATTCCTAAATAGCATAAGATGACATACTAAACAAAGAAAGTAAAATCTAATGATAAAAATGAACTTAAGGGTATAGCTGTATCAATACTTCATGTGGCAATTTAAAACAATCTATACCAGATTTATTTGCCTTGCAATGATATTAATAACTAATGAAGCAATTATGAGTAATAGTGGCAAAAGAAAACTGCACAAGTTTAGTTCACAAATTGTAAGGTAGGATCAAAGTAACTTAATTTAGAATATTATTCCTTGTCTTTATTTTTTTCGTACAGTTGGTCAAAATGTGGGAGGTGGGAGGTTTTAAAAGTAAATCTCCTGGTACAATTAATATCTCTTGTAGGGATACTTTTCTGCAATATATGTTGACGAGCTCTGGCAAAAACTGATATTGAATAAAATGAGTATTCTTAATTAAACAGCTAAGCAATCAGAGATTTCCTTTATTATTCCAGCTTTATTAAATTTGTGAAAAGACTGCCACTGTTAATCTGATCTGTGGCAATTGAGATTGATGTATTGAATATCTGTATAGCACCTTAATTATCCTTCTATATAGTAAGTATGATGGACAAAACTTCACAATAACCATTTTAGCAAGTAAATTTCTGCTTTCGCTTTGCCAATACAGGTCGCTTCTATTAAGTTTTGACTCTTAATGATCTCCACCATGCTGTTTTGAATGGCAGCAGATATATGGAGTTAAATTTGATGACAGCATTTCAACATTGAATAACACAAAAGGTGAGACTGTGTTGGAAAATAAGCTAAAATTAAAAGTAATCAATGGGAATTCATCATTGGATTTGGGTCTAAAATGGACAGTACTCATAAATTGAGATACACAAATGTACCTATAGAAAAATCATATGTGTTTCTATCCTCGAATCATGGATTGGTAAAGGAATTAGATATTATGTCCAATGAGTATCTGAGTGTGTGTTTGAAAACCACTCCTGGTGAATGGTTGGTTATGCTAAAACATCTTGAAATTGTTTCTAGTAGCATAAGAGGTGGTAACCAGGACAGAAATTTAATACAATTGGCAAAAGATCTGCAGGTGAAATTAAATAATGTAGCACATTGTTATGATCTGGAATGCATTGCCTGAAAGAGTCAGGGGAGAGAAATAAACTTGTCTTCGCCTATTCCCACTTCACCACCCTGACACTAACCCCTTCCCCCCACCCCCTTTATCTGCAGCTTCCCTTACACCCACCCCCCGTCCTGAAGAAGGGTTATACCCAAAACATTGCCTTCTCCCCCTCCTGATGCTGCCTGGCCTGCTATGTTCCTGCTTGTCTACCTTCAAAGAGTAGGGATGCAGAGTTATTAATACATTTCACAAGGCAATTGTGTAAATTCTGGATAAGTACATTTGGAAGTGTAAGGAGAAAGGGCAGGGTAACGTAACTAAACTGGATTTTTTTTTGAAAAAGTGGCACAGGTACAGTGGGCCAAATATCCTCCTTTGAAGCTACATTGTTACATGATCCTATATACATGTAGGATGTGTAAAAGATAAGGCTGAAGCTTTTACAACAATTTTCAGCCAAATGTAACAACTTCTCTCAATTGGTCCCTGTCATCACAGTCTTCAGCAATTCGATTCACCCCACGTAACATCACTGGATGTTAGAGGCATTAGATACTGCATTAGCAATGGTTCCTGACAATATTCCATCAACAGATCTGAAGACTTGCCCTCCAGAATTTTCTGCACCCTTAGCCAATCCATTCTGGCATAGTTGTAACACTGCCGTCTATCCAACAATGTGGAAGATAGCCTTGCTATGTCCTGATGCAAAAAGGAGGTCAAATCTAACCCAGTAATTACCGCCCTTGTCTGTCCAGTGGTATTATCATTGGACTATTAATCCAGAGACCGAGGTAATGTTCTGTGGCTTCAAGTTTGAATTCCACCATGGCAGATGATATAATTTGATTTCAATTAAAAAAAATCTGAAATGAAGAATCTAATGATGACCATGAAACCATTGTCAATTGTTGAAAAAAAAAATCTGGTTCACTAATGTTCTTTAGGGAAGGAAACTACCATCTTCACTTGGTCTGTCCTACATCAGACTCCAGGCCCGCAGCAGTATGATTTAACTGCCTTCTGCATAGCGAATGCCACCCTCATCCTGTGAATGAATAAAAAGAATCAGTGAAGTGATGGAAAGTATCATCATCAGTGTTATCAAGAAGCAATTATTTAACAATAACCTGCCCATTTGGATTCTGCTAGGGCCATTCAGCTCCTGACCTCATTCCAGCCTGAGTGCAAACATGGACAAAAGAGCTGAATTTCATTGGTGTGGTGAGTGACAGCCCTTGGTAACAAGGTGACATTCAACCAAGTGTGACACCAAGGAGCCTGAGTGAAACTGAAATCAGTGGAAATCGAAGCAAACTCTCCACTGGTTGGAGTTATACCTGACACAGAGGAAAATAGTTGTGGTTGAAGGAGGTTAGTCATCTCAGCTCTAGAATATCTCTGCAGGAATTCCAGAGGGTTATTGGGCCCAACCAACTTGAACTGTTTCCCTCCACCATAAATTTAGAAGTGGGGATGTTTGCTGATGACCAGCACCAATGGTAACTCCTCAGATACTGAAGCAATCCATGCTCAAATGCAACAAGATCAGGCTTAGGCTGACAAATGGCAAGTAACATTCACACCGTAGAAAGGCCAGACAATGGTTATTCCTATTCAGAGATAATCTAATCACTGCCCCTAGACATTTAATGGTATTATCATCACGAATCCCCAACTATTAACATCCTGGAGGGTCACCATTGAACAGAAACTCAACAGGACTTGCCACATAAACACTGTGGCTACAGGAACAGGTCAGAGGCTAGGAATACTGCAGCAGGTAACTCACCTCCTGACTCCCCAAAGCTTATCCACCATCTACAATGTACAAGTCAGGAGTATAATACTCCCACTTGCCCAGATGGGTGCAGCTCCAACAACACTCAAGAAGGTTGATGCCATCAGGACAAAGCAGCCTGTGTGAATGGCACCACATCCATAAGCATCCACTTCTTCCACCTTCGATGTTTAGTAGCAGCAGTGAAGATGTTCTTCAAGATTCACTGCAGAATTTCACCTGAGATTCTTAGCACTTCCAGAACCTATGACTATTTCCACCTGGAAGGACAAAGGCAGCAGATGCAGGGGAACATTATCACCTTCAAGTTCTTCTCCAAGTCACTCACCATTCTGACTTGAGAATATATCGCCATTCCTTCATTGTCACTGGGTCAAACTTGGAATTCCCTCCATAACTGCATTGCAGGTCAACCTACTGCAGCAGTTCAAGAAGGCAGTTCAGCACCACCTTGTCAAAGGCAACTAGGGACAAGCAATAAATACTGGGTCACTAGCAACACCCATGTACCACATGAGAATAAATAAAATGAATGGAAACATCAGGGGATAGCTGAGAGCTGTGGTCCATAATGCCTTTGCTATCAAAATGTGTAAGTTGTTTCTAAATGTTTCAATACTAGTTAGGGCAGGTCAGGACAGCTCAGTTGTATATATTTTAAATGAATCATGAAGTTTAATTTGGTCCTGAGAAGCTGAGGGGTGTCAGAGTTGATAGCGGAGGAGAGTGGTGACCTCTAATCAGTACATTTTTCTTGGGGTTGGGGGATAGTTTGATCAGTACCTAGTTGTTAGCTCGGTAATTAATAGTCTAACCTTCCTTCAGTTACTATTTACTCAACTGCAGCAGAACCTTCCAAATTCTCCAGTTTAAATGGCTACTTTCAGAGGTGTAGAGGAATTGCCAGCAGAATCTTCAATTTCCCATGCAAATCCCTCAGAGTCTGCTATGTCAGGGATTTTGTACAGTCCCAATGCATAACTTCCATCTATGCTGAAAAATGATTAATTGGTCATTCAAAAATGAGAGAGACAGTGTAAAATAGATGGTACTATTCTAGTAGGAGCAAGTTGATCTTGGTGTATAACTGTCTTTATCAGGTGTGGTGTTATGCTTGCCTTTGTTGGTCAGTGCATTGAGTATAAGAGTTGAGATGCCATGTTGTGGCTGTATAGGATGTTGGTTAGGCCATTTCTGGAACACTGTGTACAATTCTGGTCTCCCTCCTATAGAAAGGATGTTGTGAAACTTGAAAGGGTTCAGGAAAGATTTACAATGCTGTTGCCAGGGTTGGAGGTTTTGAGCTACAGGGAGAGGCTGAATAGGCTGGGGCTGTTTTGCCTGGAGCGTCAGAAGCTGAGGGGTGACCTTATAAAAGCATGAGGGGCATGTAAAGGGTGCATAGTCAAGGTCTTTTCCCCAGAGTAAGAGAGTCCAAAACTAGAGGGCATAGCTTTAAAGTGAGAGGGGCAACACTTAAAAGGACTGAAGGGGCAACATTTTCATACAGAGGGCGGTGCGTGTATGAAATGAACTGCCAGAGGAAGTGGTGGAGATTGGTATGATTACAAGAGTTAAAAGACATCTGATGGGTATATGATTAGGAAGGGTTTAGAGGGATATGGGCCAAATGCTGGCAAATGGGACTAGATTTATTTAGGATATCCGGTCGGCATGGACAATTTGGACCAAAGAATCTGTTTCTGTGCTGTACAACTCTATGACTCTATGACAGAGAAAAATAAGTTCTGTCATTTTTTTTGTGCCTCTGGCAAAGTTGTGTGGGTTCCCCTTCTCGGACACCCCACCCTCCACTTCTGACCTCTCACATTGACCTGCTCGCCAGGGAACAGGATAACTTCTCTCAGGGAAACCTCCTCCTGACACGAACACCTATCCAGGTAAGAGAGCTTGCCTTCTGGACTGTTCCGTTCTGGTGGGGAAGGGCTGGTTTGTTTGGCTTGCAGTAAGTAAAGGGGACAAGGATTCAGGTTTCATTGAGTGGTTTGAACTTGCCTGCTCTCGAGGAGTTGCTCGTTTGCGAGTGGTTGAGGAAATGCAACCCTATCGGGGAAACCAGGAACTCGTTCAGTCAGTCTTCACTGTCCAGCTGTAAATCTCAAGGCTACTATTGAAGCAGCAAAGTGGTCACACATTCAGAGGTGTAGGGGAATTGCCAGCATCCTATACAGCCCAACATGGCATCTCAACTCTTATACTCAATGCACTGACCAACAAAGGCAAGCATAGCACCACACTTGATAAAGACAGTTATACACCAAGATCAACTTGCTCCTACTAGAATAGTACCATCTATTTTACAATATCTCTCTCATTTTTGAATGACCAATTAATCATTCTTCAGCATAGATGGAAGTTATGCATTGGGACTGTACAAAATCACTGACATAGCAGACTCTGAGGGATTTGCTTGGGAATTTGAAGATTCTGCTGGGTAATACCCAGCTGTCCCCTTTAGCTGTAGATATTTTACATCACCTTTTCCAATGTGGTTCCCTGCCTTGGAGTAGGTGGGACTCGAACCTGTGCCCTGTGCTATGTGAGCTGTGGGTTAGTGGGAAGAGTGTGTCGCTGATTTTGAGATACAGAGCAGCCAGACTGCATTGCAGTGAGGCAGGAGGGGCCTCCCTGTCACAGCGGGGAGACTGTACTGTGGGCAGGGGAGGCCTTTTGACCTGAAGCTGATGAGAGTGAGGTCAGACATGATAGAACTCTCCCATTCTCCCTCACTTACCCCAGAGCTGTGCAAAGTACACCCAAAAATGCACATCCACATTGTTTCCATCGAATGCGCCTTCCACCAGGCTTGTAGAGAGCACATTGTGTAGGTCAGAGCTTCAACTCTCCCCTCAAGTTATCTCTCACGTTTATTCCTGATGTGATCATTCAGAAGTTTAAATGTCAAATGCTTATTGGGAGGTGAGGGGAGTGGGGAAAGGTGGGAAGCTCCAGGTCTGTGTTCTGATTCCATGAAGAAAGCCCTATGGATCTTATTCCCATCCATCCCATAAATGTTGGAATTCCAGGGGGTCTGATGTTGTGGTAATGTCCCTACCTCTGAACCAGATATCCTGAGGTCAAGTCCCACTTATTCCACAGGCATGACAACTTCTTTAACACGGATTGATACTATCTGTAGGTTAGAGTTCCACAACAGTGAAAACTTCACTCCATGTTTACAGTTGTGGGACCATCCAAAATGAGGGTCAATAAGATGTTATCCAGTAAATCAAACAAATGAATTTCTTTACCTTAGAGAGTGTTTAACCTGTGGAACATGCTTACTTCCCTGCAGAGTACTGGAGGTGATCATGCTAGATAAACACAGAAAGGAGAAAGGAATAGAAAAGGTGAGATGAAGTGAGACTTGGGCTTGTGTGGTCTGTAAGCACTAGCACAAACCTTTTGGGCCAAATGGCCTGTTTCTGTGCTGTAATCTCTGAGGCTCAGTGGTTTGATTCCCATACAGGCGACTGTCTGTGTAGAGTTTGCACATTCTCCCTGTGTCTGCGTGGGTTTCCTCTGGGTGTTCCAGTTTCCTCCCACAATGCAAAGATGTGCAGGTCAATAGAATTGGCCATGCTAAGTTGCCTGTAGTGTTAGGTGCATTAATCAGGGGTAAATGTAGGGGAATGGGTCTGGGTGGGTTACTTTTCAGAGGGTCGGACTAGTTCGGCCGAGGGGCCTGTTTCCATTCTGTAGGGAATCTAATCTAATCTAATTAGAAGAATTCAAATTGATAAATTGCAAGTTTTGGAGAGACTGTCAATAATTAAAATGGCAAAAAACCTGGATCTTATGTGCTGCTTCCAAGAATAGTTTCATGGAAATTGGAGTGGAAATTGCAGCGGGACTGGCCATAATCCTTCAGTCTGCCTTAGAATCAGAGGAAGTCCCAGGAACTGGAGAGTTTTAGACATTATTTCCTTGTTCAAGAAAGGCTGTATGGTTAAGACTAGTAATTACAATCCAGTCAGTTTACTTCCAGTGGATGGAGAAGCTTCCAGGAACAATTATTTGGGATAGAAGTAGCAGTCACATGGAACTATTTGTGTTGATAAGGAATAATCAACATGGATTTCTAAAGGGAAATTGTTTTATCAAACTTGCTGGTGCTTTTCTGAAGAAGAGTCAAAAGGTGTGTTGCTGGAAAAGCACAGCTGGTCATGCAGCAACCAAGGAGCAGGAGAGTCGACGTTTCGAGCATAAGCTCTTCATCAGGATGATGCTCTTGCTCCTCAGATGCTGCCTGACCGGTTGTGCTTTTCCAGTACCACACTTTTTGACACTGATCTCCAGCATCTGCAGTCCTCACTTTCTCCTTTTCTGGAGAAGTAACAGAAAGGGTCATTCAGAGTCATGTTGTCAGTGTTCATGGATGATCAAATGGTACTTGAAATAATAGATAAAAATAAAAGTTGCTGGGAAAGCTCAGCAGGTCTGGCAGCATCTGTGGAGAGAAATCAGAGTTAACGTTTCAGATCGAGTGACCCTTCCTCTCAGAACTGATGGTAGTTCTGACGAAGGGTCACTTGACCCAAAACATTAATTCTGATTTCTTTACACAGATGCTGCCAGATCTGCTGAGCCTTTCAAGAAATTTTTATTTTTGTCTCTGATTCACAACATCTGCAATTCTTTCGGTTTTAATTTGGTACGTGAAATAATGTCACAGTAGACTTTTGTGAGAAGAGTTGCAGTCATGGAATAACAAGGACAGTAACAAAGTGGATACAACATTGTCTGAATAATAAGAAACAGAGAGTGGTGGCCAATAAATATTTTCTAGGCTAAAGGAAGGTTTGCAGTTAGTTCCCTAGGGTTGCTATTGGGAATCTTGCTTTTCCTGCTATGTATAAATGATTGGGATCTTGGTGTGCAGGGGATAGTTTCAATGTATGCAGATGATACAACATTTAGAAGCATCATAAACTATGAAGAGGAGCATAGACAAAACAACATTGACAAGTTGGTGGAGTTGGTGGATAGGTAACAGATGAATTTCCATGTGAGGTGATGCATTTTGGTAGGAAGAACATTGTAAGACAATATAAGATAAGGGGTATAGGGCAGAAGGAACTGGGTGTATATGTGTGCAAATCATTCAACATGGCAGGACAGGTGGACAGCAGTTAATAAAGCAGCTCATACAGTATCCTGTGCTTTATTAAAAGGTGTAGAGATTACAAGAGGAGCACGGTAATGCTTTACTTGTACAAGACACTTATTAGAATTTAGCTGGAGTGATATGTCCAGTTCTGGGTGGCACACTACATAAAGAATGTCAATACATTAGAGGAACAATTTTCCAGTAGAAATTTATAAAAATGGACTCAGAGATCAGAAACTTCAGTGAAAGAGGTTAAATTGGAGGACCTGGGATTGCTCTCCGTGCAGACAAGAAGGCTAAGGAGAAATCTGGTAGACATTTTCAAAACCAGGGGAGGTCCAGATAGAGAAGTAGAGAGGGAGAGCCAAATTAGCATATTTGTATTTCTAGATAAATCTGCTTTTGCATTCAGTTGAGAATTTTATTGTTTAGATTACATTTGCATTGTTCTTCTTTCTAAAAAAGCTGCTTCATATTTATTAGCTGTTGTAACATTTGCCACATGTCTAACACTTCAATAAAGTATGAAGTCCTCTTGTACTTAGAACAAAGAGAACAAAGAACGTAGAAAATTTACAGCCCAGGAACAGGCCCTTCGGCCCTCCAAGCCTGAGCTGATCCAAATCCACTGTCGAAACCTATGGCCCAATCCCTAAGCATCTGCACCTCTCTGCTCCCCACCTGCGCATGAATCTTAAATGAATCTACCGTGCCTGCCTCTACTACCTCTGCTGGCAATGTGTTCCTGGCACCTACCACCCTCTGTGTAAAGTACTTGCCACGTATATCCCCCTTAAACTTTTTACCTCTCACCTTGAACACGTGACCTCTTGTTATTGAATCCCTCACCCTGGGAAAAAAAACTTATCTCTCTCCACCCTGTCTATACCCTTCATGATTTTGTAGACCTCAATCAGGTCTTCCTCCACCTCACCCCCGCCAATCTCCTTTTTTCTAATGAAGACAATCCTAACCTACTCAACCTCTTTTCATAGCTAGCACCTTCCAAACTTGGCAACATTCTTGTAAACCTTCTCTGCACCCTCTCCAAAGCGTCCACATTCTTTTGGTAATGTGGCGACCAGAACTGTACACAGTATTCTAAATGCGGCCAAACCAAAGTCTTGTACAATTTTAACATGACCTGCCAGCTCTTATATTCAATACCCCATCTGATGAAATCAAGCATACCATATGCCTTCTTGACCATTCTATCTACCTGTGTAGCCATCTTCAAGATAAAGTGGACCGGAACTCCCAGATCTCTCTGCTCATGAACTTTTCCTAAGGCTCTTCCGTTAATAGCATAGTTCGCTCTAGAATTAGACTTCCCAAAATGCATCACCTCACATTTGCCCAAATTGAACTCCATCTGCCACTTCTTCGCCCAACACTCCAGTCTATCTATACTCTCTGTCTTCTTTGACAGTTCCTATGCTTTCTGCTACTCCACCAATCTTCATGTCATCTGCAAAATTACTGATCAGACTAACAATTCCCTCTTGTAATATACATAACAGTTATGTATATTACAAACAACAGTGGCCCCAGCACTGATCCCTATGGAACACCATTGGTCACCTTTCTCCATTTCAAGAAACTCCCTTCAACCAGTTCTTTATCCACATAGCTAGAACACCCTGCATACCATGTGACTTCACTTTTTCTATTAGTTTACCATGTGGAACCTTATCAAATGCCTTACTAAAGTCCATGTATATGTCACCTACAGCCCTTCTTTCATCTATCAACTTGGTCACTTCCTCAAAAAACTCTATTAAGTTGGTAAGGCACGATCTACCCCACACAAAACCATGTTGCCTATCACTGATTTCTTTTCCAAATATAAATAGATTTTATCCCTCAGTACCTTCTCCAGCAATTTTCCCACCACTGATGCCAGGCTCACTGGTTTGTAGTTACCTGGAATATCCCTACTACCCTTCTTGTACAGGGGGAAAACATGAGCAAGTCTCCAGTCCTCCGGCACCTCACCTGTGTTTAAGGATGCTACAAAGATATCCTGTGGGATATACCTGTTGGACTATAACCTGATGTTGTGTGATTTTTAACTTCATACAAAGATATCTGTCAGGGCCCTAGCCATTTCCTCTCTCGCCTCCCTCAGCAACCTGGGATAGATCCCACCCGGTCCTGGGGGTTTGTCCACCTTAATATCCTTTAGCCTACCCATGATCCAGAGTAAACAAACTTCTATCTCTAATCTCAGCATTCATCACCTCCCATTGAGAATCTCATCTATTTTCTCAGATTCGACACACAACCTTCCTTCCTTATCCTTTAGTGGACCAACCCTTTCTCTGATTACCCTCTTGCTTCTTATATAAGAATAAAAGGCCTTGGGATTCTCCCTAATTCTGCTTACCAAAGCTATTTCATGACTTCTTTTACCCCGTTTGATTCCTCAGTTAAGAATGGTCCTACTCACCCAATATTCTTCCAAGGCCCATTCTGTTCTTAGCTGCCTGGACCTTATGCATGCTTGCCTTTTCCTCTTGGCTAGTTGCACAATGTCTCCTTCCATCCATGGCTCACGAATCTTGATCTTCCTATCCTTGTTTTTAAAGGGACATGCCTATCTTGCACTATCTTCAACCTATCTTTGAAAGCCATTTTTTCCCCCAATTATAAATAATCAAGTTCTTATGAAGGATTGATTAACTCCATATCCTAGTTTATTTAATGCAGTATAACACATTTGAACTTATGAAGCAAACATTACAATACATCAAAACCAACTGACTGCTCTACGTGCAACTTGCAAGCTGAAAGAGAAAGATAAGCGGGCAAAATCACAATAATGTGTACACATTGTACATGGAGTCCTTAAAGATGAATTCATTTAAGATAAATATACATTTGCAACACTATCCTTCATTGTATTTCATATTTTTCATGAGATGTACTGTAACCCTATGCCTTGGTCCAAATCATAAGAAAATGAAGAACAAGAACAAAATGAAACAAACTGTGTCCATTTTATGAATATACCATGGTCTATTTGACATATGGAAATGATTGAAGTTGAAACGATTTTAGATTATTAAGCAGAATCCAATTCAGTAGGAATGATTTCTAAGCTTTTTCCAAATGCTCAATGTAAATCAACTGAGCATTCCCTCCTTGACAGGTGTCAATCGCTTCAGATTCAATGGTGATTGCTGTCATGTTCTATTCACTCTTATTTCTGGCTAGCTTCCTTCCAGCATTACATACTTTTTCTGAGATCAATCATGTTTTTTAATTTTGAAAATCTCATTTAGCTACTCAGTTGTCTTCTCTCATGGTTGGTGAAGGGGGTGCGGGAATAGACATTGCTCACGTCTTCATTAAGCATTTATATCAGCTAAATCAAATAGAGAAATCTTGTTCTCATTTCTCACCTTAATTTACAATTAATAGTAAATTACCATGCAGTAAAAATGGTGACACTAGCTATGCTTCAGTGAACGATATGCAAATATGCATGATTTGCACATTTGCCTCCCAAGGTGCCTTCTTGACCTGACGCAGCTTGATTGCTTCCAAGTAATTATGATACTCATTTGCTAAATTCCTCCATAATGTACAATTCTTCTTATATACATCCACTCTAAATGGAATATTACAGATTTTATGTTGAGTGGAATTAACATTATTTAGCAAAGCATTCTTTAACATATTTCTTCAGTGCACATGTAAGAAAATATTCTCTCCTTAATGGGCTATTAAGGTGATCACAGATTCCAAAAATGTTTGATTTTATGATAAAATTATTAGCAGCCAGAAGGATGTTATCTGTATGCACACACATTCATATAAAAAAAACTTCAGTCACACTAAAGTGCACCAGAGCTAAATGATCCCATGTTTGAACATTACAATATAGTTTTACCAACCTATCAAGTGAAAGTGCACAGTGCTGTATCAGTTCAAGATAAAATTGCTGTTGGATTTTGCAGAGGTGTATCAGAGGCTGTACAGTCCTGACTTGGAAGAAGAACTCAAGCTTCATGCTCTGACAATAACGTAATCCACCTCAGGAACAGGCTGGTTTAGGTGCTGTTTGCGTGAAAACTATTTGGAGCTTCATGATTTTGTTTACAACAGCAATCAATGATCATAAAAAATAGGAACAGGAGTAGACCATAAACTTGATCCTGCTCTACCATTCAATAGGAGCATGAGTGATCCAACACTCCTCATGTCCATTTCCTGGTCATCGCTATAGCCCTTGGTTTCCCTGCTAATCAAGAATTTATCGACTGCAGATTTCAACATACAGAAGGCCCTGACAGCTCTCTATGGCAAGAAGTTCCAAAGGCTTACAACCCCAACAGAAGAAATTCCTCCTAATCTCCAGTTTAAAATGACACCTTTTTATTCTGAGATTATGCCCTCTGGTTCTAGATTACCTTCAGCCCCACCCTGACCTATCACCTTCACCCCAACCTCCATCTACCTATCGCATTCCCAGCTACCTTCCCCCCAGCCCCACCCCCACCCCCCATTTATCTCTCAGCCCCCTTGGCCCACTAGCCTCGTTCTGATGAAGAGCTTATGCTCGAAATGTCGATTATCCTGCTCCTCGGATGCTGCCTGACTGGCTGTGCTTTTCCAGCACCACACTCTCGACTCTGATCTCCAGCATCTGCAGTCCTCACTTTCTCCCATGAGAAGAAACATCCATTCAGCATGTACCATGTCAAGTCCTTTAGGAATTCTATTTGTGTTAATGAGATCACCTCTCATTCTTCTAAATTCCAATGATTAAAGTCCCGAACTATTTGACCTTTGCTCTAATCCCTCCATACTAGAGATCATTGTAAGGAATCTTTTCTGAACTGTCTCCAATAAAATGATCTTTTGTCC
The DNA here is from genome assembly GCF_037043375.1 of Chiloscyllium plagiosum. NCBI lineage: Eukaryota > Metazoa > Chordata > Chondrichthyes > Orectolobiformes > Hemiscylliidae > Chiloscyllium > Chiloscyllium plagiosum. The sequence continues at coordinate 29,363,467 of NW_028270155.1, read as the reverse complement.
TAAATAAGGAGACCAAACCTGCTTACAATACACCAGATATGGCCTCACCAGCACCTTTTACAGTGGCAGTAAGATTTCTCCACTTTTACACTCTGACTCCCTTGAAATAAGGATTAACATTTCATTAGCTTTCCTGATTAACTGCTAGGTAGTGGTGTGCTAGCTTTCAGTGGTTTGTGCACCAGTACCCCAAGTTAGTTTGTTTTGCAGATTTCTGTTACTGTTCTTTGTTCTCCCTTCCAAAATGAACAACTTTCCATTTTCCGACATTATGCTTCATTTGTTCACTTTTTGCCCACTTACTTAAGCGATCAATGCCTCCCTGTAAACCGTTTGCAACCATCTCACAGCTTGCCGTTCCACTTATTTTTGTGTTGTCACAAATTTGGTAACAGTGTATTCGCTTCCTCTCTTCAGGTCATTAACATATATTGTAAACAGTTGTGGTTCCAGCACTGATCCTTCTGGTCACATGTTACCAATCTGAAGAAGACTTTACCCGTCTCGCTGTTTCCTGCCCATGAGCCAATTCTCCGTCCATGCTGATATATTATCTCCTTGGTTAGAGACAAAAAAACTGCAGATGCTGGAATCCAAGGTAGACAAGCACGAGGCTGGAAGAACACGGCAAGCCAGGCAGCATCAGGAGGTGGAGAAGTCAATGTTTTGGGTGTAACCCTTCTTCAGGACTGGGGGTGGGTGTGGGGGGAGCTGCAAATAAAGAGGATGGGGGGATAGAGTGGTGAAGTGGGGATAGTTGAAGACAGGTTAGTCAATGGGAGGAATGAATCCACCCGGAGGAAGATGAGGTGTTATTCCTTCAATTTGTGATCTGATTCGTTGTGGCAATGGAGTAGGCCTGGGCAGCCTACAGACTGGAGGACTCAATATTGAGTTCTCCAATTTCAAATAACCTCTGTTCCCATCACCCACCTCCCTTCCCATTCCTCTCATTGACCCTTCCATTCCTCTCCAGGAATCAGTAATGAGAAACAACATGTAGCAATTAGGCCAAATGAACAAAACATTACAGAATATTGAAGGTACTTATAAGGATGGGAAAGAAAAGAGCACTCAGAACATTCACCAATAGCAAACGTGCACAAAAGAACAGGGCATAATTGATGTGATTAAGGAACCCCAATAGCAGAGCCCAAACCCTAGACCTTTGGATGAGGTTTGTGAGGTCCAAGAAAGGGAGAGAGAGAGAGACAGAGAGAGATGGAGAGTCATAGAGTCACAGAGGTGTACAGCATGAAAACAGACCCTTCAGTCTAATCCGTCCATGCTGCTTTCCAAAAATGCAGCACCTCGCATTTATCAGAATTAAATTCCACCTGCCAGCTTCCATTCCTCTCATTGACCCTTCCTTCTAGCCACCAACCAGATTCATTCCTCCCATCGACCAATTTCTTCCAGAGAAAGTATATGCCTGTCAGGGTGAAAGGAAATGCTGGTAGGTATAGGGAATGCTGGATGACTAAAGAAATTGAGGGTTTGGTTTAGGAAAGGAAGGAAGCATATGTCAAGTATAGACAGGATAGAACGAGTGAATCCTTAGAAGAGTATAAAGGAAGTAGGAGTATAATTAAAAGGGAAATCAGGAGGGCAAAAAGGGGACATGAGATAGCTTTGGCAAATAGAATTAAGGAGAATCCAAAAGGTTTTTACATATACATTAAGGACAAAAGTGTAACTAGGGAGAGGATAGGGCCCCTCACAGATCAGCAAGGCGGCCTTTGTGTGGAGCCGCAGAAAATGGGGGAGATACTAAATGAGTATTTTGCATCAGTATTTACTGTGGAAAAGGACATGGAAGATATAGACTGTAGGGAAATAGATGGTGACATCTTGCAAAATGTCGATATTACAGAGGAGGAAGTGCTGGATGTCTTGAAACGGGTAAAGATAGATAAATCCCCAGGACCTGATCAGGTGTAACTGAGAACTCTGTGGGAAGCCAGAGAAGTGATTGCTGGGCCTCTTCTGAGATATTTGTATCATCGATAGTCACACGTGAGGTGCCGAAGACTGGAGGTTGGCAAACGTGGTGCCACTGTTTAAGAAGGGTGGTAAGGACAAGCCAGGGAACTATAGACCAGTGAGCCTGACTTCGGTGGTGGGCAAGTTGTTGGAGGGAATCCTGAGGGACAGGATGTACATGTATTTGGAAAGGCAAGGACTGATTAGGGATAGTCAACATGGCTTTGTGCGTGGGAAATCATGTCTCACAAACTTGATTGAGTTTTTTGAAGAAGTAACAAAGAGGATTGATGAGGGCAGAGTGGTAGATGTGATCTATCTGGACTTCAGTAAGGCATTCGACTAGGTTCCCCATGGGAGACTGATGAGCAAGGTTAGATTTCATGGAATACAGGGAGAACTAGCCATTTGGATGCAGAATTGGCTCAAAGGTAAAAGACAGAGGATGATGATGGAGGGTTGTTTTTGAGACTGGAGGCCTGTGACCAGTGGAGTGTCACAAGGATCGGTGCTGGGTCCTCTAATTTTTGTCATTTACACAAATGATTTGGATGTGAGCTTAAGAGGTACAGTTAGTAAGTTTGCAGATGACACCAAAATTGGAGGTGTAGTGGACAGTGAAGAGGGTTACCTCAGATTGCAACAAGATCTTGATCAGATGGGCCAATGGGCTAAGAAGTGGCAGGTGGAATTTAATTCTGATAAATGCGAGGTGCTGCATTTTTGGAAAGCAGCATGGACGGGTTAGACTGAAGGGTCTGTTTTCATGCTGTACACCTCTGTGACTCTATGACTCTCCATCTCTCTCTGTCTCTCTCTCTCTCTCTCCCTTTCTTGGACCTCACAAACCTCGTCCAAAGGTCTAGGGTTTGGGCTCTGCTATTGGGGTTCCTTAATCACATCAATTATGCCCTGTTCTTTTGTGCACGTTTGCTATTGGTGAATGTTCTGAGTGCTCTTTTCTTTCCCATCCTTATAAGTACCTTCAATATTCTGTAATGTTTTGTTCATTTGGCCTAATTGCTACATGTTGTTTCTCATTACTGATTCCTGATGAAGGGCTCCGGCCCGATGAGCCATTCCTTGAGTTTACGTTTGGTCTCCCCGATTTAGAGGAAACCACATTATGAGCACTTGATGCAGTAAATGATGTTGGAAGAGAGACTCTGTCTCGCCTGGATGGACTGTTTGGTGCCCTGGATAGAGGTGAGAGGGGTGGTGTACCGGCAGGTTTTGCATCTTTTCTGGTTGCAGGGGAAGGTACCTGGGGGTTTGGTGGCAGGGGTGGCATGGACCAGGGACTGTCAGAGGGAACAGTCCTTGTGGAATGCTGAAAGGGTTGGGAGGGGAAGATATTCTTGGTGGTGGGGTCTATTTGGAGTTGGCGGAAGAGTTTGAGGATGATGTGTTGGATGCGGAGATTGGTGGGGTGGTAGATGAGGACAAGGGGACTTGTCTTTATTTGGGGGTGTTTAGAGTGGTGGAGCGGGGAATGGAGATGGTGTGGTGGAGGGCTGTCTGGATGTTAGAGAGAGGAAAAGCACATTGTTCAAAATAGGTGGGCATCTGGGATGTTTGCAAGTGGAATGTCTACTTGTCTGAGCAGATGCAGCGGAGGTGGAGGATTTGGGAGAATGGGATGGAGTTCTTGCAGGAAACTGGGTGGGAGGAGGTGTAGTCCAGATAGTTATGGGATTCTGTAGGTTTGTAGTAGATGTCCTTCTGGAGACTTGTCACCAGAGATGGAAATAGTGAGGTCAAGAAACAGGAGGGAGGTGTCTGAGATGGACCAAGTGAATTTGAGGCAGTGTGGAAGTTGTGGGCGAAGTCAATGAACTGCTTCAGTTCAGCCTGGGTGCAGGACGCTGCACTGATGGAAGAAGTAATAGTGGAAGAGTTGGGGCACGGTGCCTGTGCAGATACTGAAGAGGGACTGTTCGATAAAGCCGATAAAGAAGCAGGCATAGCTGGGGCCCATCAGGGTGCCCATGGCCACCACATTGATTTGGAGGAAATGGGAGGAGTTAAAGGAAAAACTATTAAGGATAAGGACCAGTTTGGTGAGACGGAGGAAGGTATTGGTGGAGGGGGACTATATGGGTCTATTGGAGAGGAAGAAGTGGAGGGCTTCTTTCCAGTCTGGCAGTTGAAACACCCTTGTTCTGCCATTCTCACATTCCGATCACTTAATCTACTCTATCGACACCCTTTCTCCCCCCCAACACTCCAAATCCCCTCCCCCCAACTATAGCATAAATGCTGCCTCCCCCACACTTCACTCCAGCTCTGATGAAGAGTCATCTAGATTTGAAACATTGGCTTGCTCTCCCATGGATGCTCCCTGACCTGCTGTGATCTCCAGCATTTTCTGTTTACAGTAGAGACTCCTGCATCTGTAGTAATTTGTTCCTATGCCACCCTCTATGCTGTAGTCACTTATCATTCTTTGAAAGCACCCTTTTATTGAGCCTGAGCAAGGGGTGTTATTGTGTTGCTGTTGGTCATGAACTGATTTTGCAGGTTACTCACATTGTTCTTAGTTAGTCAGCAATTTGGGTTGCTGTTCAAATCACAGCTCGTCCCACTTTGAATTTGCTGCAACTTTTGTCATTTACAAAGCAGTACATAACATTGAATGAATGAGAATAAAGACAATAACTTCAAGCAGCCCATTCTACTTTGAGGCTTGTTGTAACAAGTAACCATCACCTGCAGTAACAAGGTGTCACAAGGGACATCTGAGAAATAAAACTGCATTAGTAGTGATTATTGGCATCTTCCATTTCTTTCAGACAAGTTAAGTGTTGTATATTGACTAAAGTGCTCTAGGAAAATGTTAGCTATTGATTTAGCTGTAAGCCTGAAAGTGATGGTGTTCCTCTGAACTAGTTCGTATTAACCTCGACTGCTTGCAGTTAAAACAGACGCACAGTAGATGGCTGAACAGGAAAACATTTGCAGCTATTGGCAAATTATTTCTCTTGTAATATACAGGGTTCTTGCACTTATAAATGATTTCCATTGTAAGTGTTTAATTGTTACTGACTTATGGACAGGCAACATAATTCTGCCCATCAAAAGTTCAGTTATAAAGATTTGAGTATTTTTGCCAGCTCTAATAAAATATAAAATGTTTGAAGTGTTATTATCCGACCTGATGTTATTACTGGACAAGTCAGAACATTGATAGATTGTAGTTTGCTTTTATTATTTAACAAGATATTCATTCACTTAAACACTAACATGCAATGCTACAAATTTTGCTTAACAATAAAGCAGACGTTTATTACCCCAAAGATGGGGATAATATGAAATAAACAAAGCTATTGAAATATTTTGAAACACACATTAAAAATACGGTACTCTCCCTATTCCAGTGGCATCCCTTGACAGTACTCACATCCCAGAGAAATTCCCACTGTACTGCATCTGTAGTTCTGACTTCTCAAATAAAAGCAAAATGCTGTGGATGTTGGAAATCTGGTTGTTCTTACTGGACTTGAAATGTTACTTCTGTTGTCCCACCACAGATGCTGCCAGACCTGTTGAGTTTCTCTAGCATTTTCTGTTTGTTTATAGATTGGACTGGATTGTTTCTTTCAATTTCCAGTCTTAAGAATTTGATGGCCTTTTTGTTGATTAGTCACACAACTGAGCTTAGACTTGGCTTCAAATAATTCTTTCAGGGTTCTAACCAAATACTTGTGATCTAGAACTTTCAAACTAACACCCTATTGCTGAGGTGACCTATTTCATATCTGTTCAGAACTATCTCCTTTTTTCTGGAGAAATTGTGTTCTTGCATCGAACTTCAACCTTCACTTCTGCAAACTAAAACTAAAAGCTTTTGAAACAATGAGATTTTCCCTTATGCTAAAAAAAACTTCATTCTGCTAAATCTAAACTTCATTCTTCTAAACTCTGTTTGATGGCAAATTCCCACAACACAAATTTATTCCCATTTTCATTCCAGGAACTCTCTCATATTAGTTAAAAAAGCACTCCATTAATACTCACAAGATGATTATTAAACTCCATCATGCATGCCGACCAACACCTGCATGTCACTTGTTTGAAGTCCAAACTATAAAATAAATAATATTAATAAATGTGTGTGTGTGTGTATATATCTCCACCCTTACATAATGGAAGGACGTTTTTACAACATCAGGCGACAGTATCTGAGGAGAAACAAAAGCGCAAGTCATTATGAAGTAGTGCAAAGGTAAAATTATCCAAGAACCCAACTGTAATTTTAATCTTCATATCAAAAGGATTAGAATTTTAAATTGAGGCAGTGAATTCAGATTTTTCAGACATCTTGACTGGAATAATGTTCTCAGTTTGGAATGATGTTGGAAGAGGTGGCGTGCAGCTTCACCAGAACTATAGATATGTTAAAAGTCTTTCAAAGAGGGGCATGTGGAGGATGATGGTTAGTGCTGTTTCAGTGTTCAAGTAACACTGTAGATGGAGACCTTTGGGGATCCTAACAAGCCAATAGTTTATTATTCAAGAGGGCACAACCCATGAGGAGATTATCTCCGCAATAAATTGTACATATTTATTTACTTTACGATGTTTCTATGTATCCAAAGATTCTTATTAACATACAGCTATGTGTTGCTTTAAACAACTGCAGAGCTTTGTGATGCTATGTGATACTAGACATGTCTCCAGTTAGCACATTCTACAGTGATCACATCCTTTCCGAAGTTAATCAGTTCTTTCATATTACACATTCTGTGGTAATCTTGCCTTTTTGTGTTTCATAGCAGTTCTCTGCTTTAACCCATTTACAGTCATTAGTTCCTACACAGTCAGGCTAAATAATTTCCATCTCTAGCCCTTTTGTTTTCCTGTCCTTCTTTTAATTCAGAAGCAGGTCTCATTTTTGAGCTATGTACATCTTGCCATTCCCTGTACTTCACCCTTTTACTGATGTCTACAACCAAATATAACCTCTTCTTTGTAGTAGGATATTAATTTTTACTACTTTATTTCCTTTCAGTTTTGCGAAGGTTCCTTTTAAAAATAAGTCATTCTTGAACAGTGATCTAAATACATCAGTTCCAAGAAGACAGATTCCATGTAACTGGAATCAAGGAATCAAGGGCCTTGGGGAATTCCTGGAATGTTAAAGGAGTAACATGTTTATACATTTAGGCTCATGATGGGCAGCACAAATATATTAACGCATGAGTTTTGTTTTTACTTTAGTTTACAAGAATTGAGGATAGGAATTTGTAAAATTGCCTCTGAGATCTAAGAAAGAGAAAGCAGGAAAAGTTAGATGAATAGAAGCCTAACTAATTGAGATAACAATAAATGTCTTCTGGACTAAAGTCTCAGTAATGGATTGAGCTGGGAAACAAGTCGAAACTTTTGTTTTAATGTTCCTGTTAAAATCTTTCTTATAGTTATTTGGCTTGTGTGATAAGTTTATATTCTGGCACTAAAGAGTGCCTAAGGTGAATGTGCCATGTTTCAGCGACTAACTACACAAAACAAAAACATTAAAAATATGATCAGTCCAAATGGGTTTAATTGTTGGATCTGATTTGTCCTGTAGTTCCATCAGCTGGGATGAAAGTATAGTGGATCCAAGCTTTCAGCGATTGACTCCTGGCATTTACATTATGACTATATGTTCCTGCTGCTTTTGAGGGTTTCTGTGCATGGCCTCCATTGTCTACAGTTACAGAACATCCTTCCTCCTTTCCACCTTAATCTTTCATGCCAATCTCACACTTGCACCATGTGCCAGGACCATACAAAGCAAACACAGTGCATATGTAGCAACCAAGTAGCCATTTCTCAAAGGATGAGTGAAGTAATCCTCACCAATGCCCATGGAAGCTCTCATTAGTTGGGGAGTCCTGGCATGTTGTGTCAAAGACAGCCTCTGATATCAGTCTAAAGGATTGGCCATTGTTAGGCATCTGGCCAGGGTGCCCTCAGTCTGGGATCTATGTCCTTGCTATCCAGGGAATGGGTCATGGCTAGTCCTGAGACACCATGGTGGACAGTCAGGGGAATATAATTAATGCAAACAGAGAGATGTACAGGCATCAGTCATGGGTCAGGGTACTTCTTATTTGAGTTGTCTGCTTACATCATTTAAGGAGGTGGACATAGTCATTCCATCAGATCCATCCAGAAAAAATTGGATGATCAAATGCTTGGGGCAGCTGGATCCCCATTGCATAGCTGCACTTTTGTAGCCTCTGGGCAACGAGAACTATTGCATCCTACATACTTGTATGCCACTCCTGCTCCTCTCTGTGTATATTATTGGTCTCTGCATCCATAAGATCTGAAGACTATTTCTCGCTTGGTGCCAGGGTTAAGGATATCTTCTCAGGGCTGGAGAAGAACTTGGAGCAGGAGGGAGAATGTGATGATACTATGGCTTTAAGAGGTGTATTTTGTCAATATTTCTATGAAGAGAAGTTGAATCAGAGGTGGTAAGTGGTCTGTTCAAAGCCAATAAAGTAAACAGCTTGTGAGGTCTTGAGATTTTTTTAAAAGGTGGAACAATATAAGCAGCCTGAAATGGTGGGGTCAAGCTCCCACAGAATCAGGATTTTTGGTTTAGTTTTCAGTGTTTGTTGTGGTTGTGAAAACTGCAATGTCTCTCTTTCTCTTTGCTACAGCTATAAGCATGGGTTCTCTTCTTGCTGCTAGAATTGCTTATGAGAAAATCTATGTTATTGAATTTGCCTTCACCAAGGGTGTGGTTATGGGATGTTACCATATTGGAACAGTTAATAGTAGTTAATTATTTTGTTAAGTATTTCAAGACAGTTCATCTGTAAATTAACTATTGTGCATGAATAAAGTATGTTTTGCTTCAAGCCTGATAATTTGACCACTTGATTTGCATCTGGAACACAACTCCTGGCAGTTGTCTTTTAAATTAAGAAAAAGTTAGGGTCTACGCTATATCATTGACATGTTTTGAGGGGTTTTCTCTGGTCTACATTAGCACCTGAACATTGATGGGGCTGGAAATTATGTTCTGCTAAAAGGTTTGGAACAGTTAGGAACTAAACTAAAATGCAGAACCTCCGCGGTGATAATCTCAGGATTACTACCTGAGCCACAGGCAAATTGACATGGTGTAAATAGTTGAGATCATCGCTATTTTTTTCTCTTTTATTTTTCTCATTTATGGTTTGGAACTGTGAGTTGCAGTTGAAAAATGAACTTTGAATATTAACAGACTGTTTTGTTTTAAATAAAAAGGAGAACAGAAAAGACAGATGTTTACTTTTGGGAACTGGCCTGCAAAGATAATGCAGATTGATTCTGGCTCTAAGGACCCTGCAGACATTTTGGTACCAAGATATCTGCTCAGGGACTGCAGCAGTTGGATGTTGAATTGATCAATCAAGGGAGGACTGGTGCTGGCCAGCCAACCACAGAGAATGGTGAAAAAGAAAGATAAAAAAGAAAAAGAAGTGAACTGATGCTGACTGAGTTTCGGGCAGGAGACAGTTTTTTTTTGGGAAGCTACTGACTTGTTTGAAGCTTTGCATGAGAAGCTGCCATTTTAGACAGTCTTCTTTCTGTTGTTGTTGATATTTTCTTTCTTCCACTGACTGCTCATAGAATCATCACCACTGCTAATCATATTCTATGAGCTGGTAGCTTTACTTCAATCATCCTCTTTTCTGCTAGAGATTTATGGGGCCTGCTTGTTTAAAGGTACGTGCCTCATGCTGCTACAATCAAGGAAGTGGGGAAGCTGTACCACTGGCCAAGTTTTGTTATGAATTAAGAAATGGAATTTAGTTGTGTTTTATGGAAGGACCAGTATATTATATACCTGTGAATCTTCTGATCATGAGAGGTGCATCTGCCAGAATAACAAAGAACAATATTTTTCTGTGATAAATAAGAATTTCTGGCTTGTCTTGTTTTCAGTATTGGTCCAGAATTGCACCAGGTTATTTCTTTGAGCCCCAACGGGCCTTCACTGATCTAAGTATAATTTAAAATACCAATAAGAAGCTGAAGGATTTTCAATGAATTGTGCTACAATAACATGATGCTTTCAAAGAAATGTACTAAAATCTGATTGACATGTAGAGGTGTAAGCCTAGCTTTTGATAACTTAGATTTGTCAAAAAGTGCTTGAGTTATCCGTTATAGACATGACTATAATCTTCTCACTGTAACATTTCTTTGTCATGGATTTTGTTACTGTGGAGCTACCTCTATCAGCATTCACCTTTGCAAGCCATCTTTTGTAGATGGCCTCATTGGGCAATCCTACTTTTGTTAAAAGCTTCTAATGGTTTATGTTTCATTTTGGAGTCTTGCCTTTCTTTTAAGCTGGAAAACCTTAGTACCTTTCTCCATTATTGCTGTGTATTTTCCATTTCTGTTGCTGAGGACTATTTATTTTAGGATCTTGTGTTAATAAAATTGCCTTTTTGTCAACTTCATCTTGCTTGAAAAGTTCTTTGTGAGCTAAGGCCATCTCCAAACTGCTGTGTTTTATTTTCTTACAGTTGATGTAACCTTAGGACAATGGCTAAAATAGCTTAAAAGTGATTGCATTTCAATAGCACGGAGGAAAAGAAAAATGAAAACAAAACTGGCCATTGTACTAAACTGAAGAATGAACAGAAAATACTGGAAATAATAAGATTGTCAATTGATCCTTAATGCAACTTTTAAAAATTATTTTAAAAAGTACTTTAAAATAAGCTGTTCAAAAATGTTTTTACACAACTCTGGAACAAGTGAGACTTGAACCAGGTCTCTTGGATCAGAAGTACAGACACTACCACTGTAACTCAAGAGCCTTTTTGCAACCTTTTATTAATTTATCTGGAAGGGCACAAAGACAGATGGGAGATAGGGAAACTATGATTTCTAGCATTCAAACCATAAGCATTTCACTTAGTTACATTGAGGGGCTGAGAACATTTTGCTCTATATTCCCAGTGTAAACCATGGTCGTATATTGAAAAAAAAAGGAATTCCATATGAGGTAGTGAATATTAGGTTCTCTTACACTGGTTGAATGACATGTATGAAATATTTTTACATAGGTTTGTGTAACATAGACTGCTAGGATGATCAGGCATGACAGAATAAATATCAGCTAAAGAAGTGTGATGTGATGTAGTTTTGCAGAAAGAATGAGGTACAGGCAATATAATGCAAAGGGTACTCTTTCTCATGTGATTTGATGGCACGCTATGAGTATAGTTTCAAAATAGACTGGACAAGGAGAAAGCAAAGTCACAAAGGTCTTCATGCCTAGACTTCAACGTAACAGCATTTATTGTACATTAATATTAAATACAGTTATGCATGGTAATCAAAGCTATACCAGGCTCTGACTTTAGGTAAAGACTGATCCACCTTCCTTGTGTGTTCATGTCTACTTGCTCATGTGAGACTTCCAGTTTTATCTCACTTATCCTTCTGCGTCTTGTTTGAACAAACACCATCCACACTGCTCCATTTATGCTCAGTGATGTGCAGATGAATTACATTATCACTAGGCTTTAAGATATGTCTTAAAGTCATGACATATCTTTAAAAGGTGTGCAGGAACAGAAGGAGAACAGGGTTAGTACACAAATTTTTGAACTGTCAGGGTTGGTTGCGCAAGTGCTTTAAAAGAGGAGGCAATGGTGGAATTTAGATTCAAATAATAAATCTGGGATTAAACACTAATCAAATGGTGGCTATTAAAACATTGTTCTAAAAATGCTTTTGGTTGACTAATTACCATTTGGGAAACCAAATGTGGTTTCCTTACCTGATCTCGCCTACCTGTGACTCCAGATTGACAGCAATATGGTTGATTCTTAAACGTGTTCTGAAATATTTCAGCAAACCACTCAGTTTACTATTTATAATCTAATTCTAGGATTTGGGTTTCAGAATTTCTAAGATCAGAAAGCCTCAAAATGGTGATGTTAGGGATAGAGAATTAGTTCTGACAAATATGGATGTATTTCCTGAGACCACAGGTACAATCTCAACATCTTCAAAGAACAAAATTGATTGATTGATGCTGTCCCCAGTAAAGTACTTGCAGTATTGCACCTTTGTAAGCAAAAGGGAACTTACCAGTCTTAATTGTATACTGATTGCTATAAAGTCATGCGGCATGGAAACAGACTCTTTGGTCCAACTAGTCCACGCAGACCATGTTCCCAACCGAATTAGTCCATCTTGCTTGCATTTGCCAATATCCCTTCAAATCTGTCCAATAGATAGAAACATAGAAGATAGAAGTAGGAGAAGGCTTGCTCAACCATTCATCACAATCATAGCTGATTGTCCAACTCAATAGCCTAATTCTGCTTTCTCCCCAAAACCTTTGATCCCATTCGCCCCTAGTGCTATATCAATCTGCCTCTTGAATACATTCAATGTTTTGGGATCAACTACTTCCTGTGGTAATGAATTCCACAGGCTCACTACTCTTTGGGTGAAGAAATGTCTCCTCATCTCTGTCCTAAATGGTTCACCCCGAATCCTCATAATGTGACCCTGGTTTTGGACACAACCACTATTGGGAACAGCCCCCTCGCATCTATCCTGTCTACTCCTGTTAGAATTTTATAGGTCCCTGTGAGATCTCCTCCTCATTCTTCTGAACTCCAGTGAAAGCAATCCTAACTTAGTCAATCTCTCCTCATACGTCAGTCCCGCCATCACCAGAATCAGCCTGGTAAACCTTCGCTGTACTTCCTCGAGAGCAAGAGCATCCTTCCTCATAAAAGGAGACCAAAACTGCACACAATATTCTAGGTGTGGTTTCACCAGGGCCCTGTATAACTGCAACAACACATCCCTGCTCCTGTCCTTGAAACCTCTCATAATGAAGGCCAACATACCATTTGCCTTCTTTACGACCTGCTGCACCTACATGCCTACCTTCAGCGATAGATGTACAAGGACCTCCGGGTCTCGTTGCACACTCCCCTCTCCCAATTTACAGCCATTCAGGTAGTAATCTGCCTTCTTGATTTTGCTTCCAAAGTTGAATAACCTCACATTTGTCAAGATTATACAGCATCTGCCGTTGATTTGCCCACTCACCCAACCTGTCCAGATTATGCTGAAGAATTTCTGCATCCTTGTCACAGTTCACCCTCACTCCCAACTTGGTATCATCTGCAAACTTTGAGATGTTACATTTTGTTCTCTCATCCAAAACATTAGTATACATTGTGATTATCTGGGGTCCCAGCGTCGATCCCTGTGGCACCCCACTAGTTACTGCCTGCCAATTTGAAAAGGACCCATTAATTCTTACTCTTTGTTTCCTCTCTGCCAACCAATTTTCTATCCATCTCAATGCACTTCCCCCAATCCCACGCTTTTTAATCTTGCACATTAAAATGCTTTCTGAAAGTTCAAATATACCATATCGACTGGCTCCTCTTTGTCAACTCTACTAGTTACATATTCATAGAATTCCAACAGATTTGTCAAGCATGATTTCTCCTTCGTAAATCCATGCTGATTCTGTCTGATCCTGCCACTGCTTTCTAAATGCTCTGCTATAAAGTCTTTTGTAATGGATTCAAGATTTTCTCCACCACTGATGTTAGGCTTACTGGTCTATAATTTCCTGGTTTCTCTCTACTTCCCTTTTTGAATATTGGAGTGACATTAGCTACTTTCCAATCTGCAGAGTCTATGGAATCCTGGAAGATGACCACTTATGCATCTACTATTTCGAGAGCCACTTTCTTAATTACTCTGGGATATAGATTATCAGGCCCTCGGGATTTATCTACCTTCAATCCCATCAATTTTCCCAGCACCATTTCTCCAGTAATATTGATCTCCTTCAGTTCTTCCCTGTCACTGAATCTTGCATTCTCCAACATTTCTGGTATCTGATTTGTGTCTTCTTTAGTGAAGATAGAGCCAAAGTGTATATTCAAGGGCACAGCCATTTCTTTGTCCTCCATTATGCGTTACCTACATTTGTCTTCAGCAATCTCTTTCTCTTCACATACCTATAGAAACTCTTAGTTTCAGTCTTTATCTTCCCTGCAAACTTACTTTCATATGTATTTTCCCCTTCTTAATCAATCCCTTGGTCCTTCTTTGCTAAATTCTAAACTGTTCTCAATTCTCAAACATATTATTTTTCTTGGTCTCGATTAGCGTGGTGCTGGAAAAGCACAGCAGGTCAGGCAGCATCCAAGGAGCAGGAAAATCGACGTTTTGGGCAAAAGCTCTTCATCAGGAATGAAGGCAGGGAACCTCTGGGGTGAAGAGATAAATGGGACGGGGGTGGGACTGGGGAGAAGGGAGCAAAGAGTACAATAGGTGGATGGGGGTGGGGATGAAGGTGATAGGTCAGAGAGAAGGGTGGAGCGGATAGGTGGGAAGGAAGATTGGCAGGTAAGACAGGTCATGAGGATGGTGCTGAGCTGGAAGGTTGGAACTGGAGTAAGGTGGGGGAGGGGAAATGAGGAAACTGGTGAAGTCCACATTGATGCCCCGGGGTTGAAGTGTTCTGAGGTGTTCTCATCTGCTTTTCCAGCACCACTCTAATCTAGACTCTGATTTCCAGCATCTGCAGTCCTCCTTTTGCCTATTATTTTTCATTACCAATCTGTATGTTTCTTCCTTGGATCAGATACTATCTCTAATTTTTTTTTATAAGCCATGGACTGGCCTGCTTACCCATTTTGTTTTTGTGTCAGATAGGAATAAACAGTTGTTGCAGGTCCCCCATACATTCCTTGAATGTTTGCTAATGCTGATCCAGTGTCATCTGTTTAAGTAACTCTCTCCAATCTATGAGGGCCAACTCATGTCTCATATCTTCCTAGTTTCCTTTATTAAGATTCAGCATCCCAGTGCAAATCAACCACCTCACTCTCCATCTTGATAAAACATTCTATCATGTTATGGTTGCTCATCCCCAAAGGGGATGTACTTATCCAAATTTCTACGAAATGTTGCAACCGTACCTGCATCCACCACTTCCTCTGGCAGTTCATTCCATATACAAACCACACTTTTTGTAAAAGAAGTTGTTCCTCATGTTCTTTTTAAAATCTTTCTCCTTATGCCTTATAAATATGCTCCCTGGTTTTGAACTCCTCCACCCTAGGGAAAAGACCTTTCCTATTCATCTTATCTATGCCCCTCATGATTTTATAAACCTCAATAAGGTCATCCCTCTCCTATGCTCCAGTGAAAAGCATCCCAGCCTATCCAACCTATCTTTCTCACTCCAACATTCCATTCCTGGCAACATCCTGGTAAATCTTTTCTGAACCATCTCCAATTTAATAATATCCTTCCTGTAGCAGAGTGAAAAGAACTGTACACAATACTTGAAAGAGGCCTCACCAACATCCTGTACAATCTCAACCTCACATCCCATAACTCCTGTACTCAAAGGTCCCTACTGCCTCTACTCCTGTACTCAAAGGTCTGAGCAATGAAGGCAAGCGTGCCAAATGCCTTCTTAACCACCCTGTCCAGATATGATGCAAATTTCAAAGAATTATGTACCTGAACGCCTACGTTTCACTGTTCTACACACTACTCAGGGCCCTACCATTAATTGTGTAAGTCCTGCCCTTGTTTGTTTTATCAAAATACAATACCTTCCATTTATTCAAATTAAATTCCATCAGCTACTCCTCAGCCAATTAGCATGCTGGCCTTCATAACAAGAGGAATTGAGTATAGAAGCAAAGAGGTGCTTCTGCAGCTGTACAGGGCCCTGGTGAGAACACACCTGGAGTACTGTGTGCAGTTCTGGTCTCCAAATTTGAGGAAAGACATTCTGGCTATTGAGGGAGTGCAGCATAGGTTTACTAGGTCAATTCCTGGAATGGTGGGATTACCTTACACTGAAAGACTGAAGCGACTGGGCTTGTATACCCTTGAGTTTAGAAGACTGAGAGGGGATCTGATTGAGACATATCGATTATGAAAGGATCGGACACTCTGTTTCCGCTGAAAGGTGAGTGCCGAACCAGAGGACACAGCTTAAAAATATGGGGTGACCATTTAGGACGGAGATGAGGAGAAACTTCTTCACCCAGAGAGTGGTGGCTGTGTGGAATGCTCTGCCCCAGAGGGCAGTGGAGGCCCAGTCTCTGGATTCATTTAAGAAAGAGTTGGATAGAGCTCTCAAAGATAGTGGAATCAAGGGTTATGGAGATAAGGCAGGAAGAGGATACTGATTAGGAATGATCAGCCATGATCATATTGAATGGCGGTGCAGGCTCGAAGGGCAGAATGGCCTACTCCTGCACCTATTGTCTACTGTCTAATAACCAATTGATCAAGATTGCGTTGAACTGTATGCAGACAGAGCGCATTATTGGGCTGGTGGAATAATTACTAAGTTTCCAAGGGTCTCTGTCTTTCTTCTCACCCATGACTATTCCACTTAGTGTATACAGATTACAACTAGGTTTTAAAGCAAAATCCTGTGAATGTTGGAAATCTGAAACAAACACAGAGAATGTTAGAGTAACACAGCTGTTTTGGCAGCATCTATGGAGAAAGATAAACAGAATTAATGTTTCGAGTCTGGTAAGACTCTTCTGCAAAATGGAATTTATGGATTACTTTTTGACTATTTTATCGGTTAACTTTTTAGCATACCATTTTAGATATAATAGTTGCACCAGTTACCCAAGCATAGATCATGACCTGAATACCTCTATGAGGCAAGCTGAATACATTTTACACTGCTTAGCCCCAGCTACAAAACAATGACCATGACTAATGACTAAATGTGATGTAGTAACACCTTAGCCTAGAACAATAAAACTATGCTTAGAACTATTGGATCGAAATTGACCTATGGGTTCGCTTCTTCTCAGGTGGTGGTAGAAAGAATACTGTGCTTGTTGAAGTTGGTGTACTATACATCGTAACAAGACAATCTCCATACCGGTCTACCCGCTTGAGCTTGACACTTTGCAACAGTAGGCAATGAGCTGCTAAGCAGGTGACTGGCTGATCTGGCTTGCTGCAAGATGCAGAACACCACAACATGGTGATGCATTCATGTACACACTGGTGACATCATAAAAGCTTTCATGTGGTCACTAGTGGCTTGATTATTAGAGCAAATTAAAGTATCCAGTTATTTTAAGCCTTTATACTCAATTTTCTGTGACCAAGATAGCCTTGTTCAGTACATTTCATTCACACCGACAGATTAGATTCAACAAAAACCTAATAGTGAGTCCATCCCAGCTCGAATGTTGTAGGAACAGTGAAGAGGCATCAGAATAAGTTGGTTAGTTGTTAAGTTTCAAAAGAGACAGCTCTACCGGCAATCATTCAGTCCAGTTAAGTTTTTTTTAAAAAACACCATCTGTGTTAGATTCTAATAATTGGTGTCTGTTATTCAGCTTTAATGGGTTGAGAGAAAAAAAAATTGCTTTAGGGCTGTCACTGTTATAGGTGTTTAATTGCTTCAGGAGTTAGCCTATTCTGTCAAATGGGATTCTGTTTTAAACACTGCAAAAAAAAAAGAAACCAGAATAGTTCTGCTGATGAAAAGATGCAGCAGAAAAAAGATAATGAGCTTAATTTTGAAGTACACACTCCATATGTATCACATAAGTGGGTCAACCAACAATAATATCATGTTCCTAATGTACTTCTTCCCTATTGATGACAATAATATTAGTAGTGAATAAGTATTAATGGGACATAGTGTCAGGATTCTCAGCAGAAGAATCAAGAGAAGTTAGAAAAAATCTTTTTAACATAGAGGTCTTGGATCATACTTGTAATTCTGTTTCTTCACCTTTGCCAGTGCATCTTTATCACTTTGTAAAATAGAGAGTGGAACTGTGCACAATACTTTTTAAGTGTTATGCAAGTTTAACATAGTCACTCTACTTTCAATTCTATTTCTCTACAAATAAACCCCAGTAATTTACTTCCATGTTTTTATGGCCTTGCCCATCTACATTGCTACTTTATTGATTTGCAAATCTGTAACCTGATGTTTCCTTTACTCCTCTATTTTGTTTATGCTCTTTCCAAGAAGTGGAGAAGCAGGGGCCTTCTTTATTCCACCAACCATGGTGCACTACCTCCCATTTAAATTTGCAGTAGATTTGTCACTTATACATTCATACTGAATGTTTATTGAAGTATTTTGTCCCAGCATTGTGAAAACAAACAAAAGTCCTCACAACAGGCGAAATTATAATGGAGAATAAAGAACTGGCAATGACATTGAATGAACACTTTATATCTGTCTTATTGGTGGCTAACAGACAATGTTCCAAAAATCATGGAAGACTGAAGATCTAGTGAGAAGTAGCAAAGCAGAAATTAATGGGATTAAAAGTCAAACAATTTTCTGGACCTGATGGCTTACATTCTAGGGTTTCAAAAGAGGTGGCTTTAGAAATAGCTGATGAATTAGTTTTGATCTTAAAGAATTCTCTAGATTTTAAAATGGTTGGCATAGATTGAATTGTAGCAACTATAACTAGGTTATGCTCAGAAGAAAGAAGAGAAAGCATCAGAAGTAGGAATCATAAATGTGATTGGGCAGAGTCTATAAATTTATGAAATGGAAATTATTTGTTTTGATGTCATTACTAGTAGGGTAGATAACAGCTATAGATGCATTACATTCAAATTTTCAAAAAGCATTTGATAAGCTGCCAAGCAAGAGTTTATTTAGACAAAATCAGGACTTATGTGATTGGGGTAATATTTCATGGTAGATCGGTTAATGGACAAACAACAGAACAAGAATAACTTGCAACTTTCACATTAATAGGTTCTAACTAGTTCAGTACCACAAACATGATGTAATAATTCTTGATTGGTAAGGGGATGAAGGGTTATGGGGAGAATGAAGGTGAGAAACATATCAGCCATGATTGAATGGTGGAGCAGACTTGATGGCTGAATGGTCTTATGGTCTTATAATTCATGATAGGATTATAGTCTTTGAAGGTAAAAAGTGCTTTACATTGATCAACACAGTGGGCAGAAGCTGCACAGCCATTGAACAATTTGGGCATTAACAAGTCAGATGGGAAAATATGGTGAGATGAGCAGAAATTAGATTCTTGATGTCAAGAAAGAAATTTCAATTCATCAACCAGGTTTTGAATGGTGGGATTCGAATCACACTTGTGAAATTTGCATGCATTAGCCAACTATTATTGCTGAATCTTGCCTCATTATATGCAGTTTTATATTCTCTCATATGCTGAGGATAGACACTAGATGGCAACAATTCCCAGCATGTAAGTCAGAGCAGGTAACAGGAACTCCAGCACGTTGCATGCACCTTTGGGTCTCTGACTTAGACAGCAGACCCCAACATCTTAGGACCCCGTGGACAGTGACTCCACATACCCCCATCTGCAGAGATTGTCGTCAGTCATGCACCAGCCTCACTGTAGCTTCATGACACACCTCCAACTTACTTACAATACATTCCGCATGTTAATGCTGCATCTTGGAATGCTCTGACACCTTTCATTGGATTGCTGGCTGCCAGGACATTTTGTGCGTGGAGACAGGCACCCATATGATGCACTAGAAGAAAGTGAGGACCGCAGATGCTGGAGATCAGAGTCAAGAGTGTTCCTCATTCCTGATGAAGGGCTCATGCCCGAAACATCGATTCTCTTGCTCCTTGGATGCTGCCGGACCTGCTGTGCTTTTCCAGCACCACACTCTCGATCCATATGATGGATTTGACCAGGGCATCTTAAGGCTTCTTGCCTGCTGTCTTGTTGCTGACTCACTTTGTGTTTACTTGGATGCTTACAGCATCTCTGCCTTAACCTATTGCACATTGCCCCCTCAGCAGAGCTTAAAGGCTCATATGATTTCTGTTTTGCCCGGTTGTTTAGTGCAAACACAAAGCTAGGCATTTTTTCATGATTGTTAAGAGTAGTCAGTACAGGGGGTGAATGTGTTGCTATGTTACCATGCCATGTCAACCTCACAGCTGCATTATGCGCCAACACACTGCATATGTGTCAATCAAATGTTTAAGGAGAGTTGTCCTCAGTCAGACCCAGCCTTTATTCTGAAGGTCCTGGGTCAAGGACATTATTCACCATCAATCTATGTGATGGACATGCTCAAACGGCTGCTTGGGCTGTCTGAATCAGAGAGTCAGTATCACTAAAGTCCGGGGAGTAGGTAACAATCAGTTCTGCAGGTCCAAAGCACCCAGCCCAGGGGTGTGTGATAAGCCAGTCATTAGGTTAGGGTTTGGTCAGTCATTGGTTGAGACCATTCAAGTCAGTCAAGCGAATGGATTATGATTAGTGTTTGAGGGGGAGGGGGTCAACTCAATGGAAGTCAAAGGCAGTCATCAGGGGCCACTATTGTGGTAGAGAAGTTGGGGAAGTCAATTCTGAGGATTGGAAGCAGCATGTTGTGATGCAGAATGGACATTAATTGTAAAGTGGGGGAATGATGATGGTATATTGGAGAACATGGGTTACTGCAGGAGGGGTGTTTCTCAAAGGTCACTGCCACCATGAATTTGATGGGTAACTAATGCAGCAAGATAGTTGGACTAAGACAAGGCTGTAATTCAAAGAAATATGTGGGAACATGAGAAAGTTCAGTGAGCATTTACCTTACTGTGCCAAGTGTGATCTGTAATGCCTTCATACTGATACAAAAATACATGTGCACTAGGATTTGAAAAAAATGTGTTTTTGTTCTGTTCTGAGTACTTTGGCTCTATTTGTGAGCAAGGGCAGTTGCAGGCACTTTTACAGTATAGGTTGGAGTTATCTGTAATCATAAATCCTGCATATGAAACGCAGACAGTGTCCAACTTAGTGGTGTACAAATGCTCGTTATAGGCAAATCTTGACCATGATATTCCATCTGAAGATAGATAACTCAATGAAGCAAAAGTAATCTCATGCAACCTTAAAACTGGCCCTTGTGGGCCATAACCACAAAGATAATCCAAGAGGTCAGGCTGTACAGGCACACGAAACTGATTTGCCCTCATGTTGCACTGTAAATATTTGCCAACGTGATTTTATATGCAATGCTGCCTTTCTTTGGCGATAAGGGTGATGGGGAGTGCAAACTATCAGTAATCACTCAGCACTTACAATCTCTTACACTATTTGCATGACATTGCTTATGCTACATTCATGGGAATAAGGTCCCATGTCAAAGGTAGAAGCAGTTATGGCCTTCCTTGTCAGAGTCATACATGTCCACTCTATGGAAGATTATGCTTTACCATCAATGAATGGGTGCCTTGCAAGGAATATTACCGGTAGACAGGCCTACCCTCTGCAACCATGACTGCTGACTCCGTTATACAATCCTGTGATAGAGGCTGAGCCTCAACACAATGTGCCTATTCTTTGAGCAGGGTCATCATGGGGGTCATGATCAGTGTGCTGAAGATGAGGTTATAGTTCTTGATTTGGTTTTGAGGGAAAGCTTGCAGTACAGTTCAGAAAGAGTGTGCCACATTATCCTTGCATGCTGTGCTCTACACAACTGGAGCAGGCAGAGGGGATATGAAGAGCTGGAGACGGGTAGCAGTTTTCCAAGGACAAAGATGATGACATTGATTAAGAGGAACATCATCTTCTGTATGCTTGAACGGTGCAGCATCAGATATAACAAAGCAGATTGGACCTAACTTACATCTGGTTACAAAAAATATGAGCTGGATGCAGGGATCACTCATTGGCTGTAAATTTGTTGCTACTTGAAAGGAAAGTGGTCCTTGTCTGTTCCCAGAAGCAAATATTGCTTTTGCTTATTTTTTTTCTTCTTCCCTTTTGCTGTTGCTGATAAAAGGTGAATGTTTTCAATCATTTGAAGACTTTTCAGTACGTGTTTGTCCCACACTCAACAACAGGAAGATGTTAGGTTCGACTGGATGTTAGGGAAAGATTAACACTCCCATAGTCTGGAAGATGAGATGACACTAAGGACTTGTGGAGCTTGGTTCTTAAACCACAATATGTTTACAAATGTGCAATTAAATGCAAGCTATGCCACATATCTGCCCTGAGAAGTGTTTCACTTTGGTTCCCTACCCACCACATGCATGGCGAAGGACAATTCTTGATTAACAGTGCTTTGATTTGGTACATATTTTTGTGCATACTTTTGATCTTACCTTAAGAAGGATATACTTGTCTGAGAGAAGATAAAACAAAGGCTCACTAGACTGATTCCTGGGATGAGGAAATTACTTCGTGGGGAAAAGTTGAGAAGGGCGGGCTAAAACAGTCATTGGATCATATTCAGGGCTTGATTCCTTTTCTTGACAGCCGAGAAGAAAGGCAGCAGACCACCACTGGGCAAGTCCTCCTCCAAGTCACACAGGCTTACCTTCCTGACTAGGGAACTATGTCAGCAATCTAACATTGTGAGTTGGTTACAATTCTGAAACTCTTTTCTTCATCTCTTAAACAAATGTACCTACACCACATGGACTATCGTGGTTCAAAAGGTCTTACTGGTAATGTCACATCTCATGATGAAATAAGAAAAATTAAACCCACAGCAAATTGGATACCATTCATGCAGCAATGGCTACTTACTGCACAAAACCTGCCTATCATATCCTTTGATTAACAGACACTGTGCAAGAATGTACTATCTAGACTGCTGTCAAATTTTTAAGGGTAGTGTAGAGATTAAGATCCCTCCTGTAGCAAATATGTGCCTGTACATTGTTATCCTGCAATGATATTAATCAGCAATGGGGCCCTAATGGTTTTCAAATAGCTTTGAGATTTTAGCATATGAAAATATTGCACAAAATCGAATGAGAACATTCAGATTATAAAATGACTCCAATAAGCTTGCTTTATCTAATTACAAAACACACAGGATTATTAGCTGATCATTTATTTGCTAATAGGTTGGAGGTTTGTTTGATTGCCAGTTCATTATGACACTCGCAGTGCTTGGAAAAGTCTCAATTTCAAGATAAAGGCTAAGTTCTGTAGAGCCTACAGACAGGACTAAGTGGCACGCACATGTTAAAGATATAAAGATGTTACAAAAGTCTGCAATGTGCAAAACAGTATTGTACATATGATGAAAACATCTATTATCATACTGAATGCTGACCATTGGCAAGAGAATAAAGTTTGCCTCTTCATAGTTAAAGATTTATATAATAATTTTACAAGATACTTTAAAAATTATTCAAATTGATTTCTCTTATTTATAACAGACTGAAACTCTATTAATAAGTTAAGTAGATAACTGGTGATAAATGAAAAATTCATCTAGTTTAAATGCTTATTTGGACGTGCATTCAATATGTGAAGATTTGAGCAAGGAATATGCTTTCTGCTGCAGGCACAAATCCTACATGAAGGATACAGTTCTCTTCCTTTCATTGTACAAAGATACACATTCAGTACCACCTGTGTGCTATCCTGAGTTGAGAACCACTGGACCAGCAGGGGATTTTAGTATCAGTTAATACAATTAAAATATTAAAATAAATAAAAATTAAATACAAGTAACTACAATAAGTAGTATTTAGTAACCCCTGGCCCTTACTGAGTATGGAAATGAGTTTCTGTGGATGGATTTATATTGTCCTTTCCATGTTTCAGTGACTTTTCCATTGATATTATGGCAGGAGATTGGGAGATCCAAAACACAAATTGACAACAAAGTGGTGATAGTAGAAGAGCATTAGCAATAGCCAATTAAATTGGGAAATAATTTAAAGTTTGTTCGCCATAAACATCATGACATTAAGAACTGACAATTGTTATTTCTTTTGATGACTCAGTCTGCTTCTTGGAAAAAAGTATGATTAGGTGACTAAATGGATTCTCCCTCTCCTGGTGAGTTGCCAGGAGGTACATGTTGAGATATTTGAGTCAAGTGATACAACGATAATATTATCAAATACATGAGCTTTTGAACAGTTTAAACAAAGACAATTAGTAAGGTTCGAACTGTAGGATACAAAGACCACCAAAAGGACTCCTTAAGTGATTACTTTGTTTTGGATTCTGATATTTAAAAAAAAACTGCTCTTTTTCAGTACAATATTAATAAAAACTCTAATTTTACCAATGTCACACAGTATCATACTAGCCTTGTGTATTAAGAATCTTGCAACAAGCAGACCAAAACAGAAACTTTTACTTTTGCAATCACTTTCACCAATAACTGTTTAAGGGTTAGATTATTTTCATAATCACTTCTATTCTTTGTCAACTCCATTGGAAATATCTAAGCAGGAGGGGTGTTTAAAGAATGAAGAAGGTACCAGATTTCATTCAATTGGAAGAGCTATGGCCTGATAACTGTGGCCTGCAGCTTTTATAAATGATTTTTTTGTATCCTTTGGTGATGGCCCACAGCTACAATGAAGGACCACTGCTGGTTACTGCTGGGATATTTTAAATGCAGCAACCCCTTATCCTTTACAATATTCAAGGCAAATTCTAATCCAGATAAGGTCCTAAAGTAGGTGATGGCCCTTGGCTTATTCAAGGACTTGACCTTTGGTTTCAACAAGTGGCCAGGGACATACTCAGTGTTTGCAATCGTGTGGGAACCATGTTCCTAAACTGAACTTGTACCCATTTACTGTCAATGTCTGATTTCACCCCATCTTGGGTCTGATGAAATCTATGCAAATCAAGGAGATTCTTAGTTAGAGGGAAGTTTGGAAATGAATCAATTTATAAAATGCACTACTAAATTTGGCCATTGAGCTACTGACGTTTAACAGCCCTAATTGGTGGAACTTGAATTCCAATGGATAAGAACGTCAGGCAGGGTATAAGGTGGGTTCCTACTCATTTTCCATATGTTTGGGCCTTCAGCCAATTTAATTTCCCTTAGTCTCGGTAGTGGTCTCCTACTTGTGCCTGAGCTGTCAGGCCTATTGATCCAGTCTTAAATCCAGTCTTCTTGCACTTAACTTCTCCCTTTATTTTGGAATGATCATTCATTATATGTTTCAGAATATTACAACGAAGATTAAAAATCTTCTTGAAATACATCGGTGGCTGAACAGGTAAAGGTGGCTTGGCTCAATCTGGACTCTCAGGGTACAGCTGTCTAATCAAAATTCCAATTGGCAGCAAGAGGCTTGAGCTTTCTCAGGTTCCCTGTGCTGCTGAAGGTTCTCCTCATTGACCGCAGTGAGTTGTAGCTATAGGAAATAAAAAGAAATGCAAATTAAGTAAATATTTTTCTATGAGATGTTGACAATCACTCAATTTTTCACTTACTTTCTTAACCCACCAGTGAATCACCAGGAGGCTCCTCTAGATAACGTGGATGATACAATTACAATTAATACACTTGACATTATAAAACATTCACACTGCTGTGGTTAGAATTGAATGAATCCGAACTGGTCTTCAAAGTCACATCCTGCAACTGCTACCTATAGCATGGATTCAGAGATCAATTAGAAGTTAATTACTGTGGTGAAAGAGCTTGCTGGTTAGAAGGCATTTGTGAATTCACAGATACGGATAGAAAGAACAGTTATTTTACATAGGACTTTTACTACTTTGAAATATGTGTGAAGATTCACTTAAAAACTAAAAATAGCTTGTAAAAATAAAAATTGTTGGAATCAAACAAATCATTGTGACTATTGTCTTTGGCTAATATATATCAGAATTTCTTTGGCATAATCCATAAATTTATTATTTTCAGTGAAATCGGCACTGGAGAATAAAAGAATGTGATTATAAACACATTGTTATGACTAAGTTGCATTAAAAGATGTCAAGATATGCTTTTGAAATTTGTTTCTGTGACACGCTATATGATACATTTACCATAAAAGAGTACATAATTGCACTATGTGAAATAAGGCTGGGGCAAAATAGTCACTTCAAAGCTTCAGATATGCTTACAGTTTTTTGGTTACAGGTAAGAAAAAGCACCCGGTACTTTGAATTATAGATGTTTACATCTGGCAGGAACATAGCACAATGAGTTTCTTTCCCAAGTGTGAGTGATAGCAAAATATCTCAACAAGTCGTTAAAACAGATATCACAGAGGTCATTATAATGAACATGTTGGAATGTTTCACAGTGTGAGATAGATGCATTGAATTTCCAGGCAGGAGATTTAATTATTCAAAAGGGATGAAAACCTAGGGCAGTGCATGCACTCTTCTTGGTCATAGGAAGTCTATTTAAAAAAATTTGGTGTCTACAACTACTAGAGTCTCTTTTAGCTTTGTGTCTGGATCCTGAGATCTTTGCTCATGAATCAAACAAAAATAGCAATTGGGCCCTGATGCAATAACACAAGATTGATGAGGGTAATGCTGTTTGTCAGCAACGTCAGCATCTATGAAATAAAATGGACAGGAGGATCATGGATACGAAACTGGCTTAGTGCTAGGAAACAGTGGTGAATTGCTATTTATTGAACTGAAGAAAGGTATGTAGAGGGGTTCCTCAGGGGTCACTGTTGGACCCTCTATCCATTGATGACCCAGATTAAGTATGGTGCAAAATTTCAAAATCTGTAGATGATACAAACCTTAAACTATTACAAACTGTGAGGAGGAGAGTGTTAATCTTCAAGACGGTATTGAAACAGACAGATGAGTGGCAGATAAACTTTAATGCTGATAAGTGTGAGGCAATTCATTTTGGTAGGAAGAAACAGGAGAAGCAATATAAAGAGTACACTTCTAATGCAGGTGGAAGACAGAGAGACCAAGGTAGAGGTGCATGGATCATTGAAAGTTACAGGAAAGATTAGGAAAATGGTTAACAAAACAAATAGGATTCTATTTACAAATAGTGCAGAGAACACAAAAAAACCCAAAGTAATTATGATAAACCTACAAAACTGTTTGGCTTAAACTCGAATATTGTGCCAGTTCTGAGGACCACACTTTAAAAAGGTGAAAACATTACAGAGGGTGGATGAAAGATTCATGAGGTAGATGGGAAAGGTGGCATTGTTCTCCTTGGAAAGAAGAGTAAAAGGAGATTTGACAATGGGTTTTAGCACATTCATGAAGGTTTCAACAAAATAAGAAGGGAACGGCTTTTCTGATAACCAGATGGATCTGGATCCAGACATTGATATAAGGAGATTGTCAAAAGAAGCAATGGTGACATGAGGAAAATCTTTATAAGCAGTGAGTCTTTAGGATCTGGAATGCACTGCCTGAAAGTATGGGGGGTGGCCTTTAAAGTGAATTGTTCAATTAATTGAAGAAAACAAACTGCTGTGTGAAAGGGAAAATGAAAGGGAGCAGGAATAGGTTAAGTCATATTGTAGAAAACAATTATGGACGTTTAAACAGAATAGCCTTCTCCTGTGCTGTAACATGCTCAGAACATCATTAAGGTTGATTTGCATCTTTAAAGAACATGGCTGGCTTTGGGCCCTTTGATACCTGTAATTTCAAATTTGAGTTGACCAGATAGAGCTAGGAACAATGATTTCTTCCATTTTAAGTCATGGGTTTGAAATATGCCCCATACTCATTGAAGCATATAGCTTTAATTTTTACTGATAGTAAAATAAAAGTGACTGGCATTTTGAGAACTAACTATCAAAATCAGTTTTTCTGTGATTAAATACCGCCTAGAATGAGCTTGAAAGCTTAAATTCCTGTCATGGGGAGACCAGTACATTACATTCTGAGCCTTTGCAGGGAATCTAGAGCCAGATTTTCTGACGAATGGTAGTGATAGTCAGACTGCCACTTTCTTTCTATTTTTTCCATTGAGAAATATCTCCCCAGTTTTAGCAGAAGATTCTGGTCATGGATTCTGCAAAAATGAGGAGTATATTTTTAACCTAATGACCTCTTCATAATGCAGGATAGTTGGAGGAAGGCACACCCATACTCCTTTCTTCACAGCACTAATTGCTGTACTTGGAGATCTAAGTACCCAGCAGCGCAGGCAGGCAGGCATTTTGTTTGCTCCTATGAAAGTTTTCATATTTAGGTCAAGTATAAGGTTAGGGTACCTGGTGGGAAGAATTTTAGGTGGATAAGGTGGGGGCGGCACCATGGATCAGTGATTAGCACTGCTGCATCACAGCACCAGGGTCCCAGGTTCGATTCCAGCCTCGGGTGACTGTGTGGAGTTTGCACATTCTCCCCGTGTCTGCATGGGTTTCCTCCGGGTGCTCCTATTTCCTCCCGCAGTCCAAAGATGTGCAGGCCAGGTGAATTGGCTATGGTAAATTGCCCATAGTGTTAGGTACATTAGTCAGAGGGAAATAGGATGGGGTGGGTTACTCTTCGGAGGGTCGGTGTGGACTAGTTGGGCCGAAGGGCCTGTTTCCACACTGTAGGGAATAATCAAGGTGCTAGGTAAGTAGGGGGCCAGATGGGTATAGTGATAGGCAAGGGCACTAGGTGTGTGGTTGTCAGGTGGATTGATTGTAAGGGTTGCAGGTGGGTGGGCTGCTATGATGCAAAGTGGGAAGGGTGTTTAAGGTAGCTTGGGTTGCGTTGGGTTGGGCAAGGCAGGGCGTATATTAGAGGAGTGTTGTGGCCAGCAAGGGGAAGAAGACCTGGCAGCTCTGACTACATAGGAACGGGTGTGCCGGATCTTGGGATTAAGATTCTCAGGAGATGACAGTGCTTGATCCCGGGATAGGGAAGTTGTCAGTTCCCTGATGGATGGTGGGTGGATTGCAGGAAGATGGGGATTATGTCAGTTGTCTGGCAGGTTGGTCAGGTCGAGGGAAGAGGGCTGGTGGAGAGGGATTGTCAGATCCAGTGGGTCCAGATATGGCGGTGGGATGCTGGGATCAGGGGTGATGGTAAGGGTTGCTAGGTCCCTGGGAGAGAGATTGAATCGTTAGGCCCTGGGGAACTCAAGAGGCTGGTCTGGAGGTTTAAGGGGTTTGATTAAGGTTTGGCTGACGTTTGCTTGGTAAGTCATGAATCAGTTTAAAAATTTTAATTAGACGAGGTTTTTACTTGTCTAATTTTTCCTGGGTTGCTATAAACTGTAGCAGGATTCTCTGACTTCTCTGATTTAAATGTATACTTTCAGAGGGTACGAAGTGAGCAGAATTGCCCACTGTAATCTTCAGTTTCCTAGGCATTTCCCTCAGAGTCTGGCAATGATCTGCCTGAATAGCATGCAACACAGTCATTTTCACTGTAATTTAGTAAATGTAACAACAATAAATCAATCAATCAATATTGGGCATTCTGCAATTCCTTTCTACTCTGCAGAAAATCCAGATTCTTCTGTCGTTTTTGTCCCATGTAGAAAGGAATGAAGCTTTTTAGATATAAATTCAACATGCAAATGAAAGATAAGATAGGGCAAGTGCATATTGATGATCATTTCTAACAGTGATATGTGTAGAAAGGAGAGGTCAAGGTCAGTGAAAGGAAATCAAAGTAATTTCCTTAATTTGCCTTTTTCTTCTTGGTTTTGGGGTCTATGCCCTTTATTGGTTGGTTAAAAGGTTAAGATATTTGAATGCAGGAATATAATTGGAAGGGAAGATTGGTTAAAATGTGTACAGCCTTTTATTGTTTTTGGACTTGTCACTGCAGAAAGTGTTGATGTAAAAGTGTATCTCATTTAATCCAGAGAATGAAAATGAAATGGATTTTGCTTTGTTCATTCTTAAAACAAGAAGGCAATCTATAAAGTCAAAACCAATAGCACAAGTTGAGTCAGAAAAAAATATTTCATCTGTCACACTCTCATCTCTCTTTTTGATACTATACCATGAAAATATTCTGAAGATGTGGGGAGTATTTCTGTAATACACATCTTTCACATAATTGAAAATGATCACAAATATTCTGCACTATTCAGATAAGATACAATTATACTGCACTAAATGTGTTCTATTCCATATGCAATGATGATTTTTTAAAAATGCCTTGGGATTTGTTTGCATAATATGTTTGGCATAAAATAGAACTACAAGCGATTTGCACCAGTGTTTGTTACAGGTAAGTGATGTTTTATTGCTTCTGGATATGTTTGATGTAAATTAAGAAAGGCAGTTGCAAGTAAGAAGAGTGCTATTAACTAAGACAGATTTGTTTAACAGCTTTCCTAAGTACCTGTCATTATTTATAATATATGCAGCCATTTGATATTAAAGTGCTCAACATGGTAAAAGCATCATTTGTTGAGTATAAAATAGACAGCATAGATAAGTCATCAATTCTAAAATGTGAACACTTTAAGAGGTGGTATAATTGCAGCAATATTCAAATGAAACATTTAGAAATGTGACATTTTTTGTGACATCTAATTGTTTTTTTCATGGTTCGTGATCAAAGTGATTGTGAACTGTAGAAATAGCATGCATTGTACTTGCTATCAGAATTAAATACTCTCAGATTAGTTATGACATGAAGATGTCACAGCATGCATCTTGTATATTGGACAACAATGTAACTGACCTAAACGTCAGTACTGTTATCAACATCTTTACTTCCTAATCCAAGTGCCAATTAGATTCTAATTATTGCCAGATTTAGGAATATTGCCCCTACTAACCTAACACAGCTGCAGTGTTTATATTGGCTGGGAGAACTTGAGTCTCAAAAATCACATTCTGAACCCAAAACTTCCTCAAACTTACCCATTTAGGTTTTAATTGTGATGGGGTAGTGGCAGGCAGTCAACCACTCTTTGGTCCTTAAATATGAGCTTAACTGTTGCTGTATTAGGTAATGGTTCTGTAAGAATTCATGTTCACATTACACTGAGCCCCAGCCATTCTGTTGATGCCAGAGACAGTCTGTAGGTGGACAGGCAGGAAGCTGGAAGAACACAGCAAGCCAGGCAGCATCAGGAGGTGGAGAAGTCAACGTTTCGGTGTAACCCTTCTTCAGGACTGTGGGTGGGTATCGTGAGAGCTGCAGATAAAGGGGGTGGCAGGGTGGTGAAGTGGGGACAGGTGAAGACAGATAGAGGGTATGACCTGGTTGGTCAATGTAAGGAATGAATCTGGTTGTTGGCTGGAAGGAGTGGATGGGAGGGAGAGGGACTGGGAAGGGAGTTGGGGGATTGGGAGGGAGGTTATTTGAAATTGGTGAACTCAATGTAGAGTCCCCCGGGCTGTAGGCTGCTCAGGCGGAAGATGAGGTGTTGTTCTTCCGATTTGTGGTTTGGTTTGTTGTGGCAATGGAGGAGGCCAAGGATGGTCATATTAGAACGGGAGTTGTAAGGGGAATTAAACTGGGTGGTGACTGGGAGGTCCAGTTGGCCCTGTGGGCCTGGCTGCGATGCTCGGCGAACCGTTCCCTAAGTTTATGTTTGGTCTCCCGAATGTAGAGAAGACAACTTTGGGAGCACCTGATGCAGAGAGCTGGTGAACCTTTGTCTGGTGAACCAGGTGAGACAGAGGTTCACTTGCCTCTCTTCCAACCTAGCTTACTGTATTCTGTGCAGCTCCCCCTACACCCACCCCAGTCCTGAAAAAAGGTTACGCCCGAAACATTGACTTCTACACCTCCTGATGCTACCTGGCCTGCTGTGTTCTTCCAGCCTCCAGTCTGTCTACTTTGGATTTCAGCATCTTCAGTTTATTTGTCTCTAACCAAATCTGTAGGTGGAGACAGTAAGTTCTATACTTGCCATTCTAGGGACCAGCTCTAAAGAGTCCCAGTAATTATGTCTGTCAAGCAGTATGTTGTTATATGTATAGCTATCACACTGGATACCACTTTATTGTTTAAAAAATAGTGCCTCCCCACTAAAAGCTCTATCACAGATCATTGGATAGGAGGATTGGTGACTCAAACAATTGTTACTCTAAACACATGGTGGCAGATATCATGAGGTGCCAATAGGGGTAATCAGACTATGCCACATTGTGAGCAATAACACAGATCAAATTCCATGCTGAGACATTCATCTGTGAGGAGAATAAAAACCAGAAGAAAATAAAATATCGAAAATAAATGGGTTTAACACTTTAAGAGCACTACTGCTTTAGGAATACATGCAGCTAAAATGTGATTATCAACAAACAGAGACTATAGTAGCCAAAGAGAAACAGGACTTTCACAAGAAAAATGAGAAGAAAGGGAATGCTTGTGGGTTAAGAAAAGAGAGAAAAGCTAACCACACCCAGTAAAAGACCATTGCCTATTGAAGGAAGTTTTGTAGGCAGCAGGAGAAGATTGCACATGTAAAATTTCAAAGGGCAAAGGGAATAACTTTATGAATACAAAGCCTAAGCAAAGGAAGTCAAGAGAGTTCTCATCTCTCATAATGAACACTGCAGCCACTGAGATTTGATTCCACCAGTTGCATCTGAAAGAAAGAGTGAAAGGGCCAGGAAAAGAAATTTTAAAGTGGTTATAAAGAAATGGGAAGACCTCAGAATTTATCTAAGATGGATTTAGAATTTTTAGAGAATTCTGGTGAAAGATTTTTGCAGAAGGCAATTCAACAGAAACTAAATGTTAAAAGGATTGGAACTCATTAATTAAACTGTGATTTTGGTGTCAAGATTTATAGGGGCTGAAGCCAAAGAACATTTTCATATTTTGTGAAGAAGGAAGTGCTTGATATTTTAGACTGTGAAAAATGGGAAACAAGGTTTTTGCTCAGGAGGAACTGAGGAAACTCCATCTTGAGCAGTAAAGAAGGCACTTAAAAAGTTGGGCAATCATAATTTTGATTGTTAAAAAAGATGGGAAGACCCTTCAAAGAGTCATGAACACATAGGAAGTAATACAGAGATACAATATTACAATTCAAAACATTATTGAAGCACTTTAAGCAATATTACTGCAATACAGAGTTTAAAAAATTATAAATAAACAAAATACTGTACAGAGTCTAGGACACTCTACAATAATTAAATAAGCATAATTACTTTCAGAAGAAATGGAAGGAACGATAATATATCTATAGAGATTCAAGATCAGAGTGGGGCCATATTTAACATAAGATTGAACATTCTGGAGAAAACTCTTAATATACAGAATTGCCTCAAAATCAAACACTAAGTTTTGAGTTTTTTGAAGAAGTAACAAAGAGGATTGATCAGGACAGAGTGGTGGATGTCATCTACGTGGACTTCAGTCAGGCATTCAACAAGGTTCCTCATGGTAGACCAATTAGCAGGGTTATATTACATGGAATAGAGGAAGAACTAGCTATTGGGATATAGAACTGGCTCAAAGGTAGAAGACAGAGTGTGGTGGTGGAAGGTTGCTTTTCAGACTGGAGGCCTGTGGTCAGGATCAGTGCTGGGTCCACTGGTTTTCATCATTTATATAAATGATTTAGATGTGAACATAGGAGGTATGGTTAGTAAGTTTGGACAGCAAACTGTAGTGGACAGCAAAGAAGATTACCTTAGTGTACAATGGGATCTTGATCAGATGAGCCAATGGGCTGAGGAGTGGCAGATGGAGTTTAATTTAGATAAATGTGAATTGCTGCATTTTGGAAAGGCAAATCAGGGCAGAACTTATACACTTAATGGTAAGGTCCTGGAGTGCAGGTTCATAGTTTCTTGAAAGTGGAGTCACAGGTAGTTAGGATAATGAAGAAAGGTAATTGTCCCAGGAGATATGCGTGCCTTTATTGGTCAGTGCATTGAGCATTGGGGTTGGGAGGAAATGTACAGGACATTGGTTAGGTCAATATTGGAAAATTGTGTACAATTCTGATCTCCCTGCTAATAGGAAGGATGTTGTAAATCTTCAGAAAAGGAAGGGTTGGAGTGTTTGAACTATAGGGAGAGACTGAATAGACTGGGGTTATTTTCTCTTGGAGCATCAGAAGCTGAAGGGTGACCTCATAGAGGTTTATAAAATCATGATGGCATGGATAGGCCAAGTCTTTCCCCCAGGTGGATTCATTTGGATGATTTCCATGCTGCATATCTGTACGAATCTATGACTCTAAATACAGAAGTAGGACAGTTATGGAACTGAAGAAAAGGAGGATGCTTAATATGCTAAGAGCTCCATACAGTGGAGCAATATACCTTAGAAAAGATATCTAAGGCATTCATAGGGGAAATTGATGATTCTAACGACAGCACTTATTTATATCAATGTACATCCTGTTAATTTGATGTTTGCAAATGGTGAGGTTAGTATACTGTTAGTTACCATTGCTGATGAAGTAAAAGCTACAATAGATGACACTAAGTGGTATAAGTGGAATAACTGTCAAGAACATAAGAATAGTACAAGTTACAAGAAATAGGAGATGCACAAGGTAGTTTAAAGTGTTTACATAGTTCACAATCTAAGCTCCTCAGATTTGATCCAATATGCATGGTTTGGGCTTCAATATCCTTGACTTTCCTCATTCCTGAAGAAGGGCTCATGCCTGAAACGTCGATTCTCCTGCTCCTTGGATGCTGCCTGACATGCTGCGCTTTTCCAGCAACACATTTTCAGCTCTGATCTCCAGCATATGCAGTCCCCACTTTCTCCTTCAATATCCTTAACAGGATTGAAAGCATCCCAATAGTTCTAAGACAAAATCCAGTCCAAACACAAACAGTTGTCAAATCACAGGGTAACTGGTAGAAGATTTTATTGGGCTTCCGAGACTCATGTAGAAATTAAAGGAAATATCACAGCATAACATTCAAGGCTGTGGGCCCAGTGTGGGAAAATTGGACTAGTGTAGGCCATAGTGTATTTTTTCGTAGTACAGGCTCAATGGGCCTTAAGGGCCTCTTCTGTATTGTATGATTCTGTGAATCTAAGCAAAGAAATCTGTTAAGATTATGTATCATGACATAAAAGAAATGGTTTGTATAGTTAAGAAAAAAGCAGTGGTTAGTAAATCAAAAGAACCTCAATTAGGTTTGATAAAAACAAAAGAGTGGCCAATCTGTGATACCATTCATTAGATGTTGAAGGATGACTAGACTAAATGTTCAGTGAGTTGACTGGAAGCAGATACATTGAGTACCAACAGCATTTCAAACTCATGGATAATTTACTGGTCTGTGACAGAAGACTAGTTATTCCAGGTTCCCAAAGATTGTAAAGATCCACATCTTTGTCTTTCATTTACGTTTGGACTGTAGATTATAAAAGAAAGTTACTACTTTAAATCAAGGAGATTGTGTGAAGTGATAGTTACAATTTTAAAAATTATGCTTACTGGAGCACATTGGAAATTAAGCCTCACTATTCTTGGAGTGATCACAAATGTGAAAATGTGATTTACCCACTAAATTGCCAAATACTACTTAGCTATCAATCAGGTTAAAAGACTGTGCATATGAATACCAAGAACATAACTATTTACAATAATTAAACTGTCTTCAAACAATAACAAGAACAAAACATGGTTACTAGTTTGTAATTCAACAATTTAAACTCTATCCTTTATTTTAAAAAGTGCAATACAAGCAGACAAGACATAAGTAATATGGATGGGGAAAATATCAGAGAAGCATTATTCTGGCACCAATTCCTGGTTCACAGACATTGATGGGTTGCTCTCTGTGTAGTACATTGAAAATTGTGTGATTAAGCTACAACTTAACAAGGATTAAATGTATAAATATTATTGCAAGAAACCGAATTGCAGATGTGGTTGAGACTGAAAAGATTGGTTCAAAGCAGATATGGAAGTACGTGACCAACAGACTGTTGCCTAGATCTTGTAGTTAGGATGTTGGGCACAGTTTGCGAGGATTTCACGGGAAGACATCATGGAATAGATTAACTGAAGGTACTGACTGTTATTTGTGGAGGATCAAGTAAAAATGTAAGTAAGAGGCACGATTATATCCAGAAGTCTCAACTTGCAACTATGTAGTCTACGAATAAGAAGAAATAAAGCTGGATTTTTAAAAGATTGTAGACTCGTTCCCTATTTCTTAGGAACCCAGCACTTTCTTTTGGCCTTTTATGGTTCTTCACCAATAACATGAAGATATCAGTCTTTCTTTCAGTGGTTGAACATTCACCCTTTCAATGCCTCTGAATGCTTCTTGTCCCCCATTTTCCTCTCAACAAGGACAATTGCAGAAAGCAGTGTACAGAGGAGTGGTGAGTGACAACAGCTACTAGCAGATGTTTTGTTACTATTTCACATAGGAAGGACAGAAAGAAAGGTTTAGGTGTGTTCACTTTGCAAGTTAGAAGCTTCAGCTTTATTGTCAACATACAGTGTTGTTACTAATAGCCCAGGTAAAAATTAAGTAGTTGTTACTATCCTGAGCAAAGTTTTCCTGAACATACAAGCATGAAGTCAATGTGTCTATCATTCCTCCCAACTGTTTGAATGAAGTAATATTATAGATACATCTTACAATGAGTTCCAGTAACTTGTTCTTTAAAATGTCAGTATTTTCTCCCAGTTCCCTTAGTTCGAAGCTGTATCATTTCCCATTCTTGTAAGTCCACAGTTCATAGCAAAAATGGTCTTTACATGTATCTATCCTTAGGAAAGATTAAATGCCATTTCAAAATGTGTTTCATCACAAGGTATATGACACAAAGACAACATGAAACTTGCATCCATCTGTCCTTTCTTATGCGTGTCATATACAGTTTTTATAACCTTTCACTTAAATTCTTAACTTATTTAATCACTTTTGATTTTTAGTAGACAATGTGTTTGCCATCACATTATCTTTACAATCATTGTGAACAATCCTTATATTGCATGGTTGCATAACTAAACATCATCTGAATAATCATGCATTTTGGGTTTTATACTTTTAAAAAATGAAAATAGATTATAGTTGATATGGATTCATAGTTCATTGCAACCATGTCAGACATAGACTTCAATATGTTTAAGAGTCAATAATAGTCCCAAAGTCTCCTTTTCTACTGTGGACTATTTTCTCTAATTTAATTTTAATATCCCACTGGCTTCTTGATTCCCAACTCATCATTTTGCAGTAGGCCTTAATTTATTCCCAATCACTAACATTAATTGCCATTTTGAAAGATTTGGTAAAGTCAGGGTGGCCAACACCAGTTCACTTATTAGGATTGCCTTCAGCTCCTCAAAGGCTGCTTGCCATTCTGCTGACCATAACACTTTTGCTTCTTTCATTTCAAATGTGTTAATGGTACAACTATCATGTTGAAATTAGGCACTAATTTCCAATTAAACCCACCCATTCATAAATATCTAATGATTTCCTGTTTAGTGTTGGGAATGAGGAATTTGATCAGAATCTTAATTTTTGTCTTCTATCACGTTATAGTTAAGTTATTCTGCTTTTGTAAATTTACTTTTGGCCAGATTTATTATGAAGCTAGCAAACTTCAATTTCATAAACTGGTCCTCTTGCTGTCTTAATGTTCTTACCATGTATTATTGCATAGCGCAAGGTCATCTAAATAAATTACAGTCACTTAGTCTCAGCTACAACTTGATTCATAAGTCTTTGTAACATATCTGGGCATCTTAAAAACCAAATAGTATCACTCAATACTGATGTAACTCATTTGGTGTAACAAAGACAAATATTCATATATATACATTTATAGTTAGTAGATAATGAACATAAGAACATAAGAGCTAGGAGCATGAATTGGCCATCTGGCTCTTCGAGCCTGCTCTGCCAATTAAATAAAATCACGGCTGATTTTTCTGTGGCCTAAGCTCCACTTACTTGCCTTCTCATCATAACACTTAATCCTTTACTGTTCTGAAAATTATCTATGTTAAAATATTTACTGAGGAAGCCTCAACCACTTCACTGGGCAGGGAATTCCATAGATTCACTACTCTCTGGGTGAAGACGTTCCACCTCAATTCAGTCCTAAGTGACTTACTTGATGGATTGCCCTGATTGCAAGAAGAAAAATCAATTATATCATGTGGACATGTTGATGTGACATCATCACAGAGAAGAAATGAGAAAGAGCAAATATGTCAAGTGGTAAGAGTCATAGAGGATGACAGGGACAATGAAAGATTTTCCATATTCCTCCATGTCCTGCTATAAGAATTTCATGAGTTACCCGTAATATCTGGGGATACTGCAATCCGCTGAACAACCATCCATTCCTCATCCACAGGTCTATGAGGCTGGTTCTGCTTCCTTGCTTCTCTGTTTTTAATGTGATAACACTTTGGACTCCTTCAGCCTCAGCTTCAGTGTGAATTGCCTGTGCTAAGGTATTTAACTTTGGATCTTCTTCATGAGCAGACAATCCTTTGAATTATCCCCAACTTTAAATCAAGCTTCACCTACTCTAGTATTTGCATTACTCTGACCACTGGTGAGAGACTTGTTTTGTCATTATTCAGATCACCAGACACAATGCAAAATACCTGGAACTTGTTCCTATAACAATTCTGTTTCCTTAAGCTCATTTGGACTTTCTGTGATTATGGGTAAAGCCATAACCTTTACTCCAGCCAAATCATTCTTTAGGAGTAAGTCAGCCCCATTTATGGATAATTTCTAAACTCTCCTACTTCCACTGCTCTGGACAACACATCAATTGCATTTTATACAGTGGAATCTGGGATACACACTTTACTTATCCCATTTACTAACACTTATGCCTTCATTTCAGTCTCAAAAGGGAAAAGTAGATATTTCTCCAACAAAAGAATTTGAGAAGTTCTTGCATCCCTTATATAGTTATGGGTTTACCTGAATCATGTGAAGATAGAGGAGTTATTTTTCTCTTGGCAAAGAAAACCATTTATATCTCTTATCCACCTCGTTTCCCTTTCTTGCACTCATGGCAACTTTTCCTGTGGTTTCCTGGTTATAGTAAAAGCTACAACTTGATCTGCGACATTTTACTTTTGAGTTTCTTTTTTACTCACTCTTATGAAACTCAATAAATCCTATGGGGTTATTGCAATTTCAATACTTCTGAATAAAGGAGCTCCATTTTATTACAATGGAAACACTCATTTTCATTTCTACTCTTTCTGCTCTGGTGAGGGACCTTAGGGGCATTCTCAGCTGTCTATTCTTTACCCTGGTAATATACCTTCTTTTCACTCTCTAATCCTCAATCCTTTTCAAGTTTATGGAGATGACAGGGAAAAAAAAAGATTAATTTTGTGGATCAGGACAATGGTTGTGGTTGTTGGAAGTCAGTTATCTCAGCTCCAGGACAGGAGTTAGTCAGTGTAGTGTCCTAGGCCCAACCATCTTCAGCTGCTTTATCCATGGCCTTCCTTCCATCATAAGGTCAGAATTGGGGATGTTCACCAATGATTGCACAATAGTCAGCATTATCTGCGACTCCTCAGATATTGAAGCAGTCCATGTTCAAATGCAACAAGTTCTGGACAATATACCAGCATGGGCTGACAAGTAGCAAATAACATTTGCAATGTACAAATGCTAAGCTATGACCATCACCAATAAGAGACAATCTAACCACCGCCCCTTGATATTCAATGGTATTACTATCACTGAATACTCCCCTGTCAATATCCTGGGGATTATCATTGACCAGAAACTCAACTGGACTCACTACATAAACACAGTGACTACAAGAGCAGATCAGAGGCTAGGAATACTGTGGCGAGTAACTTACTTGCTTCTCCAAAGCCTGTCTACCATCTACAAGGCACAAATCAGGAGGATGACGGAGTACTCCCCACTTGCCTGGTAGAGGGTAGCCCCAATAACACTCAAGAAGCTTGATGTCATCCAAGACAAATCAGCTCTCTTTGTGGTAGTCGATTGGCACTACATCTACGAATATTCATTCCCTCCACTATCGATGTTAATTAAAAACAGTGTGTACTATCTACAAGATGCACTGCAGAAATTCACCAAGTATTCTCAGGCAGAACTGCCCAAAGCCACGACCACTTCCACCGAGATGGACAAGGGCTGCAGATACATGGGAACATCACCAACTTCAAGTTCCCCTCCAAGTCACTCACCATCCTGACTTGGAAATATATCATTATTTCTTCACTGTTGCAGGATAAAAATCCTGGAATTTCCTCCCTAAAGGCATTGTGGGCCAACCCACAGTAGGTGGACTCCAGCAGTTCAAAAAAGCAGCTCACCACCACCTTCTCAAGGGCAACTTGGGACAAGCAATAGATTCTGGCCAGCCAGTAATGCCCACATTCCATATCCCACAAACGAAATAATGAAAATAAACACCATTAGCTATTACTGCTCCCTGTTTAGCAGATGCAAACCTTTCGTCTTTAACAGAGTGTCTTCTTACAAAATGTTTTTACATTCTTCTGAGAGAATGACTTCTTTGAGACCTTCATATTAGGTTTCAAATTCTAATGCTAGTGTCCACCTATCAAAATTACTTTGCTTAATCCTTTCAAAATTAATGTAGGTTTTTTCATGTAATTTTCTTAAATTTCAAAACTTTTGCTTCTGTGTTTCAGGAACTGATTCATTTGTACCCAGAATAACAGTTTGTCAGAATCCATAGAAACTTCCTCTGATGTGCTGAAATGTTAGATTGATAACCATCTGAGAATTTCACAACTTATTTATTTTTGCCATCAAGAATGAAGAATTATTGGCCAAAAGTAATTTTTTTCCTCAAAAATGCAACCCTGCAGAAAGAAATGTGTTTTCTTCCTCATTTACCTGGTGTGTGTGCTTGTGTCCGTGAGTTTTAGGGTTATTTAGAGGCGTAAACACTTATATTTTCATACTGCAAATGAAATATGTTAACCAATTTTGCATCAATACTGAATAAAATTTTATTCATAACAATCAGTAACTTTGTGTTTGTTAAATAAACCTGATGTGTGAATCTTTAGGTCTCATACATTTAATGAATTATTACATGTGCTGTTACTTTTAACTGAAGATGGATTGGAAAGTGCGCAATTAGAAGATAATGACACTCAGAGTTGGGTTCAGATCAAGAGAATTCTGAAATGTCACTCAGGTTGAGCAGCCCTTAAATCAATTAAAGAATTTTACTGTCCCCCAAGGAGGCATCAAATCTGTAGAAATTGCTTCAAAAATAGAATTCTGATTGAAACAACTCTTTCTTGTTGGGCTCTTTGTTGGGTATTTGCCCAATGAGAGCTAATCATTTAAGATCTTTTTAAGTTATCTTTTTCCTAGAATTACAATTAGCTCGTATTCTGCCCTGATGCTGATGTGCTGGTGTTGGACTGCGGTGGACAAAGTTAAAAATCACACAACACCAGGTTATAGTCCAACAGGAGCTTTTGCAGCGTTGCTTCTTCATCAGGTAGCTGTGGAGCAGGATCATAAGACACACAATTTATAGCAAAAAAATCACAGTATCATGCAACTGATACGATATACTGAACAAACCTAGATTGTTCAATATATCATATCAGTTGCATGACACTGTGATCTTTTGCTATAAATTCTGTGCCTTATGATACTGCTCCACAGTTACGTGATGAAGGAGCAGTGCTCTGAAAGCTAGTACTTCAAAATAAACCTGTTGGACTATAACGTGATGTTGTGTGATTTTTCACTGTATATCAGAATTATGCCAAAAAAATCTTATTACAATTAATTCAAATGGCTGTTATATCTTGAATCATAACCTACACCTATAAGGGTTATGGTAATAATGGAACAGGGCACACTGTACTGAGATGTGGAGCGACTTTGAATTTTCTGAAACTGAATATTTAATGGTGTTATAATTACCATTTCCTTGACAAAATGTTGTACTTGCCTACAGCTTTATTTTGCTAGCATCAACATAGTTGCTTCTGGTGATATTCTTACAGATATCTAAGGAAAAGATAAGCTTACACCAGTCAGTCTAATACAGTTTAATAACAATGTGCACACAAAACTACTCTGGTACAGCAGTCTTATTATAATGCTCTCTTGATGGCTTGTCAATGTGGGAGTAAACCCTGCAGAGAGGCTCTGATAGCTTGGTGTTTTATTGCGCTCATCAAGATTTGTTAGGAAGCGTTAAGTAAAGCAGCATAGCCATAAAATATTTAGGCAACTAGTATCAAATTTTAAGTGTCAATATGGTAGCACTGCATAGTTAGGGAACGACTGATAATAATGGTCAAGGAGCTTTTGGCTTACATGGCTAATTAGTATGCATTCCTTTGTAACTATGTGTGAAATGTGTTTAACTGTAACCAACTATAACCTTTGGCTTGTGCTGAAGTAACTCCAGGTTACATAGCTGTGAACTCTAGAACAAAGTTTGTTAAAAAAAAAGCACATTCAGGATATATCAGAGGTAGAAACAAACTTGAAGAATTGTGGGTAATTGATTTAAAAAAAGCAATTCTTACAATTTTAAAACTTGCAAAGTAGAGTCTACACTGATGTTTTATTTTATTACTAAATAGTAGGTTACCTAATTGGCTTTGTTAGTAGTACATCAAGGAGAGGAACCTTTATCCTTACATTATTTCAAATAAAGATACATATGATTGTGGAAAAGTGACATTTAGGCACCAATTTTTAAAAAATTGGCATAGTGGTATATTCGTGTTTAATAATATTT
Source organism: Chiloscyllium plagiosum (assembly GCF_037043375.1). Lineage (NCBI taxonomy): Eukaryota > Metazoa > Chordata > Chondrichthyes > Orectolobiformes > Hemiscylliidae > Chiloscyllium > Chiloscyllium plagiosum. The sequence goes on along the minus strand of NW_028270155.1, from coordinate 29,321,117 downwards.
GTGAAGAGTTAAGAATAATGTTTACTGTGGATTACTGCCTTAACCAAAAACAGACAAAATGAACATTAACTAATTGCTAAAGATCTGAGCATCACAACTTATGATCTATGTGCTAAATAACAGACTAAATGGATGGTAAGACACTTATTTCAACTTGCATTCATTCTCTAATGGCAAACCAAAATGTGATTGACTAACTAACAATTGAAACACATTAAAAATGTTGTACTGAGGGGTGGCTAAAAGAACAAGAGGGCAAGTGTGATTCTTCACTTGCACTGACAATGTTGCATTGCATGTAAATTCATTGACAATCTAATTCTATTTACTTAATGGTCAGTTTGGCAGTTTGAACCTAACTGTCCCCAGCACCAAGCCAGGCAACCTCCAGCAAAGTCATATGGTTAACTCAGCACAATAAATATCCTTCTGGTGCAAGGCCTGTTCCATTTTTCCAGGTGGGGTCGAAAAAACTGGCCTGCAGTTGTAGATGATGAATGGTTGCAGGTTAGGGCTGACAGTTCTTTTTGCTTGAGTACACTGATAAACCGAAATGGTTTCTTCATGATATTGCTACTTCCAGAAAGCCTGTTTGACTATTAGAAGATGGGGATTCCTTACTTTTTTGTTTTGAAATCTTTCTGACTTTATTTAAAAGGTTTTCATTCAATGTCAGTAAAGTCCATGCAAGCTCGGATTCTCTTTTTTTTGTGCACAAGAACAACTGCCTGCATTAACAATAATATTTTTCAAATTAAATAATGTGTGAAAACTTAATAAGAAAACATTATACTACATACAGCAGGACAGAACATAGTTAGCATAATTTGTTTCTTTTTAATTTCTCAGTTTTTGTTTTAACAATTGGATTACTGAGGTTACTTTAGTGATGTAATTCAGACTGCAATATCTAATTATCAGGAAGCACATTTGCTAAGTGTTATCAACATACAATTTTGATTTTACTATCCATCATATATAACTATAAGTAGTGGGGTCTATTTTATCTTGAACAGTAATAATAAAAAATTATAGAATCCCTACATTGTGGAAGCAGGCTATTCAGCCCATTGAAGCTACACTGACACCTCCCACAGAGCATCCGACACAGACCCACCCCATTCCTGTAATCCTGCATTTCCCATGGCTCATCCACTTTGCCAGCACATCCCTGGACTCTCGAGCAATTTAGCATGGTCAATCCACATAACTTGCACATCTTTGGACTGTGACAGGAAACCGGAGCATGTGGTGGAAATCGACATAGACATGGGGAGAATGTGCAAACTCCATACAGTCATAGACAGTCATAGAGTCATAAGGGATGTACAGAACAGAAACAGACCCTTCTGTCCAACTCGTCCATGCTGACCAAATATCCTAAAATAGTCCCATTTGCCAGCACTTGGCCCATATCCCTCTTAAACCCTTTCTATTCATGTACCCACCTAGGCGCCTTTTAAATGTTGTAATTGTACCAGCTTCCACCACTTCCTCTGGCATTTCATTCCATACATGCACCACTCTCTGCATGAAAAAGTTGCCCGTTAAGTCCCTTTCAAATCTTTTCCCTCTCACCTTAAATCTATGCCCTCTAGCTCTACTCCCTTACACAAGATCTTGTGTCCATGCCTCTCAGGATTTTATAAACCTCTATAAGGTCACTGCTCAGCTTCTGATGCTCTAGGGAAAACAGGCCCAGCCTTTTCAGCCTCTTCCTATAGCTCAAACCCCCCAACCCTGGCGACATTCTTGTAAAGGTTTTCTGAACCCTTTCAATTTTTACAATATCCTTCCTATAGGAGGGAGACCAGAATTGCATACAATATTCCAAAAATGGCCTAACCAATGTCCTGTATGCCGCAGCATGACCTTCCAACTCCTGTACCCAATGCTCTGACCAATAAAGGAAAGCATACATGGCGCCTTCTTCACTATCCTATCTAATTCCGATTCCACTTTCATGGAGCTATTAGCCTGCATTCCAAGGTCTCTTTGTTCAGCAACACTTCCCAGGACATTACCATTAAGAACATAACTTCTGCCCTGATTTCCCTTTCCAAAATGCAGAACCTTACCCCACCCAATAGTGGAATCAAATCCAGGTCTTTGCGCTGTGAGGCAGCAATACTAAGCACTGAGCCATTGTGCTGTCCCAAATACCCCAGAATGATGTACTGATAAAGTAGAAAATGAGAGTTGAAAAACAGTAGAGCATGGGAGGCTATAAACTCATTGATTATACCCGGAGAGTTAGGAATCTAAGCTGGGGTAAGAAAAGGGTTGGAGGGTTTGAGCTATAGGGAGAGGCTGAATAGGCTGGGGCTGTTTTCCCTGGAATGTCAGAGGATAAGGGATGACCTGAAAGAGGTTTACAAAACCTTCAGGGGCATGGATAGGATAAATAGACAAAGTCTTTTACCTGGGGTCGGGGAGTCCAGAAATAGAGGGCTTGGTTTAGGGTGAGAGGGGAAAGATATAAAAGGACTTAGGGGAAACGTTTTCACACAGAGGGCAGTGCTTGTATGGAATGAGTTGCCAGAGGAAGTGTTGGCGCCTGGCACAATTACAACATTTAAAAGGCATCTGGATGGGTATATGAATAGGAAATGTTTAGAGATATATAGGCTAAGTGCTGGCAAACGGGACTAATTAGATTAGAATACCTGGTCGGCATGGATGAGTTGGACAGAAGAGTCTGTTTCCGTGCTGTAGATCTCTCTGACTCATTGACACTAGGAGCAGAGAGGAGACATTCAATACAAGTAGTAGGATAGACAAAGAGGAAAAAAAGGCGAAGGCAAAGGAAAAGTGACAGCCTTTTATGTTATTGCATGAGAGACAGTGCTAAGAGTGAAACATTGATAACAGTCGGAGAACTGCTATGAAATAGCAAGAGAAAGGACATACAAAATCATCAGAACCAGTCTGCCCCATGGGAGGAAGGAAGAAAAAGTGGATAATATCAGGAAATGTTCACGAAGGGGAACACACACGTGATTATATAGCAGAGATCAGAGAGGAAGAAAAGCTATGTAAAAGACAGTTGAATCTGTAACACTCAAAGTGAGGTGGGAACCTCAATATATAAGAAAAACAATTATAAATGATTTATGGCACAAACCTATACTAATGATTTCAATAGACATTCTGTTTGTTACATTGGGATAAACCAGGAAGAAACTTCAGCACACTGTAATCACGTCTCAATTTCCAGTTACAGCATCAACGTACTGGAATATTCATTATAAAATATATCCAGATAGATTAATCAAATGGACCAAAACCCTTGTCTGTTCATATTACTGTGCAAGTTCATTCAACTGTTTCAGTAGTTAAATCACAATGTAGTTTACTAGATAATTGGTTGATCAAAAATTGAATGTGGTCCACTATTTCTTTCTTTAATGTGCAATTACTTTTGCTGATGTGAAAATGATTGAGATATATCCAAGATATTGGTAAAATGGATCAGCTTCTTTACACAACACCAGACAATATGCAGAGAAAAAAACTATAGATATGAGGGTTTACCTCCGGAAACCTCTGCAGTTTAAGACAATTTCCGTTCCAGAATCCTAACAAGTTATATTTTGTAATGATAAGAACATGAATGATGCGATTCTGAATAATATAAATAAAATTCTGGACTTTGAAAAGGATTTGTTATTTTATGATGTACTTGTGGTCATACAAACCTTTCCAATGTGTTTTATGACAAAGAGAGGGCAAAGAGCTTATTAAAGCACTCAGTTGTGTCTTGTGCTTTAATCAGTTTTCCATCTTCCTATTCCATCGTAAACCATGGTAGAGTACTTCTTATTATCACATAAATTTTGAATTTTCAGCACTTTACATTCAAAAGCAGGTAGTAGCTGGAGAAGACTGTCCTGATTACAAACAATTTTTATTCAAGAATGTGAACCAATAGTCCTCCATTGAAAAAAACAATAATTTCTATTTTAATACTGGGAATTCAGCAGAAATAGCAGTGATTAAGAAACAGAACGCAATACTTGAGCCCATCCCTCTACCCCATCTCCAATATGCAATCTAAGGTGATTTTGTTTGGAATTGAAGCAGAAAACAATTCAGCCATGAAGTTGCATAAAGTTAATGTGGTGACTTTTGATCGTCAGGACCAAATTTTCTAGCTAGAATAACACAACCAAGATCCAACTCCATCCATCCACCAAAATTAAATTTTCGCAGAGATTATCAATGTTGCAGATTAATTTTATTTTTTTAAATCAATCAAGATTATGCTAAATCAAACAACCTGACATACCATGCAACATATGCAAATGAGCTTCTTGAGCTAAGAGGATTGATATGGAGTACCATATTAGGAAACTGTCACATTGATAAAACTTGGTGATTACTCTTATCGCTATGCTACTGCTCTGCTATACATCTGAAACATATTCTGGTATTATACATGATACAGTTATAAAAGGAAGCAAAAGTAATAATGGAATTGAAAGAGATCTGCTGTTAACATCATGGATAGGGACAGAAGGGTTTGTTTGAATTAAGAGTGAGAAGAATATGGAGTAATCAGATAATCACCCACTGATGAAAAGCAAGATGTTGTTCTTATTGTGTAACTGTAACGATATATCACACAAGCAGTTACTATTGGCAAAGATAGCATTTATTTTAAGCAGATTAGAGTTGAATGTGCTATGAACACATTGGACTGTCATGTGCCTTTATCAGCTATGATAATTTATAACTTGCGCTTCACTACATTCAAAACATCACACGGTTGGTGATAACGTGCCAGGTTCATTTGTCCCTCTTATACTTCCCATTCTATAGGTTAAAAGCTTTCAAAGTCAGTATTTTTAAAATGTGCCTTAATTGTTTAAACCATGGTAGAAAATAAGGGAATGCGTATAAGAGCTGAATTGCTTTATAATGTGCACCACAACTCAGCCTTGTGTAAGGATCTTTTTGCATTTTTCAACATACCTTTAAAACAGTTCTATTGTCATTATTCCTTAGTCTCTCTTCATTACGAAATTAGAAATGAACTTGAAAGAAAAAAGCACATTTTGAAAGGAAAATATATTTGAAATACATTTGTCATAAAATCACATGGAATAATGTAAAAAAACAAAACAGAGGACAGTATTAAACAAATGAATTTTATGTTTGAATTGGAGGCTCGGCCATTAAAGCTAATTTTCTTTGGTTCTTGTCACTGATTTTAACTGAAGCTCTGACTATATTTACGGGTACACTTCTGTTCAATAAAATATACTGGTTAGTTTAAATACATACAGTCAAACTAGAAGTACACATCCAATTGGTATTTCCTGTGAAGCAGAAACTATTCTGTTATTCATAGGCTAAGATGAAAATGTTGTTCTCAGATTGAATGTGTAAGGAATGGGTGGGGGTAGAAGAGAGAACATGAATTCTTCATATTTCTCACAGAGAAGCATCCACTTCTGAAGAACTAAAGCAAATAACTGCAGTACATAAATCAGTGTCATATTTGCCAAGGTTTAATTTATAGCCTTTTGTCATGGGCTCCACTACTCTAATTGTCTCTCACTTTTCCGCTGTGACTTCAAAGGCCACAGTCCAATGAACTTAATTACTTACTGATGACAATTGTGCAGAGAAGGTTCGTGATTAACTCCCAAAGTGCTACAATGAGTGTGCAACTGAAAAAAAAACGGATAGTTGGTGGAATTGCTATATCTCCATGGAAAGCACTCATACAAGAAGATATCAAATTGTGAAAATAGGGGGAGAAAGAAGCTCAGTCTTACAGTGGGAGGGTTAACTGCAGCAGGATAGAAGATTCCTGTCAGTTTGCATTAGGTTGTTGATGAAATGAATGTGGCTGTGCTGTGAAGTAGAGCAAGGAAGCAAGCAGAAATCATAAGAATAAGAAGAGAAATACTGCTGAACCATTATGACTTGATAATCCATTCAAATTTGTAGCGAACCATTCTGCTAGTCATACTTGCATTAAGAATTACACCTGGTAATTGAGAATTATACAAATGTTCTACATACACATGCCACTTTATCATAGCTGCAATTAAGGATAGATTAACCAGCTACCACTACGCTTTTATGTAAATATAAATCACTCCACTGAAGTAAATACATGTTAAATCACTTACAGTTGTAGGAATAGAAATACCAATACAATATTTTTATATTTGGTTCATGTTATGCTACTACGTTGGAGAGGAATCATTTTTCATAGTTCCACATTTTGAATGTAAAAGCTAAGAGGAAGAGAGAGGAGAAATTTATGCTTTATATCTTGTGGTCTTGCCTGTCATTTCTCTTTTGAGAGTTGAGTCCTGGAAAAGTACAGCAGGTCAGGCAGCATCCTGGGAGCAGGAGAATCGACGCATCGGGCAAGAGCTCTTCATCAGGAATGAGGCTTGTGAGCCAAGCAGGTGGAGAGAGAAATGAGAGGAGTTGGGGCTGGGTGGAAGGTATCTGACAGTGCGATAAGTAGACTGAGTGGGGGTAATGGGGATAGGTCGGAGAGGATGGTGGGGCGAATAGGTGGAAAGGTAGGTGGACAAGGAGGACAGTGCAGTGCTGAGTTGGAAGGTTGGAACTGGGATACGGTGGGTGGAAGGGAAATGAGGAAACTGATGAAATCCACATTGATGCTGTGTGGTTGGAGGGTCCCAAGGCAGAAAATGAGGCGTTCTTCCTCTAGGCTCGGGTGGTTAGGGTGTGGCAATAGAGGAGGTCCAGGACCTGCATGTCCTTGGAGGGAGAGTTGAAGAGTTCGGCCACAGAGTGGTGGAGTTGATAGGTGCGGGTGTCCCGGAGATGTTCTCTGAAGTGCTCTGCAAGTAGGGTCCTGTGTCCCCATTGTAGAGGAAACCACATTGGGAGCAATAGTAAATAACGTGTGGAAGTGCAGGTAAAACTCTGATGGATATGGAAGGCTTCTTTGGGGCCTTGGATGGAAGTGAGGGAGGAGGGCGCAGGTTTTGCAATTCCTGCGGTGGCAGGGAAAGGTACCGGGACATGAGGGTGGGTTGGTGGGGAGGGCCTGGACCTGACAAGAGAGTCGCAAAGGGAATGGTCTTTATGGAAGGTGGAAAGGGGAGGGGAGGGAAATATATCTCTGGTGGAGGGGTCTGTTTGTAGGTGCCGAAAATGGTGGAGGATGATGCAATATATACAGACGTTGGTGGGGTGGAAGGTGACAACCAGGGGGATTCTGTCCTTATTGCAGTTGGAGGGGTGGGGTTCGAGGGTGGAAGTGCGGGAAGTAGATGAGGTGCGCTGGAGGGCATCACCGACCACATGGAAGGGGAAATTGCGGTCTATGAAGAAGGAGGCGATCTAATGTGTTCTGTGGTGGAATTGGTCCTCCTGGGAACAGATGCGGTAGAGGTGGAGGAATTGGGAATAAGGGATGGCGTTTTACAGGAGGTAGGGTTGGAGGAGGTATAGTCCAGGTAGCTGTGGGAGTCCTTCCATAGTGTATAATTTGCTTATTCTTTGTCCGAAGGCTAATGCCACTGGGCATTGGCAATCATCATTTGTTAGACTTTATATCATTGATCAGGTTGTTAAGAATTGAATAATTGGAACAATGGCACAATCACTCCAATTTCCAGATACTCATTAGATTAGCAATAATCAGATATTAGCCAAATATTATCTCTTAAATGAGTATCCTCATGATTTTTTTAAAAATTTGGTATTCTTTCATTGATATTGACTTGTGGCTAGATAGGAACAGGTCCCTCTTGAGTGCTTTGCTGAAATGGACAACCTTGACATGTGTTATTCAAAGGGACCTAATCTCTCCAAGAGTTTGGTATGTACTTTCCTTTCAGAATTATTGAATAAAGAAAGAGCATGTGAATCCTGGGTGATTACTGCCTTACAATTTACCTCCTCATTTTAACTAACTCAGCACAGATTAGAACGCATTTTCCAAAAAAAAAGACAAACCGAATCTTGTATAGGTTTTTACATCTTTGGTGTATAAATCAAACTATGATGTAGGTAACCAACTTGGGAAAAATGACGAATTTTAACACAACTGTGTGGAAACAGAGTTCCAAGTAGTTATAGTATTTCCAATCCATTCCTGCTGGGCCCCAATTTTAACATCCTTGCAGACAAGGCAGTCATGGACTCCTGCAGAAGCCTCATGCATGCATGGATGCTCATGGGAATTCTACAATATAAATAGGCCCAGAATACCTTTTAATTAAGGCCTGAGGAAGGATGCTATGCGACTTTCCATCAGATTGAATCAGGCTCCTATGCTGCAGAAAGGACTAAGAAAATCCTTCTGAAGTAAATGGAAGCTTTTCCTTTAAGACACCAGGAGCAGAAATGCTCCTTTAGGTCTCTCAAGGAATTTTGTGGCTGCTTTTGGTTCAGATTTCTTCTACTTCAAGTCTTTCTCAAAGCCCCTCATCAGTCTGATCCTTTAGTACTGGTTGCTAGATATGTGTTCTTCGTGACAATTTAAGGTGTTATACTTACAGAAGTTAAAATGGCTTGTCATGAAACTTAACTTTGCACCCTCAGCCCAACTTTCCACTTATCTGAAACCTACCCTGGGTTAAAATGAACTATAGAGTTGAGATGTTTTCAGATTGAATCACTAATGGATTTATCATATTGGAGTTTCACTACAAACACCTTGCTCACCTCCAAATATCCCCTTGCTAAGCATTCTTTTGATAGCAAGACATGACAATGATAATATAAAGTGCTGTCAATTCACAGACTACATTATATTGGAATGCATATCAACATGTAGTTTGGAAGTTCATTAATTGAATGCATAACTATAAGCAGAGTAAGATTGCTACAAATTATCCAGAACCACCTCTGCTGGATTGGAGAATGTTAAAGGTGTTTAATGGCTGGCATAGATTACACACAAAGGCACTAACATTAGACGGAGAGGTAACCTGATTATGGCAAGGCAGGTAGTACACTAATAATATGATTGCATTTCTCCAACTTATCTCCTTTTCATTGATCTACAACTACCACAGAACCAGAGAAAACAGAAGCAGGAGTAGGCTCACAATTGCATACAGTGTCTTCCCTCACTCTGCCATCCAGTCCAATCCCCAGCCTACTAATCCTACAGAATAAAATGCTCCCAGTCAGGGTGTCACGGTGCCTCACGGCTCCAGGGACCCAGGTTCGATTCCAATCTTGGGTGACTGCCTGTGTGAAGTTTGCATGCTCTCCCTGTGAATGTGTGGGTTTCCTCCGGGTGCTCTTGTTTCCTCCCACAGTCCAATGATATGCAGGTTAGGTGGATTAATAATGGTAGATATGGGGATAGAAGGAGTGCTGGGTCTGGGTGGGATACTCCTCAGAGGGTTGGTGCAGACGCAATGGGCTCAATGGCCTCTTTCCACACTTGTGATTCTATGATGCTAAAACCTCACCATTCTCCCCCCACGTGAACTAACAGATGTCATTACAGAATGATAGAATCTCTACAGTGTGGAAACAGGCCAGTTGGCCCAACAAATCGACACCGACCCTCTGAACAGCAACCCATCCAGACCTATTGCCCTAAGCAATTTTTCTATATTTACCCCTGACCAATGCACCTAACCTACACAACCCTGAAAACCATGGGCAAGTTAGTATGGCCAATTCACCTAACCTGCACATCTCTGGATTGTGGGGGGAACCTGTAGGACTCAGAGGAAACCCACGCACACACAGGGAGAATGTGCAAACTCCATAAAGATAGTCAACCAAGGCTGGAATCAAACCCAGATCCATGGTGCTTTGAGACAGCAGTGTTAACCACTGAGCCGGCCACTTTTAGCTCATTCAATCTCCCCCTTTTTCTCATCCTAGGAGAAAACCTCCCACATTCAGGCTGAGTGATGCAAGATAAACATTGGAGTTCCCAACATCAATCTTTTCACCCTCTGCAAGAAGAGGATCCTTGCCCTGGTGGGAATGAACTGTGATCACAAATGTCATAATGTCGAGACATCCTTGCCCCAGCAACCAAGTAAGAATTACTGACAAGGACTGCCTTGCTCCCTGTTTACCACCACCATGAAAGTCATGTTACATGCCCAAATCTCTACCCCTATTCATAACTCATTTTCTCTTGTCTCCTGTGAGCACCATTGGCGTCCATATAGTCACCAAGAGAAACAGATCAGCTCCTCAAGACATCATCTCTTCCATCACATCTGAGGAAGAAGCTACAGATCCCTCAGAGGATGCATCAGCATAACTGAGTCTTGCACTGACCTTCAGTTTAAATGCTGGCTCCTCAGTGGATACCACTTTAGCTAGAATACATTTAGGAGCACATCAATGTTGGTAAGCACAACACTGCCGTGTCTCTGCAGCCAGCTGAGGTAGAAACACCCCAGGCTGATGGCCATTAGAGGACTCCTGGATACTGGTTATCATCTGCACAACACTGGGCAGTAGAGAGCCACAGAGCCATTAAGAACTTTATTAAAATAGACAGGCAGACACAGGAGCAGCTGCCATGTTTGTCAGATAGTATGACTCGAAGGTTGGATGAATCATCCAATGCCAACTGTAGCATACTGCCCGTAGCATGAGAATTTCTGGCTGTCTCCATGGACAGACAGCAGCTGCTGTGGAAACTCAGATTCCAGCACTGCCAGATATAAGCATAGGCCTGCACTCCATCGCTTCAGGCACTGGGGCTCATCAAAAATGGCAATGTGTGGATGAGGGTCCTTGAAATCCCTCCAGGTGCCACTTCCTCAGAAGGAGACAGGGTGTGCCAGTAGCTATCTAGCAGAGGAGGAACAATATACATGCCTCTCAGAAGTCTTCTCTCAGGACCGGCCAGAGGTGGCTGGAACCTCTACCTCCATTCTACACGTGATCCCTGACCCTGAGGGGATTCAATTTAAGCAGGTGAACCTGCATCTGGACAGAAGTCACTCAGCATATAGAGTCATAGAGATGTGCAGCATGGATACAGACCTTTCGGTCCAACACGTCCATGCTGACCAGATATCCTAACCCTATCTGGGCTCTCTTGTGAAAAAAAGCCGAGGGAGGCCTGACTAAATCTCTAAGGCCAACAGGCTCCAATATAGGGCAGGATCCCTCCACTCCAACTGTGGAACTACACCCACATGTAGTGTAAGGAAAAGGAAAATGAAGACCTTATGAACTTGCATAGGTGGAATAGCTGATTCTTCACTTCAATACATTATCACACTTGTTAATATATGTTCACTATTCATCATCAGCTCCACAGCAAATGTCATTTTAGTTGAAACTACAAAATCATAGGTAGAAAAGCTAGCCATCCTTAACACTACAGTATGTTCCGTCTGAACAATTGCTATTCTTTTCTCAGTGCTATACCAGCATAAAACCTTGTCATGATCCAATGTGGGAGCATTGAATTTTGTGAAGGGTTCCATCCATTTGTAATCTTAACTTTTACAAAAAGACAGGAAAAATATAGAAAGATCAACTTGTGAAGTTGCACTTGTAGTTGGGATTATATAGGGATGCTGGCTTCAGCTGCATCAAAACATTTGGTCTATAAAAGATGATTTTACACACACAGTTCCATTGACTGAGATTCACAAAAAAAGTTCTGCCTACATTGCTTTGGCCAATGATTCTATGCTGCAGGATGCTCAAGGTGTTGTTCCGTCTGAAGAATGTCCCCATGTTGTTACTCAGCACAATTTTGCAGATTTCACTGATCCTCATTGTCCATCAATCTGGTGCATCTTCTACTTGTCAAGAGCAGAGCTTGCAAGGATGAAACAGCTTCCTCTAACTGCACAATACTGGTATGAAGGCACTGACATGACCTTCATGGAAATCTGAAGTAGAGGGGGTATCCTATTGCTTTTAGTGGCTCCTGTGGAGGAAATTGTTGCATAACAGGTACATCATAAGATGGTATTCTGACCACCAGCTCTGGAAAGTGTATAGTGACTCTGCCCCTCTCTTATTTGCACAGCATTCCATGGAAAATGAATGAATGTTCATCTCCTGTTGCCTCACTGCATCATGGCAGCCCCTATAGCTCCAAGCTCTGCAGTAGGAGATGGCTCCAAATTTGCTGAAGTTTGATCTTGATCCTGGGTTTCCAGATATGTGATCGGTCATCCATTCGTACAGCAACCCTTAGTGGATGCCGGGACGACCCCCAGCTTCGGTGCCTGGATCCACTGGGGATGATTCCTATGAGTCTATGTGGGCATTATCAGAAACAAAGCAGCTCCTCAGTCATGTGATCATTCAGCAGTCACAGCAAATGCAAATATCATTTGGATTGCATCCTCCAAACTTTAGACATGGAGACAAAGAGACCAATTAGATGCCTTTACATGGTCACATGTGTTGCACACAGTTGCCCTGAGTAGATTGGTGCTCTAGCCTTTTTGTGAACATAGAGCAGGTGACTGTACATGGGGCAGCAATAATGAGGAACTCTGCTCAACCTCAATCTTCACACTACCATGAAATGCAATGTTGCATATATGATAATGATGTGGATGATTTTTGCTCCAGGGTATGAAGTGAGAAGCTCATACACGTTGTGTGGGCTATGGAACCACAAGAAAACATAAGATGTAGGCAAGTAGGTCATTCAGCCCAGTGAATCTGCACACCATTCGATTGGTATGCAGATAATCTGATAATCCTCAACTCCAATTTCGTGCCTTTCTCCCATAACTCTTAATTTCCATACTTACTAAAAATCTGTCTGAGCTGAAAATGTGTTGCTGGAAAAGTGCAGCAGGTCAGGCAGCATCCAAGGAGCAGGAGAATCGACGTTTCGGGCATGAGCCCTTCTTCAGGAATGAGGAAAGTGTGTCCAGCAGGCTAAGATAAAAGGTAGGGAGGAGGGACTTGGGGGAGGGGCGTTGGAAATGCGATAGGTGGAAGGAGGTCAAGGTGAGGGTGATAGGCCGGAGTGGGGGTGGGGGCGGAGAGGTCAGGAAGAAGATTGCAGGTTAAGAAGGCGGTGCTGACTTCGAGGGATTTGACTGAGACAAGGTGGGGGGAGGGGAACTGAGGAAACTGGAGAAATCCGAGTTCATCCCTTGTGGTTGGAGGGTTCCTAGGCGGAAGATGAGGCGCTCTTCCTCCAACCGTCGTGTTGCTATGGTCTGGCGATGGAGGAGTCCAAGGACCTGCATGTCCTTGGTGGAGTGGGAGGGGGAGTTGAAGTGTTGAGCCATGGGGTGGTTGGGTTGGTTGGTCCGGGTGTCCCAGAGGTGTTCACTTTCCCCTCAAAAATCTGTTTGACCAGCCTTGAATATACCTTTGAAAAAGGGTCAGTTAGACTCGAAATGTCAGCTCTTTTCTCTCCTTACAGATGCTGTCAGATCTGCTGAGATTTTCCAGCATTTTCTCTTTTGGCTTCAGATTCCAGCATCTGCAGTAATTTGCTTTTATTCCATTTGCCTTCCCTCTTCCCTACTGAATTTGGATGCGAGATTTTTGTGATTCATGGGCAAGGTCTCCCAAATTCCTCTGTTCCAAAGCTCTCTGCATCATTCACCATTTAAACAATACTCAGTTCCTCTCGTCTTCCTGTCAAAGTGTATAACTTCACATTTCCCTACATTATATTCCATCTGCCAAGTTTTTGCACATTCGCTGAACCAACTATGATTCTCTGCAGACACTCTGTGTCATTCTCAGTACTTGATTTCCCATACATTTTGTGCCATCTGCAAACTTGGCTATAGTACATACAATATATATTTAATGACTAGAATGAGGAAAGTGTAAGTAATTGTGGCCCCAACACTGATTCCGGTGGCACACCACTAGTTACAGTTTGCTAGCCTGTAGTCAACCTCCAGCCTCACTTGGAGATTCAGGTTCAGTGAGGAAGGCAAATTCAATGACAACATTCATTTCAAAAGGGCTGAGGGCAGAGATGTACTGCTGAGGCTCTACAGGGCTCAGTCAGACATCATTTGGAATATTGTGAGCAATTATTTAGATTAGATTCCCTACAGTGTGGAAACCGCCCTTTGGCCAAACAAGTCCACACTGAACCTCCGAAGACTAAACCACCCAGACCCATTTCCCTCTGACTAATGCACCTAACACTAAGGGCAAATTAGATTAGATTAGGTTACTGACAGTGTGGAAACAGGCCCTTCGGCCCAACAAGTCCACACTGACCCTCCGAAGAGCAACCCACCCAGACCCATTCTTCTACATTTACCCCTTCACCTAACACTGCGGGCAATTTAGCATGGCCAATCCTGACCTGCACATCTTTGGATTTTGGGTGGAAACCGGAACACCGGAGGAAACCCATGCAGACATGGGAAGAATGTGCAAACTCCACACAGACAGTCACCAGAGGCTGGAATCGGACCTGGGTCCCTGGTGCTGTGAGGCTGCAGTGCTAACCACTGAGCCACCGTGCCGCTTATGGGCCCAGTATCTAAGGAAGGATGTGCTTGTGTTGGAGGGGATCCAGAGGTTTACTAGAATGATCTCGGGTAGAAGGGCTTATCATATGAGGAGCAGTTGAGGACTCTGGGCTTGTACTTGATGGAGTTTAGAAGAAAAGGATGAGGTAGGATATCATTGAAACTTACAGAATACTGAGAGCCCTGAACAGAGTGGTCATGGAGAAGATGTTTCTCTTAGACAAAGAGACAAGAACACAAGGGCACAAACTCGGAATGAAGGGATGACCCTTTAGAACCAGGATGGGGAGGGATTTCTTCAGCCAGATGCCAGTTAATCTTAAAACTCATTATCACAGAAGGCAGTGAAGGCCAAGTCATTGATTGTATGTACGTCAGAGATAGTTCTTGATTAGTTAGGCGATGAAGGGTTATGGGGGAAGAAGGCAGGATGGCCCAATTCTGCTTCTACATCCTACAGTCTTATGCCTTCGATCACATATATTACATCACTGCTTTTCTGAACTGCTTGTTACCTCTTCAAAGAATTCTAGTAAATTTATCAGGAATGATGAGCCCTTCATGAAGCTATGCTGATTCTGCTTGATTATATTATTTATGAGGCAATTACAACTTTGGCAATTTGAGTGAGTTTTTACAGTCTACAAGACATTACTTGTTCTTCACTGACATTTGTAGGATGATTTGTAAGGTTAAATGATGTGGTCAAGATTATTATTGCCAGGATTTTTAGTTGACATAGTAGGTCCTTTCAAGAGGTCCACGTAAGACCTTGAGCAAAAGGATCAGAACTAGGCCATTCCGCCCATTCATTAAGATCTGGGCTGATTCAACTTTCATGCCCACTTTCCTGCATTTTCCCTAGACCCCTTGATTTCCCTACAGATCAAGAATGATTGTCAGCCTTAAATATAAACAAGCACCTCTGCATCCACATCTTTCTGGGGCAAGGAGTTCCAAAGACTTAAAACCCTCTGATAGAAGAAATTTCTTGTCATCTCAGTCTTAAATTGGCATCCCCTCATTCTAAGATCATTCCCTTTGGACCTAGAGTCTCATATGGCATTTAGTCTATCAAGCCCCTTAAGAATCCATCATGTTTCAATGAGTTCATCTCTCATTCTCTAAACTCCAGTGAATAGAGTGCCAACCTGATTAGCCTTCAGTAAATACATGGAAAGTGAGGGAGTGTTGAATGATCAACCATGTTGGTCCACTATATAACATAGGTGTTTGTCCCCTAACATGGCCCATTAGCAGCATTAACAATGTAAGGCGTCATTGTGCTCCAAAGTATAGTACTGAAGTAGAATACTATGTTCTAAGTGAGTCAGAGATATTGCCGTGAAGATGTGGCGATGCTGGTCCTTGTCCATTGCCAACATCTGTGAATGGGGGTGCAAGTAAATGTTGGGAAGTGCTGTCCAAGATGGAGGCCTGGAGGAATAAGTGTGCTGGAGTCACCAGATATCTGCTCTAACCATCATATCAAGAATTGTCATCTTCTAGTTTCTCTCTGGTGTGCGGGAGAATTGAAATCTGCATGTAAATGAGGTGAGATTAGGTACTGAGATGTAAATGCATTCAAACTGGCCTCTCATGCCTCACTGGTGAAATGCTATTCAAACCTTGTGTGCAAAATTGGGCAATTTTTCCCAATCTTGAGATTTTTGTTTGATCTTGCGACATTTTCCGAACTAACTCACCATTTCACACATAATTTGGGGGTCTGGGAAAAATTCAGTCCTATGTTTCAAAAGGAACCAATTAGATGAGGGCTTCTTGGGTAAGAAAGTGTGAATTTATTCATAACTAAATATAGGAAGTAGTAGATAAAACAAAACCACGAGTGGATAGTTTAATATTGGAGTGCAGGTTATCATGAGTTTTGATGGTTGTGAACTATCAGTTTACAAATTCTTGGTTTTGTAAACTGATTGAAGTTCCTTTGTTTCAATTCCTTTAATAACTTGTTTAGAGTCATAGAGATGTACAGCATGAAAACAGACCCTTCAGTCCAACCTGTCCACGCCGACCAGATATCCCAATCCAATCTAGTCCCACCTGCCAGCACCCGGCCCATATCCCTCCAAACCCTTCCTATTCATATACCCATCCAAATGCCTCTTAAATGTTGCAATTGTACCAGCCTCCATCACATCCTCTGACAGCTCATTCCATACACGTACCACCCTCTGCATGAAAAAGTTGCCCCTTAGGTCTCTTTTATATCTTTCCCCTCTCACCCTAAACCTATGCTCTCTACTTCTGGACTCCCAATCCCAGGGAAAAAGACTTTGTCTATTTATCCTATCCATGCCCCTCATAATTTTGTAAACCTCTAAGGTCACGCCTCAGCCTCCGAGGCTCCAGGGAAAACAGCCCCAGCCTGTTCAGCCTCTCCCTATAGCTCAAATCCTCCAACCCTGGCAACATCCTTGTAAATCTTTTCTGAGCTCTTTCAAGTTTCACAACATCTTTCCAAAAGGAAGGAGACCAGAATAGCACGCAATATTCCAACAGTGGCCTAACCAATGTCCTGTACAACTGCAACATGACCTCCCAACTCCTGTACTCAATACTCTGACCAATAAAGGAAAGCATACCAAACGCCTTCTTCACTATCCTATCTACCTGTGACTCCACTTTCAAGGAGCTATGAACCTGCACTCCAAGGTCTCTTTGTTCAGCAATATTCTCTAGGACCTTACCATTAAGTGTATAAATCCTGCTAAGATTTGCTTTCCAAAAATGCAGCACCTCGCATTTATCTGAATTAAACTCCATCTGCCACTTCTCAACCAATTGGCCCATCTGGTCCAGATCCTGTTGTAATCTGAGATAACCCTCTTCGCTGTCCACTACACCTCTAATTTTGGTGTCATCTGCAAACTTACTAACTGTACCTCTTATGCTCGCATCCAAATCATTTATGTAAATGACAAAAAGTAGAGGTCCCAGCACCGATCCTTTGGGACTCCACTGGTCACAGGCCTCCAGTCTGAAAAACAACCCTCCACCGCCACCCTCTGTCTTCTACCTTTGAGCCAGTTCTGTATCCAAATGGCTGGTTCTCCATTTATTTAATGAGATCTAATCTTGCTAATCAGTCTCCCATGGGGAACTTTGTCGAATGCCTTACTGAAGTCCATATAGATCACATCTACTGCTCTGCCCTCATCAATCTTCTTTGTTACTTCTTCAAAAAAACTGTGTGTTTGCACCACATAGTGGTAATTAGGGGATAGCACTTTGATTGACATTCACAGCACAATAATGGTCAAATCTATCCTTGTTGATCTGAACTGTTTTTAAATCATTGTCCATCTATATTTTTCAAAGGGAAAATTTTTGAAGGGAAATATCACCAAGTGACTGTGCAGCTTGGCACTTAATCCAGAGTTTGTAGCTTGCTATTGATCAGAGGTTGACAGCCCCTCTTTGTAGTCACAGTCCTGTCTGCCTGAAGTCTCTTGGATATCTTTAGGTGTTATATTCAATCAGTCCCACACAGAAGATTATAGTAGTAGTTCAGAAGATCAGCCTATGCAGAAGTCCTTTTTTAAACACGTATTTGGAATTAAGGATTAAAAATGTCCATGGGGTTCTGACCCATTGTCTTAATAGCTGTTCATCTGGCATCTTCTCGTTCTCTTGGAGTGATGCTTCTTCTCCAGGGAATGTCATTCCCATGGTAAGTGATATTGTGCTGGTACTCATTGTTGCTATTTATTTGTGTTGCTGGTGAACAGTGGACCTCTGGGACTGATGACCGTTCTATACTCCGTGCAGATGGTGAGGTCACTTCTTTCTGATCTGCTGCCTGCAGCAAAGGCATAGCTTCACCAGTTGTATGCTGTAAAGATCACTTTCTTTGAACTATGGACTAAAAAGTGGGAAAAGATACTGCTTTAAACCAAGGAAACTGTGGAAGATGTTTTGAAAATATGTTACTGAAGGATATTATAAGTTGTATCTACAGTGCTGTTGGAAGAATACCAGACACTGTCTCTGTGCGTGTGCAAGTGTGTGAGTGTTCAGGGCAATTTTGCCCACAGTCACTCCTTCGATTGGTTTTTCAATTGACCAAGTTCAGAAAGCTTCAGCATTGTAGCTACTAATTGTGGCTACAGTCATGTATGTGGAGAATAGAGCAGAAGCATCTGGGCTGCTAAAAGAATGCACCTCAATCAGTCTCTCTTCTTTGTCTGGAGAAGTAACAGAAATTCTCTTGGTAGCTGTTTTCACTCAACATTTTCCAATAAATGACTCTCTCTGCAAATTGCCTATTGAAAGCAAAGGGGAGAAAAACCACCTCAGAGCTGGAAAAAGGGGAAAATTCTTAACTCGTGAATAAAAGTCAGCAAAGAAGTGATAGAAATGAAGGAACTTCAAGGAAACAACTTAACTGTGATCTCAGCTCAACTGTGCACTTTGTCCTTTTAGTCCTTTCTCACCCATAGCACTTGAGAGTTTTGTCTTGTCTCTTTAGGTGTCTGTTTGTATGTGTATGAAAATTTGAAGGGCAGGGTAAAGTTTAAGTCATAAGTTAGCAATTCATGTTTCTTTCTTGACATTGGTTAAAAACAGTTTCATTACAGTAAGTAGTTTTTACTTATTAATGAATAACCTGGCATGTATCATTTTTTTAACCGGAATGAGACAGTTGGGTAAAATTGGGCAAGTAGGTGGTTCAATCAATTTTCACATTTATGACAATTCCACCTGAGTTCCAGCATACTACCCAGTAAGTCATGGCAATATATCTAAGAGTTGCATTATGAATCCAGCTGATGTTACAATTGAAAAAGTCAGATTCCCAAATTAAATCTGGTCTCATAGGTCACATCTTGTATTTTTTAATAAAAAATAACTTGGTGGTCTTGTACTGAAAGACAACACACTATGCTGCAGATTTTATTTGAACAATAAAACAGAAGTTTATTACATTGCATAAATAAAAGAAATTAAAAAAAAAAGCTATCTAACTATAATACAGTTTCAAAGACTTCAAAATGTATGGCAAAACAAAGTCCCATTCATTTCCTAACTCTACAGTTAATCAAAATCCAAAGAAATTTTCCTTTCCTGTTCAGTCTGTAGCCTTGACTTATCATACTACTGTGTTCCCTAGCCAACATTTCTGTCTCGGGCATCCTGCAGTGCTCCAATGAAGCTCAATGCAAACTGCAAGAACAGCAACTCATTTTCTGCTTCAAGGCCTTGCAGCCTTTAGGACTCAATATCAAGCTCAATAATTTTAGAACTTGAACACTTTCTTCCATATCCTTTACTCACCCCCACAATTAGGTCCTTTCATGACATGGGCTACTCTCAGCAAGCCAACCCATTTTCATCTACCTATTATCAGCTTTGCTTTCTCCCTGCTTCCTATCATCCTTCTCTTTGTCTCTATAACTGTTGTTCTCTGTCTCTGGGCTTCATCTCTGCTTATCCACTTACTCCTTTCCACCCAACCCATCTTAAGTATAGGGACCACTTTTTCCCAGCTTCTATCAGTTCTGAAGAAGGGTCACTGGACTCAAAACATTAATCTGTTTTCTCTTTACAAATGCTGCCAGACCTGCTGGATTTCTCCAACAACTGTTTTTATCTGTGACACATATTGGTTTTAAGTCAAGACTGACCTAGTTTCGGAAAGACTGACCTCGTTAATTTTTAAATACTTCCATAAAAATAAACCACCTCTCATATGTCATTAGTTTTAAATCCAAATTCTAAAATCAAAATATATATATAAGTCATACATCTTTCATCATATGTAAGATCAAGATGGCTATCATTCTAAACAGGTACGAAGTCATCATGAGAGCTGACGTTTGTTGAGAGCACTGAATGCTTAAACTCTAATTGGTTCTCCAATGCTGAGCTCTGGTAATGATTTGGTAGTTTTATCAAATGAAATTTGTCTCTCTATCATTTCACACTGTCTATATCACTTATGTTTCTTATCAATTCTGGGTTCCGCAGTTTTTTTTAACGATTTGGAGAGTAGTTTAGGTGCGGCATGAAATGAGTTTCTGGATTTGGCTACTTTCCATTTTTTCAATTCTTGTAAGTCTCCACTTAAAGATTGCCTTGCAAAGATCTGTCCAGCGTTTGCTTGATTTCTTTATGATATTTTTGGAATTTTCATTACCATTACCATATTCTTTCTATTTGACTGGGGACAGTATGAAGATAGTGCATTGTGTTGAATTTCTCAATCCTCATGAAGTGGCTGAATTCTTCACAAGTAAGTTGAGGGCAATTGTCAGACATCGCATGAAATGCTGGAAGGACTGAAATGTGTTGTCTGTAATCTCATCAATAGTCTTTGCTGTCTGTGTGTCTAACTCCCAGTAGTAAGGAAAGTAGTCATTCGTTGCAGGATAAATAGATCCTCCAAGCTTTTTCTCTGCTCTTTCAGGGGTGTTTATTCATCATAAATGGATAACTTTGCTTGAGCTGAGATGAGTGAATGTTGCTGTATCTCCAGGTCTTCAGTCATGCTATTGCTTTGGGACCTCAGCTTTATCTGTCCTCTTGACATCTGTAATAATTTCATTGTATATCTTCAAACTAAATTACCAGGGCTTCATTTTTTTGGTTACCCACTTGAGCCACTTGGCACAAGTCTGCAAAGTTCATAATATTGCACAAAGCATTGGTGTTTATCTGGCACTTCACATTACCTTGATGTTCTCCTTCTGAAGTCATCATTCTAACAGTCACAATCTTTAGATTTGTTGACAGCAACCTGTTGCGTGGTATAAAGTGATTCAACAGAATCATCAACTGATGATGATCCAGCAATCATTTCTATTAGCTTGATTTGCTTCTTTCTAGCTAAACACTTTTGCAGAAATTGATTCAGCATTTTAGAGTTAGAGCATTGCTTTCTCCATTAGGACATGCTATCTTCTATTTTGTGTGGCGTTACAAGAATATAAGAAATAGGAGCACAAATTGGCCATTTGGCCTCTCAAACCTGTCTGCTATTCATCAAGATTGTGGTTGATCTGCCAAAAGTCTCAAATCCTATATCATGACAGCACAGCATGCCCACCAGCTTCCTGATTTATAAAACTCCATCAATTGCATCTTTAAGTGACCTATCCTCCATAACCCTCTGGAGTGGAGAATTCTTGACAATTATTATCCTCTGGGAAAATAAATTCTTTTGCATTTTAGTTTTAAATGAATGTACCCTTTTTCTGTAACTATGCCTCCTAGTTGGCAATTCTGCCACTAGTGAGGACATGTTCTCAACATCTACCTTGTTAAGTCCCCTCAGTACCCCCTTACATGTTTCAAAAAGTCCACTTCACAGTCTTCTAAACTCTAATAAATAAACATCTGATTTGCTGTTCTTGATAAGACAACTCCTTCATCCTAGGAATCAGTCTTGTGAATCTCTTTTGAAAATACCAACATATCCTGTATTAAAAAGGCACACCAAAACGCTACACCATTTTCTAGATGCAGCCTAATACCCTGTACAATTGTAATATGACTCTGTTTTTAAACTCCAACCTCTTAACAATAAATTCCAAAATGCCATATGCCTTCTTAATTACTTGTTGCATCTGCATGCTAACTTTTCATTCAGGGACAAGAACACCGAAATCCTATGTTCTGCCTAATGTTCCTGCCATTATGCAGACTTCCAGGGTCCATGCATGGTAGTGGCTTCTGGAACCAAAAGCCAATACATCAACACATCAATTCATATATGCAGGTTTGGTTGTGCAGCTTAGTGTGGCATTGCCCAGGATTGCTCTTTGTGGTCACAAAAATAGAAATTGATGGAAAAGCTCAGCATGTCTGCCAGCATCTGTGGAGAGAAATCAGCAATAACATTTCAGGTCGAGTGACCTTTCCTCAGAACCCGCTTTTTTGTGGTACTCTATTGCCTGTTTTTCCAAACTGAAAAAACAGGCAATAATCCCAATTTTATGTCTTCTGTGTGTTAACCAATCCTCACTCCATGCTAATACATTACATTAAATGTTGTGTGCTCCTGTCTTGTACAATCCCCTTTTATATGGCATCTTATTGAATGCCTTCTGAAAATAGGAGAAAGTGAGGACTGCAGATGCTGGAGATCAGAGTTGAGAATGTGGTGCTGGAAAAGCACAGCAGGTCAGGCAGCATCCGAGGAGTAGGAGAATCGATGTTTCCGGCATAAGGCCTTGATGAAGGGCTTATGCCAAAATGTTGATTCTCCTGCTCTTTGGATGCTGCTTGACCTGCTGTGCCTTTCTAGAACCATACTCTCGACTGCCTTCTGAAAATCCAAATGTACTTTATCTACCAGTTCTCTTTCATCAACACTGTTTTCGATACTTTCAAAGATCTCTAGTAAACTTGTTAAACATAATTTCCCTTTCATAAAACTGCACTGACTCTGATTGCCTTAAGCTTTTCTAAGTATCCTGTTAATTCTTTCTTAACAATGGATTTTTGCATTTTCCCAATGACAGATGTTAGGTTAACTGGCCTATAGATTCCTATTTTTAGTGTCCCTCTCTCTTGAACAAAGGTCTCACATTAGTGACTATATAGTCCACCAAAATCCACCTGGATTCTAGTGAGTTCATGAACATTTTGATTAATGTCTCTACCATCTCTGGAACCACTTCATTTAAAATCCTTGGATACAGGCCAGCAGGTCCTGGTGATTGTCTAGCTACTCATTTTCCTTTCATATATGCATAGAAGCTCTTGGTATTTGTTTTTGTTTGTTTTCTTACCAATTTACTTTCATAATCAATTTTCTGTCTTTTTAGTAATCTGCCGTTGTATCTTAAAAAAATGCCAAACATCCGGGCGAACCACTAGTTTTCACTATCTTGTACACCTTAGTTTTTGATTGAATATTCTTCTTGAATGCCTTTGTTAACTATAGATTGTTCATCCTTCTCATCAAGCCCTTCTTTTTGACTGTAATACATTTTTGCTGAGCATTATGAAGTATCTGCTTTAATGTCTTCCATGGCTTATCCACTAACTTTTCCCATACTCTATTTTCCCATTTAAAATTCTAATATGTTGTGATCACCGCCCCCTAGAGGATCCTTAACTATGAGATCTCCTATTAATTCTACTTGGTTACACATTACTAGATTTAAAATAGCTTATTCCTGGGTAGGTTCTGTAACCTACTGCTCTAAGAAGCAATCCCTGATGTGCACTAGAAATAAGTCTTCCATGTCATTGCCTCCTATCTGATTTGTCCAGTCAAAATCACCCATGACAATTGCAGTGTCTTTCTTACACTCATCCAATAGTTGCCAATTTATACTTTGTTCTATAATGGGACAACTCTTTGGGGCCTATGGATGATTCCCTTCTGTGCCATTCCTACTTCCAACCGATTCCACATCATGATCTATTGCACCTTTATCACTACTTATCATTGTAATGATGCATTTTTTTATCAACAAAACCACCCCACCTCCTTTGCCTTTTTGTGTTTTCTCCTGCAATGTCAAATACCCTTGAATATTGAGTTCCCACTCTTGGTCATGTTGTCATCATATCTCTGTAACAGCTATATAGTCATATTCATTCATTTATATTTCAACTCGTTTGTCCTATTACAAATGCCATGTGCATTCAGATAAAGAGCTTTGACTTATTACCATTATTATTCTTATTTGCTCTAATTTCTACTGCACTCTTCTACACATATTTTCTACTCCTTCCTTTTTTTTGTTAATTAGTTGCTTATTCCAGTGCAAATTCTGTCATAGCACACACTGGTCCAGGAAGAGTTATTTTATAATAGTTTTATCTAAACAATAATGTATTCTTTATCATTGACATGAAGAACTTTCTTTTTAGCTATAAGAATTCAATTACTCCATGCCCTGTTTTGTGGAGCTGATTTGATCTCTTCTGATGGCAGGTTTGAAGATGAGTGAGCAGTTAAAATCCAGCAGGTATGCTTTCTGTCTCCTGACCACATGAGACTCGCAAGGTTTTGGGTAGCCCTTGAATGACCACTTAACACTGATATTACATCTCCATTGGTATTCTATCCAGTCTGGGTGGGGTGGGGGGAGGCCCACATCATGCAAGAAGTCCAGTAGCTTTAGCTACAACTTGGGCCCTATTTATTGAGATTATAAAGAAATGGAAATTGAACATTAGTTAAAAATGCCAATAGTTAAAAAGTGTCTAATTTTGAGGGGTGGTACCATATTCCTTTGCAATTAGTAATCGCCTACCATGATAGCTCCTATGAACCCACCACCCTGTCCTCTTGAACCTATCTTACACTTCTTTACTCCTTTCCTTCACTGAATAGTTCAATTCCAGAAATACATGGATTCATTGGTATATTGGGACTACCTTTAAACCCAGCAGTGACTGCTACACACAGTTGGCACTGTCGGTATTTCAGAAATGCCAGCCATCTGATTGGCCAGAAGCTCTCTATGGTTGGACTTCCTCATGGGAAAATGGCACACAACTAATCTTAAAGCAATTAACAATATTCCCAGCACTAAATTGCTGAAGAACAGCTGTCAGGATCAGCCAGTTGGCAACTTGTGTTTTTTTGTTTCAAATTTATGTTAACTCCTTAAATAGCATAATCTCAGGACTGCACTTCAAATTATTCCCAGACTCATTCCCAGAGACTGGCTGCTAGAAACAGCAAAACTAACACATTTACTGAGATTACACAGAAGCAGAAATTTCACATGGAACATCAGTAGTGAAGAAAGCCCTAGTTTTTGAGGAAAGATACTATCATGCTTTGCAGTTAGTTATCATTCAAATGTATAGATACAGGGCTACACGTAATGATCTGAAGTTGCAATCATTTAAAAACTGTGAAGTGAAAAAGAAAAAAAGGCCGCATATTGATAATGACATTCATATCATTTACTCTGCTCACCTCTATACAAGCATGAACAACTAAATCTGATCTAAAGACTTTGGTTAAATACATCTGCAGAAAAAATAATGACTCTGAAACAAAACTGGATAATAGAGAGTGCCACGGGATGACAGTAACTCATCCATCTTCCTTGAGGAGGTGGATGATAGTGGAAGTAAAAACTGATTGTCGACTAATCAGTCTTATCCTGTTCAACTGCGACTGGATGCCCTCATGTTCCTATTGAATTAGGTGGGAGCCTCATTAATCCAAATTGGGCACCAGTGAATTTCATTGGACACATGCATTTTTAATTAAGGACACTCAGTAAAGGCTGGAAGTTAAGAGGTTGCAAAAGGTAAGTCAAAGTACTTTTGTGAAGCTAGGAAGAACCACAGTGTAAGCGACTGTCTCCCTGTCACTCCATTCCATCAGACTATCACCTCCCCAGAGTCCTGACCTGCCTGCACTGACATCTTTTCAGGCTGAGTCAGCTTTCTTGCCACCTAATATTGTGTCTGGCTAGAGTTGGTGAGCTGCAATGGGAACAAATTTGGTATGAACAATTTACCAACAATATGTCGATGAGACCAGCTTTAAACAGGGCATCCAACTGTAAAGATCTGGTCTGTCTATTAACTGGCTGCCTGATCGTTAAAATTGCTCCTTATGCCTCTTGTTTGAGCTCCTCATTGTGTTTTATGGAAGCTGTTTACAACTGGAATGTGGTAAATGATAGGAAAGCAATATTAAATTCTTATGACTTTAATCTTTTTGTGCCTGAAGGTACAAACATGGTTACAAAGTTGACACCTTTCCCCGCAAATATATTTGAACCTATTTCTTTCTTCAATTTTCTTAAGGCTAAGCTCTATCAGACTGTCATTTAGCAATACACTCCACAAATACCACAGATTCTATATAGAAAAGGCATTCCCTGAGACAGTACAGAGAGACCCTGAGAAATAAAATGGCTTGAATTTTCCAATGGCCACACAGTTGTTTCTGCAGCTTAGAGAGAATGGCTGTATCAGGACCCTCTTGAAACCTTGATGCAGCAGAAACCGAGGGAATTGTCCAAGAAACTGGAACTTCTGATGGGCCTAGAATCTTCCAAAATCATCCTTTCAAAATGGAGAATTTACAGAGTATCATTGTAGTTAAGTAAATGATTACTCAGGAAAGGTTAGGCTGTTAGAAAAGTACAGAGCAAAGTAAAGATATACAGCATAGATACAGACCCTTCAGTTCAACTCACCTATGCCGACCAGATATCCTCAACTAATCGAGTCCCATTTCTCAACATTTGTCCCATATCACTCTAACCCCTTCCTATACGTATTTCCACTTAGATTCCTTTTAAATGTTGTAATTGCACCAGCCTCCACCACTTCCTCTGGCAACTCATTCCATACATACACCATTCTCTGTGTGAAAAGGTTGCCTTTTAGGTCCCTTTCAAATCTTTCCCCTCTCACCCTAAACTTATGCTCTTAGTTTTAGATTTCCCCCATCCTGGGGAAAAGACCTTGGCTATTCACCCTATCTATGCCCCTCATGATTTTATAAATCTCTAAAAGGTCACCCCTCAGCCTCCGATGCTCCAGGGAAAATAGCCCTAGCCTATTCAGCCTGTTCCTATAGCTCAAACCTTCCAATCCTGGTAACACGCTTGTAGATCTTATCTGAACTCTTTCAAGTTTCACAACATCCCTCCTATAGCAAGGAGACCAGAACTGCACCAACGAAACAAACTTGAATCCTACCTCATGAAACAATTTTCCCTTTCTATAGCTTCCAATAATTGCACACACTTTAGGCACACATTTAGAACCTTTGAGTTTTCCCTTCATGCAGCTAAGAAAAATATTGCACCTATGAAGCACCTTTTACATCATCAGCCTCCTAAAGCTATTGACAGGCAATTTTTTTAAAAAGAATAATCCCAATAAATGTGATAAAATGTGACAGCCAATTTGGACAGAGCAAGGTCTTGCAAACAGCAATAAAATGGATACCACACAATCTGTTTTACTTCCAATGGTTGATAAATCTAGGCCAGGACACCAGGGGAAACCTCCCACTTTTCTTCAAATAGTGTGTATAATCAACAGGCATACACAGCCATGGTTCATTCAAAATTTGACAGCGCAGCACTCCCACAGTATGGTCTAGCCTGAAATATGCTCTATGTTGCTGAGTTGGAAGTTCAGGATTAAGCTCCACTTCAGAAGAATGCTATCTTTGAGGCATGGCTGATCTGCTTATTTGCTATCATATGTTTTCTTAAAATTAGTAATTTTAATACTTCCAAGTACTGTGAGATTGAAAGGTCAATGGCTGGGAAGATTTTTCTGGAATTTTCACACACTAGTTGTGCACAAGAATGATCTGAAAGCACAAACAAATGGTAAAATGATGCTTTGATCTATTGAAATGCTATTAAGTATTGGAAGCAATGGAAGATCTTTCGTTAGTTCAAGAACTAATACAAAATGTATAAATGATCAAGTCAGCAGGTACAAAAAATGTGAAGTTTCTAAATGTAAGTAAAAATTTCCTCCTCTCTTGGTGGTAGGTGGAAGGATTATGAATGACCAACCACTCTTACATGAACCAACCACTTTGGTGAGATTATTGTAAGATTTTGTTTACTCCTTCACAATGATTGATTGGGCAGTTGAGTCAATAGCCCTGTTTGAGAAGAAGAAACCTATTAAGCTTTCTGATATAGCTTTGATAGTTAACCAAAATACCTCCATGTTTTAGGAGTGCAATTCACAGTGCCAAGGAATAGTCAGATATCAGTTTACCTTGGTTAATAGCGGACCTTGAAAATGTGTTGCTGGAAAAGCGCAGCAGGTCAGGCAGCATCCAAGGAGCAGGAGAATCGACGTTTCGGGCATGAACCCTTCTTCAGGCTCATGCCTGAAACGTCGATTCTCCTGCTCCTTGGATGCTGCCTGACCTGCTGCGCTTTTCCAGCAACACATTTTCAGCTCTGAACTCCAGCATCTGCAGTCCTCACTTTCTCCTAACAGCGGACCTTATCCCACCAATGCTTTGGACATTGGGATTACAAGTTTCACCTCAAATTCATATACATCAACAAGTTTTCTGAACCTGGAAAAGGTGCACAGCAAAGGCAAAAGGAAAAAAAGCTATTTTTGCTCTTTCTTTTGCTAAGCCTTTCCAAATGCTGGCTTGGATATGAGTTGCAATTAATATTTTGGGGATATGGCTACAGTAGAAATTGGCTTTGATTAAGATAGAGATTTCATTTTATGAATCAGATATGAATTTTACTGTGGTTTAAGTCTTACAGAAATCCATAAAATGTTTCACAGGAATATGAAACTGTGACCAGGCCAAAGTATTTAGCAATTTAACATGGTTCAACATAAAAGCAAAGCACTTTTGCCATGCAGCATTAAGCTTCCATTTGATCATCACTGTAAACCTAATATCCAAAGAAGCTCTTCAAGTTTCCTAACATTGCAGTTAGGAGCAGATAAACAGTCAATGTCATTATTGGTTAGCTGACATTTACAAAGACAAAAAAAACTAACACAAAAAAAATCATGCCTCAATATGCATATCAAATAAATATTTCATTTTAATCCCAAATAAATAGAGCATTCAATCGATAAGAGCCCCATCTGTATGGACTAAAAATTAATGAGGACAACTCTTTAAATCAAACATCTGGGGACAGCGCAGCTTTCTCTTTATTGTAAAATCTACACATTTCTATTAAAATATGGTAATTTGTCAAAGCAGGTGTGGATTTCTGACCAAGAAAATTGCCTTGATTTTTACTTCAAAGGAGCTTAATTCAGATGAGATGAAATACTCTGTTGCATTAGTTTCACAGATCCGAGGATTATAATGACAGTTAATAAAACTGCATTAATTACGGAACAAAGGATTGAATCCACACTCACGAGCACGCTTCTGATGTTTCCGGCCATCTCTAGTGGGACAATAGCAAATTCACAGCTCTTAATTTAAAATAATAAGACAATATAGTAAAAGCAGGTCAGATATTCCTTAATTGCAGGTTTCTGCATGCTCTGCTGGGTCAGATCTAAACTTCTATGGCAGGAGTCAGCATTTTGCAGCATGCTGCCTGCCAGCTGCACATTTCCCTACAATGGAAGCAGGGAAGTCATTAATCAGTTTAAAATAAGCAAAGATCAAAGAAAAATAACCAACAAAATGAGGGCTTGTCTAAATATTTTAAGGATTGCAGGGGCAATTTGTTGAATTAGATTTTATTTTCTCATTCTTAATTTTTCCTGTAAAACAAACTCCCAACCAACAACCCCTGGCCAAAATCATTTTTGTCTTTAAGTCATCGTCTAAATAAACAAGATTGCAGATGAGTCTTTGATTTTCAGTGCCAGTACTTTTTAAATGATTTAGCTGAGTGAAATTGTACTTTCTGCGGGATTAAAAAAAAGTATCACGAGGCTAAATGGGCTAAATGTAGAAGTGTTTTTGTAGATATTGCAGAGGCGCACAGCATGAAAATGCATCAGCTGAAGAGCTAGTCATGGTTACATATTTTCCCTCTGTCTGTGTTGAAATGGAGCTAGGAGAATGATTTGAAAACGGTTCATGGGATCAGACTCCAGGGATTCCCACCCCTACTGTGGAGGAAAATCATCCATGTGGGACTTTAATGGCCCTGGGAGAAGGGTGTGGATAACAAGCATGCCTTCAGTAATCCAGCTCTAGCCTATTCCATTCTGGCATTTCCAAAGAGATACATCTGCATTTTCCTCTGCCAGGAGTGCACACTTGGTGTGTATAAACCAGTCTGGTGTTCTTTTCTTAGCATGCTACTCTGGTACTCTCGTGATCCTCAGCATTATGAATACCAGTTGTCAGCCAAATCGATTCACTCCACGTGATATCAAGAAATGGTTGGAGATACTGGAAATTGAGAAAGTTACAGACCCTGACAACATTCTGGCATTAGTACTGAAGACCTTTACTCCAGAACTTGCTGCTCCCCTAGCTAAGCTGATCCAGTACAGTTACAACACTGGCATTTACTTAACAATTGCCCAAGTATGTCCTGTGCATAAAAAAGCAGGACAAATCCAGCCCCGTCAATTACCACTCCATCAGTCTATTCTCGACCATCAATAAAGTAATAGAAGACGTCATCAACAGTGCTATCAAGCAGCACCTACTCAGTAATAACCTGCTCAGTGATGTCCAGTTTGAGTTCCACAGGACCATTCAGCTCTGAACCTCATTACAGCCTTGGTTCAAAAGAGCTGAATTCCGGAGGTGAGGTGGGAGGAACAGCTCTTGACATCAGACTATATTCAACCAGGTGTGGCATTAAGGAGTCCCGGCAAAACTGGAATCAATGGAAATCCGGGGGCAAATTCTCTGGTGATTAGAGTCATACCTGACACTTAGGAAGATAGTCATACTTGTTGGAGATCAGTCATCTCAGCTTCAGGATATTCAGACAAATACATGGCATTTGGATAAATACATGGATAGGAAAGGTTTAGAAGAATATGGGCCAAATGCAGCAAAATGGGTTAGCATTGATGAACATTTTGGTTGGCATGGACCACCAAAGGGCCTGTCTCTATGCTGTAGGACTCAATGACACTCTGTGACTCTGCAGGAGTTCCTCAGGATAGTGTCCTAGGTCTAGCCATTTTCAGATGCTTCATCAATGACCTTCCCTCCATCATAAGGTCAGAAGTGAGGATCCTTGCTGATGATTGCACAACATTCATTACCATTTGCGACTCCTCAGATTCTGAAGCAGTCCATGTTCAAATGCAATAAGATCTGGACAATATCCAGGCTTGTGCTGACAAGTAGCAAGTAACATTTGCACCACACAAATGTTAAACTATGACCATCACCAATAAGAGACAATCTAACCATCGCCCCTTGACATTCAATGGTGTTACCATCATTGAATCCCCCACTGTCAACACCCTGGGGGTTACCATTGACCAGAAACTCAACTGGACTCACCACATAAACACACTGGCTACAAGAGCAAGAGCAGGTAAGAGGCTAGGAATACTGTGGCGAGTAATGCACCTCTTGACTCCCAAAGCCTGTCCACCATCTACAAGGTACAAGTCAGGAGTGAGACAGAATACTCCCCATTTGCCTAGATTAGTGCAGCCCCAACAACACTCAAGGAGCTTGACACCATCCAGGACAAAGCAGTCCATCCATCACTGATGCTCAGGAGCAGCTACTAGCTATAAGATGCACTGAAGAAATTCACCAAAGGTCCTCAGACAGAACCTTCCAACCCCACGACCATTTCCATCTAGAAGGACAGGGGTAGTAGATATAGGGGAACACCACCATCTTCAAGTTCCCTTCCAAGCCACTCACCATCCTGACTTGGAAATAAATCACCGTTCCTTCACTGTCACTGGGTCAAAATCCTGGAATTCCCTTCCAAATGGCATTGTGGGTCAATCCATAGAAGGTGGACTGCAGCAGTTTAAGAAGGCAGCTCACCACCACCTTCTCAAGGGCAACCAGGGACAGGCAGTAAATGCTGTCCAGCTCGTGACGACCACATCCCACAAATGAATAAAAAAAACTTAACTCGATTGTGTTATGAGAATTAAGTTGAAGCACATCTGGTAGACACTTGCAGCTAAAAAGTAAAAGTACAGAATGTCTTTCTCTCTGTCTCTTATTAATGGAAGCAAGTCACCACTGAAAGGCCACAATTGACCAGGAAATCAAATAGTTCAAAATACATTCTTTTATTTCAAAATAAAATATTTTCTGTGTTTGTTTCAAATCCTCCAAGTGAATCTGCAGAACCGAGAAGCTCCAACACAACTGCCCAACTGCCAGAGTCAATGTTCCCGGAATCACCCAATGTGCAACATAACACCATCATCATCACATGGATAAATCAAAAATAGATTCTTACTTTTTTAAACTGTTATTCTTTTTGTTCAGTTTTCATTTCTAATCTGTGTACATGTGTGTTGCATTTCTTTATCCTTGCATTTTAGAAACTCAAACTCATTCTTTCTTTAGCTCAAGAAAATATGGTTAAATTGACTCCCTTTAAAGCATAAACTCTTTAAGTTGGGAAAGGTATCCAGGAGGGAGGACAGAGAGGGTGGATTGAATAAAGAAGGTGAGCCAGTTTCTCCCGGAATTGGAGTCAATACTCCAGGGAGGGCAAACTAATGTCTTATACAAATTCTACATTATTTCCTTGCTCTTGCATTCTGTGTCCCCCTTAATAATGCATAGGATACCGCATGCTTTAAGAACTGTCTTACCAACTTGTCCTGTGACCTTAAATTACTTATGCACACATTAGATAAGATTCCCTACAGGCCCTTTGGTCCAACAAGTCCACACCGACCCTCGAAAGAGTAACCCACCCAGACCCATTCCCCTACCCTATATTTACCCCTGACTAATGCACCTAACTCTATGGGCAATTTAGCGTGGCCAATTCACCCAACCTGCACAACTTTGGACTGTGGGACCAAAGCACCCAGGGAAACTCACGTAGACACGGGGAGAGTGTGCAAACTCAACATAGACAGTCATCCGAGGTGGGAATCAAACCCGGGTCCCTGGTGCTGTGGGGCAGCAGTGCCAACCACTGAGACACTGTGCCACCAGGACTCTTTGCTCTTGCACTTCCTTTAGATTTATATTTTTAATTGTACATTGTCTCTCTATGTTCTTCCAAGCAAAATAAATCACCCCACATTTCTCCACATTGAACTTCATCTGTCAGATACCTATCCACTTCAGCATCTTCTATAAGTCCTTTTGAAGTTCTCCATTAAACTTCTCACAGATTACTTTCAAGTTCCACAACCACAACTTGTGAAATTGTGCCCAATACACCAAGGTTTATGCCATTATATCAGGAAAAGACTGTAAAGTATAGGAGCAGAATTAGGCCTTTCGACTTGTCAGGAGTGCTCCACCAACATGGCTGATATGCTTCTCAACCCCATTTTCCTGCTTTCTCCCTGAATCCTTTGATCCCCTTACTAATCAAGAATCTATCTCTACCTTAAATATACTCAGTGACTTGGCTTCCACAGCCCACTGTGGCAATGAGTTTCACAGATTCATCATTGTCTGACTGAAGAAATACCTCCTCCTCTCAGTTCTATAGTGTTGTCCCTTCACTCTGAAGCTATGCTCTCAGGTCTTCGTCTCTCCTACCCATGGAAACATCTTCTTCACGTCCACTATATCCAGGTCTCTCAGTAGTGTCAATGAGACTCCTCCCTCACTCTTCTAAACTCAATCAAGTACAGACCCAGAATCTTCAACTGCTCTCATATGACAAGCCCCAGGGATCATTCTTGTAAACTTCTTTTGGAACCACTCCAAAGCCAGCTCATTTTTCTCCGTGGAGTGGATAGCATCGTTTTTTTCCTGGCAAATTTCCTGAGAATTAATGTAATATCTTAGTGGTGCCCCCTGCTTCCATGTATAAATCCACCAATTTGGTGTCCAGATGGCACTACATTAATGATTTATATGCTTGTGGAAGACTTTGGGATTCGCTTGTTAGTTTATAGTTATGTTTTTCATAATCCTTCCCTGCTTGTCTTATTTTTTCACCTTCCCTCAGAACCTTCTATGTTTTTGATAAATTCAGAATACAGTAGGCTGTAAATTGTGATAGTGCTGGTAATCAGACATGTGCATAATGAATATTTTATGTCTGGTTGATGTGGTGAACACAGTACTCAATCCTTGTGTTGCCTGTTCACCAGCATGATTGCAGCATGTACCCAGTGCTTAACATGGTCAGCACAAGTTACAGCTGGCAGACTGTACCAAAAGTACTTCAGAGAAAGAACAAAAGAACCAATGGAGCAGCCAGCCAGAGACAGAGAGAGCTCACTGGTTCTTGGGTGTGGTGTCAGAGGCCTTAGTCCTACAGGTAGAAAGGAGAGAGTTCATGTCTCCACAGGGGTTCAAGAAGCTCTTCAGGTATACCCTGTGAAGGGATTGGGAGCAGATAACTATTTAAGTTATCTGTGTCTAAGGACCTGTCTGTACCATTGCATAAGTTTGAAGATTTCAGATGAATGATCAGGTGAAGTGAATGCATTTTTAAATGTCATCTATTTAAAGCACCACTAGTTTTACACACAATGCTAAGTGTACCACATCCCAATCACACTAATCTGACACACTTGAAAATCTTGTAAGCCTCACAACCATGCACCTTTAATATGTCTCCATCAATTTGGATATGACTCACAGGGCACCATAAACAATGAGTAGGGTCTGCAGCACTCAAAAACTAAGTTTTCATGGTGGAGCACCAGGAAAAGGTCATGAACTAATTGCAGAATTCTTGAGGAACAGAAAAGAGGTGACTAGGCCAGAAGAAGGAAAAGGAATGAAAAGGGACAACTATTACTATGACTTTATATTTACATCTGTGCAGGCCAGTAAATGCCAGTGTACAATTGTCTAAAAAAAGAACTGTCAGGCACTGTTACCCCCACCCCCTGTTACAGATAAGAGGAAGAAATTGATTGGAAAACTTAGAGGGTCTGGCTACGAATGAGCAGGACGAATCTTTGTATGAAAGTGGGATCTCACTGCACTGCCACGTGAGAAAAATTTAGACCTGTGACCATAACAGCTAAAAAAAATGAAAAGAAAGAAACCTATGTTGGTGGGGGGATGCTTGTGAAGGACAAGAGATTTTAAAAATGAACAAATGCACAGACAACTTCACAGACACAAGTTGTTTCTATGGAAACAACAAACTTAACAAAGGAAATTTAAAATTAAAGGAAATTTATTAGCCCAATGACACCATTGTTTTAATTTGGACTAATTTTGAGAAGTGAAATGTCTAACGGAATTTAGAAAGTTACATTTGAAGAAGCAGATAAGATTCTAAGTGCAAAGAATGAACATGCAAGAGATGTCAAAAGAGAAAATGCTGGAAAATCTCAGCAGGTCTGGCAGCATCTGTAAGGAGAGCAAAGAGCTGACGTTACAAGTCTGACTGACCCTTTGTCAAAGCAGACAAAGCTTTGACAAAGGGTCAGTTAGACTCAAAACGTCAGCTCTTTGCTCTCCTTACAGATGCTGCCAGACCTGCTGAGATTTTCCAGCATTTTCTCTTTTGGTTGCAGATTCCAGCATCCGCTGTAATTTGCTTTTATGCAAGAGATGTCCATGCTTGCAATCAAATAGAAATGTTGATTTCTCTTTCAAGAATATTGTAAGAATAGAACAGATGGATCCTGGGGTGTTTGTCCACAAATCCTTGAAGGTGGCAGGGCAGGTTAATGAGGTAGTTAAGAAAGTATAAGGGACACCTGTCTTTATCAGTCGAGGCATAGATTATAATAGCAGGGAGATTGTGTTGGAGCTGTATCGGACTTTGGTTAGGACACAGCTGGAGTACTTTGTGAAGTCCTGGTCTCTCACTGTAGAAAGGATGGGATTACACCGGAAGGGCTACCAAAGAGGTTCACCAGGATATGGCCTGGGGTGGAGCACTTTAGTTATGAATAAGCTAAGGTTGTTTTCTTTGGAGCAGAGAAGGTTGATGTGGGCCCTGATAGAGGTATATAAGATTATGAAGGGTGAACAGAAATGAACTGTTTCCCTTAGGACAATAACAAGGCAATATACTTTTAAGGTAAAGGCAGGAGGTTTAGCAGGGAGTTGAGGAAAATGTTTTCACCCAGAGGGTGGTGGGGTTCTGGAAATCTCGGAGTTAGTTGAGGTGGGTAACCTCGCAACCTTTCAAAGGTCTTGGATGAGCACTTGAAATTTCATAACATTCAAGACTATGGGCCCAGTTCTGCAAGGTGGGACTAGTGTAGATTTAGTGTAGCTTTGGGAGTACAAAATCATGGGTCAAAGGGCCTTTTCTGTGTTGTGTGGTTCTATGATTCTATAATTTTATTGGACTTTAAACATTTTTCAAGACTTGTAAATGAGATAAAATGGTACCAATTATATGCCTTAGAAGAGAAGTTACAAACAGCAAACATATTTTATTTTGAGAACTTAAATGATTTGTGAGGGTGTAATTCAATTGAATGTATTACTTTGGGATTTATATAGAGTTTTGTGAAAGGAGAGTGCAGCTGAGAGTGGTAAACATGGAATAAAGTTTGGGTTAGAACAAGTAAATTTTGGGAACTGTGACACGAATAGTATGGAGTATCCACATATTGGAGACAGTGTAAGAAAAAGTGAACTGTAGGATTTTTAAAGTCTGTTTTATTTGGGATTTATAGCATTCATGCCGAAGTGCAGGTAATCAAGAAGTAGCAAAACTTTTGTGACAGAATGCTATTGAGTGAGGTGATCTGTAGATGGGCAGTACCATCACAGGTAGATAGTGACTATCAACAACTTCAGGACTGAGCAGAGAAGAAACAGAATCTTGAAAATAAATCATAATACTGGGTACAGATTACTGCACTCAGTGAGCTAACACTCACACTGTCAGTAGAAACATATTTGGCTTAGTAGATAACTATAAGGTAGTAAAGAGTTTAAGGAGGTACGTCACCTCAGGAGGAGGGAATTTACACTATGAATAATTAAGGAATCAGTGGAAACTGCTAGACTACCATCATAGGAAGTGGTGACAAAGGTTAAAACACACCAAACGTGAACAGATCTTAACCAATTTGGTAATCAATGGAAAGACATTGTGATGACAGGGAATGGGAAAAAACATAGCAAAACATTGACAGCGATGTCTGGTATGTGCCCAACATAACTTGGGAAGACCAGTCAAAGTCCACGTTGCACCTCCCCTGACCAAGGGACCACAGGAACAGTTACAGTTAGATTTCACTGAACTGTTGCAGCAAGTCAGGGAAAGATTGATTGCTTGGTCATTATTAATCAATTTACAAAGTGGGTCAAAACCTCTTCAACCTGAGACTGTTGAGCTACAAATTGTTGCTTGAGTAATGGTAGAAGAGGTAACCCTTAGATGACGAGTACCATTGCAGATGGATATGGATCAGGGAACACATTTTACAGGACAGTTGATTAAGAAATTTTGTAAGTTGCTGTGAATAAAACAAAAAATTTATCCTTGACAGAGCTCAGACATGGTTGTGGGAATGAATTAAAAGATTAATTGAAAGAGAGCACTATCTAGCAGATAGATCAGCAATGGACAGATCTACTGCTTGGTATCAAGCAAGTCTGAGTAGAGCTACTGGATTAACTCCATATGAATTAAGACAGGAAGGGTGATGAGATGTTGTGACTGGAGAGAGAGAGAAGGGTGGAGAGAGACAGAGGGAGAGAGAGAGTTTGTGGGAGAAGCTAGCGATGAGTAAATCATACATGGTGTGGAAGCAGAGGCAGGAACAGAACAGACTGCGGTATTCAGAGCTGTCGATAAAGTAATGGTCGATAAAGTAATGCTGAAACTGACCCCTGGAAAACCTGAGTGGATGAGACCTTGTGATTAGAGGTACTCATATTGAAGCAACTCATGAAATTATTTATGTTTTGCAGAATAATTTGTTATGGGAGCAACTTAACTTAACTATACCAACCATGTCAGTGGTACACATTTTGGGATACTAATTGCCTCCCCCCAATAACTCCTGAGAAGCTATCAATACATGTTAATGTACAATGAAATTGGCAACACCTAGGGGCAATATAACCTTATGGTGAGAGACCTACTGTGCATGACTTGTGATGATTTCCCTAAAACTGCACATGTGGAAGCAGAAGAAATGAGTAATTAAGTCACTGCCCTATGCCAACAATTATTAGATTGACAAGCAAGTGTGAGCAGCTTTCCCACACTGTATCATGCTCCTCTATAGCGGAGGAGAAAAGTTTTGGCACCAATTCCAAGTTAGGCTGCATGTCAGAGTGGTTTAGTGATATTTAGTAAAACCGGAGATGTTAATAGGGCAGTGGTGAATATGCTTATGGAACAATGTGTGTGACCAATGACTGAATACCCTGATCAGGGAAAAGGTCAACTGAAATACAGTCTGGTTACTGATGTCACAGCAGCATTTAACACAGAGACCTCAGCAGTAAACTCAATTGATTTGGCAACAGTGGGCAAAAAGATTCAGACTTTAAGTTCTCAGCTGTGAAAAGTTTGGAAAAAGGTCAACAGATCCAGGACAGACAGCTCACTATGCTCTAAGACCTGACACAGATAATTCAGATTTTGGCCACTGTGCTAGAAAATCATTAACACATTGATTAATGTACAGAAAAGTCTCTCAGACGAAACAATCTGCAATGATTTCCGCAACATCTGTGGATCATGGATGCTTGAGCAGACAAAAAAACCTGAGACAAATTTCTGAGTGTGAGGTAGCCCTGTGAATAACAAATGCAGACTTGTTTAACTTGTCACAGCACAGGCAATGTGGCCTGACCAGTGTTCATAAAAATGAAGCAGAATGTATTGTAAATTATTTTAACCATTGATGTTTTGGCAATCTCAGTTGTACCTGGGTGAATAACCTTTAAGGCATCATACAGAAAATATTGTGCTAATTTGCAATTACAATATATGCAATTCGCTGTCAAAATAGAGAGGTTTATATCGTAACACTACTTTAAGATAGATGCAAGATAGAAGCCTCTTTGGTGGTGTGTCCACATATAATTTATATTTATTCATTCACAGGTGGGTGTCACTGGCCAGGCTAGGACTTATTACCCAATCCTAATTGCCCAGAGGGCAGTTAAATGTTAACCAAATTATTGTGGAGTCACATGTAGGCCAGATCAGGTAAGGATGGTAGCTTCCTCCCCTAAAAATCATTAGTGAACCAGAAGGGTTTTTCCAACAATTGCCAATGGTTTTATGGTAACTAATATATTCCTAATTTTGGAAATGTATTGAATTCATGTGCTACCATTTGTCAAGGCAGGATTTGAACCTGAGACCCCAGCATGTTACCAGAGTCTCTGAATTAATGGTCTAGCAAATAATACTACTAGGCCTTCGCTTCCCCAGTATGAGGCAGAAGAAGCAAGGTGTGGGATCAATATAACAGCCAAATGTACAACTGAAGTTATATATTTTGGAAAGGAACCAGCTCACATCGTATATCCAGGTACAGGAAGATATTGCATTACTATGTCACAAAAAGTGTACGAATATGGGAATAATCATTCCTGTCCTACAACCAGCCAATTAGTGTTTTTATAGACACTAATATTGACTAGGGTGAGAAAGATAGAACTGACAGAAACAGTTGACATTCAGGTAAAGGAAGGCATTAAAGAATGCTTGACACCTATCTGAGCCAGCTCTCCTATATAATCTTACTGTTGCCTGAACACTTACAAGTAATTTTGATGAGGCCCAATGAGTTGATGAAATATGGATTGTTTGAATCAAATGACTTGTACATGCTGTGTAATCTGATGTAAGGGTAAAACTTCAGCATCTGTTGACGGTGAAGCATCGAATTTAAAACATGAACAAGCTGAAATGGGTAAAAGGAAAATAATATAGCTCTTCCTGTCATGAGGTACCATGGAGAAGTGAATATTTGATCAGTCCTTTTAAATAATTTTGAATAATTTTCGTGTTTAGCTGCTGCATGACAACTATGAACACAGAAATGAAAGTGATGAATGACAAGATCTGATGGCTCGTATTTTTTTTAGGACACTTATAGTATCATCCATGGTGTACAACTCAATGATTAATCATAAGTCATTATTATTATTTAGAGCTCAGTATTTCTCTTGCTTAGAACAAGTATAAAATTTAATTCTGTTTTTGTTTCAGAAATCAGTAGTTATAATTCAGCTGAAATTTTAGTAAATTTGTAAATCAATGCACAGAAGTTAAATATATATATATATTAAGGTTTATTCTGTAGAAAATTTATCCTACGCCCTCCTGCTGTCAACTGTAATAACCTTTTGTGACTAAATTACCCTTTTTTGCTTACCAGCTTGAGTTAAATCCCTGTACAACTTCCTCTCTCTGTACACTAAGCGGTTTAAATGAAATATGAAACAAAATAGTTATGAGTGGTGATAGGGTTAATTGGATTTTTTCATTGATCAACATTTGATTGTGGAGTGAGTGTGACCTTTTGGTTGTCTGTCATGCATTAAATTTTTTCCTTTACGCTGGATAATGGAAAACTGTAGATTTCTTTTAAGTAAGAAGCAGCTGAATTGATTTTTTTGTGGTGTAATTACCAATCAATGACAAATCCTGTCACTTTATTAAACAGCTACATTAGGTTTCACGTAAACGCTTTCACAAATACTTTTAACTATTAGGATCAAGAGAGAAAATAGAC
Source organism: Chiloscyllium plagiosum (assembly GCF_037043375.1). Taxonomy (NCBI): domain Eukaryota; kingdom Metazoa; phylum Chordata; class Chondrichthyes; order Orectolobiformes; family Hemiscylliidae; genus Chiloscyllium; species Chiloscyllium plagiosum. The sequence goes on along the minus strand of NW_028270155.1, from coordinate 29,280,489 downwards.
AGCCAAGCAATGTCTCGCTGTTGAATGAAACAGCCGATCTCTTGACTTATCCTTCTCAACTTTGAGAAATAAAATAACAGTGCAAAATGAATTACAGAGCTTAATTTCATGTTTTGAAATGTGATCATAAATAGTTACAAGTCAAAGGTACACTGTTATAAAAACATTTTCATTCTGTTTTCTTCCATCTTTCTTTAATTCCTTCATTATGACATTAAATTTTTATGTTAGAAATAAGCATCCACAATTATTTGCCATAAACTTGCTTCTTTTATAAAATTTAAAAATTATGAAGAAGCTTATGTTGGTTGTGCAATTCTGAATAATTGGTTCAGTGGGTAATCAAGATGGAGTACCAGAATGCTAATACAGAACTGAATAAATGTTATCCACACTGGGATTTCCTCGTCTCTGCGAAGTGATAAGCAAGAAGTTATCAATAGCAGAAGAGAAAAGGAAAAATAAAATCATCATCCTTAACTGATAACTTCATGAAAGCAAAATATTGCAGATACTGAATGCCTGAAATTACTATTAAAAAAAACTAATAAAAACCCATCAACTCAGGCAGCATCTGTGCAGAGAAACAGTTAAGGTTTCAGGATTTGAAAATCCTAACTCTATTTCTCTCCAAAGTCACTACAAGCTTTTTAAAAATCACTTTCATGCATCTACGGGTGGGTGATCAGAGATTGTTGCAGGGGATAGATGGTTGGTCAAGGAATGTTGCAAGGTTTGAGATAACAAAGAAGAGTAAATAAAATTGTAAGGGATGTTGAAGGAAAGTGTTTGCCTCATTACACTCTTAATACTGGTCCAACGGCTGATCATCTAAATTCACCCCCTGGCCTTAATGCTGGTTGATTTGTAAATGGTCCCCTTGCCTTGTGTATCATTTCCGTTTCTTTGAAAATCGCTGTTACCAGTTTCCTCCTCAGAAAACCCGACCTCAGTTCCTCTGTCTGTCAAAACTGCCACATCATCTCCTACTTGCCTGTAAAGTCACAGAACGGTTAACGTATTCAAAATCGATGTCCACCTGTCTTGTATATGGCTCCTTGAATCTCCCAAATCAGCTCTCCAACCTGCTAAAGGAATACAATTTCCTATTCAAAGTCACAAATTATATAAATTCTAGCTGTGGTGCATTATTCTTCTTTGACTTCTCTGCAGCCTTCAATTTGACCACACTGCTGCCTTTTTCAATGTATTGCTAGTGTATTCTGACTTTATGGAGAAAATGAGGTCTGCAGATGCTGGAGATCAGAGCTGAAAATGTGTTGCTGGAAAAGCGCAGCAGGTCAGGCAGCATCCAGGGAACAGGAGAATCGACGTTTCCTGAAGAAGGGCTTATGTCGATTCTCCTGTTCCCTGGATGCTGCCTGACCTGCTGCACTTTTCCAGCAACACATTTTCTATTCTGACTTTATCCTTACCAGAGCTTATTATTAACTATCCAATCAGCCAGAGAATCTCCAAAAATGGCTCATCTTCCTGTATCTGCATACAGTCATCTTCAATGTCTCTGAGTATCCATCCTTTTCCTCAACACTTGACGAACCTTCGTAACATCATCCAAAGACTTTGGTCAGTTTCTACACTCATGCACTAACACATAGTTCTACCTCATGCCATTATCTGCTTTGACATTCAAAATCCACTGTCATTACATTTGTAGTATTCCAAGTAACTGGCCAATACAATATCCCAACAAAATTAGCACCAAATTGGAAGACACAGGAATAGGAGTTGATTAGATTTGCTTGAACAGACTATGTTTTCAAAATGAAAAAAAAACAGTTCTCACAATTTACTAGTTCAGCTACTACTTTGCCTGAAAAGGATAGAGAAAGCTTGGGTCAGAATGAGTTGAAAGAAAAGAAAGAATTAACAAGACTTGCATTTATGTGGTAGATTTCACAATCACAAGATGCCTTGCAACAAATGAAGTACTTCTAAAGTGTTGTCACTGTTGTAGTGTAGGGAATGCAGATGCAAATGTAGAAAATTACATCTTCTGAAATGTTAAAAATAGGGACTGTGAATAATTAATGAAGCCATATGGATCCATTACATATCATCGTAAAGTTTGTAAAACAGTAGCATGATAATGGGGAGAAGAATAATCTCTCATCTGTCTGGGTTTACATTTTCTGATAAGAGTACAACGCATCACATTTTGTAGCAACGTGTTATGGTGATGGTCTGTGAATTAAACAACTGGACATTCTAAATGAAGGTCCAGATCATTGGATAGTTAAAATTTACAGCTTGTGGTTCCTTCAACTCAATAATACTCCAATAATTTGCTACTAAATATTCCAGCCAATCTAATCCACTTTATTAATGCAATCACAGAATGATTTTAATTTAATGTCAGACCATATTCTATTGTTGTTGATATGGTTCACCTTTTGAAGTGGCTGTCAAAATGGAGTAAAAGCAAGCCCTAAGCAAGAGGAATCACTTGCATGAGTGCAACTTTTGGTTACTGTATCTCAGACCTAGAGATCTTGTGATGAACTTGGTAACATTCCTTCTTTGAAGTCAGAATCTCTGGTTTCATGTCTCACTCTAGGACTTGACGGCAAAGGAAGGTGCATTCGTATAGCAGCCACACAGGTCAATCACCAATCTATAAATCCTTCCAACCAATACCAGTACCAGGTAGTGCGTGTGGAACAGATTCCTAGTCAGCCATAAGATACAAGGAAAACTACAGCCATTGCCTACATAGCTCTGGACTATAACATGCGTGCAAAAAGTGTACGTTACTACAGTAACTCAGCTGTATGGTGTGGATCAGATTAGTGCCAACAGCATGGAGTTTGACCCTTCTTCTGATGGGGATGAAAACTTGTTGGGGTATGTCTATTTCCCTGTAGATTGTGGCACTGTTAGTCGGACTTGCCTTCAGTCATAGAACTGAAGAGGTAGAATAAGGCAAAATGCTTATTGACAGTTATTTTTACAATTGTTTAGGTTTTTATGTGGGCTAGATATGGAAACAGAGCTGAAAATGTGTTGCTGGAAAAGTGCAGCAGGTCAGGCAGCATCCAAGGAGCAGGAGAATCGACGTTTCGGGCATGAGCCCTTCTTCAGGAATGAGGAAAGTGTGCCAAGCAGGCTAAGATAAAAGGTAGGGAGGAGGGACTTGGGGGAGGGGCATTGGAAATGCGATAGGTGGAAGGAGGTTAAGGTGAGGGTGATAGGCCGGAGTGGGGGTGGGGGCAGAGAGGTCAGGAGGAAGATTGCAGGTTAGGAAGGTGGTGCTGAGTTCGAGGGTTGGGACTGAGACAATGTGGGGGGAGGGGAAATGAGGAAACTGGAGAAATCTGAGTTCATCCCTTGTGGTTGGAGGATTCCTAGGCGGAAGATGAGGCGCTCTTCCTCCAGCCGTCGTGTTGCTAAGGTCTGGCGATGGAGGAGTCCAAGGACCTGCATGTCCTTGGTGGAGTGGGAGGGGGAGTTGAAGTGTTGAGCCATGGGGTGGTTGGGTTGGTTGGTCCGGGTGTCCCAGAGGTGTTCTCTGAAACGTTCCGCAAGTAGGCAGCCTGTCTCCCCAATATAGAGGAGGCCACATCGGGTGCAGTGGATGCAGTAAATGATGTGTGTGGAGGTGCAGGTGAATTTGTGGTGGATATGGAAGGATCCCTTGGGGCCTTGGAGGGAAGTAAGGGGGGAGGTATGGGCGCAAGTTTTGCATTTCTTGTGGTTGCAGGGGAAGGTGCCGGGAGTGGAGGTTGGGTTGGTGGGGGTTGTGGATCTGACGAAGGAGTCACAGAGGGAGTGGTCTTTTTGGAACGCTGATACGGGAGGGGAGGAAAGGTCCATTTGGAGGTGGAGGAAATGACGACGGATGATACGATGTATATGGAGGTTGGTGGGGTGGTAGGTGAGGACCAGTGGGGTTGTGTCCTAGTGGCAATTGGAGGGGTGGGGCTCAAGGGCGGAGGAGCGGGAAGTGGAGGAGATGCGGTGGAGAGCATCGTCGATCACGTCTGGGGGGTAATTGCGGTCTTTGAAGAAGGAGACCATCTGGGTTGTTCGGTATTGGAACTGGTCCTCCTGGGAGCAGATGCGGCGGAGACGAAGGAATTGGGAATATGGGATGGCATTTTTACAGGGGGCAGGGTGGGAGGAGGTGTAATCTAGGTAGCTGTGTGAGTCGGTCGGTTTGTAGTAAATGTCCGTGTTGATTCGGTTGCCCGAGATAGAAATGGAGAGGTCTAGGAAGGGGAGGGAGGAGTCTGAGATGGTCCAGGTAAATTTGAGGTCGAGGTGGAAGATGTTAGTAAAGTGGATGAACTGTTCAACCTCCTCGTGGGAGCACGAGGTAGCGCCGATACAGTCATCGATGTAGCGGAGGAAAATGTGGGGGTGTGGTGCCAGTGTAGCTGCGGAAGATGGACAGTTCCACATATCCTACGAAGAGGCAGGCATAGCTGGAGCCCATGCAGGTGCCCATGGCTACTACTTTGGTTTGGAGGAAGTGGGAGGATTGGAAAGAAAAGTTGTCCAGGGCGAGGACCAGTTCAGTCAGTTGAAGGAGGGTGTCAGTGGTTGGTACGGCAGGAAAGGAAGAAGCGGAGGGCTTTGAGTCCTTCGTGATGGGGGATGGAGGTGTACAGGGACTGGATGTCCATGGTGAAGATAAGGCGCTGGGGACCCAGGAAGCGAAACTCATGGAGGAGGTGGAGGGCGTGGGTGGTGTCCCGAACGTAGGTGGGGAGTTCTTGGACTAAGGGGGACAGGACCGTGTCGAGGTATGCAGAGATGAGTTCGGTGGGGCAGGAGCAGGCTGAGACAATGGGTCGGCTGGGGCAGTCAGGTTTGTGGATTTTGGGCAGGAGGTAGAAACGGGCGGTGCGGGGTTGTGGGACTATGAGGTTGGAGGCGGTGGATGGGCGATCCCCTGAGGAGATGAGGTTATGGATGGTCTGGGAGATGATGGTGTGGTGGTGGGAGGTGGGGTCATGGTCAATAGGATGAGGTGTCCGCGAGCTGGCGTTTAGCCTCAGCGGTGTAAATGTCAGTGCGCCAAACTACCATCGCGCCTTCCTTGTCTGCAGGTTTGATAGTGAGATTGGGGTTGGAACGGAGGGAGTGAAGGGCTGCACGTTTCGAGGGTGAGAGGTTGGAGTGGGTGAGAGGGGTGGACAGGTTGAGGCGGTTAATGTCACGGGGGCAGTTGGCTATGAAGAGATCAAGGGCAGGTAAGAGGCCAGCACGGGGTGTCCAGGAGGATGGGGTATGTTGGCCTGGACCAACCAACCCAACCACCCCGTGGCTCAACTCCCCCTCCCACTCCACCAAGGACATGCAGGTCCTTGGACTCCTCCATCACCAGACCATAGCAACACGACGGCTGGAGGAAGAGCGCCTCATCTTCCGCCTAGGAATCCTCCAACCACAAAGGATGAACTCAGATTTCTCCAATTTCCTCATTTCCCCTCCCCCCATCTTGTCTCAGTCCCAACCCTCGAACTCAGCACCACCTTCCTAACCTGCAATCTTCTTCCTGACCTCTCCGCCCCCACCCCCACTCCGGCCTATCACCCTCACCTTAACCTCCTTCCACCTATCGCATTTCCTACGCCCCTCCCCAAGTCCCTCCTCCCTACCTTTTATCTTAACCTGCTTGGCACACTTTCCTCATTCCTGAAGAAGGGCTCATGCCCAAAACGTCGATTCTCCTGCTCCTTGGATGCTGCCTGACCTGCTGCACTTTTCCAGCAACACATTTTCAGGTCTGATCTCCAGCATCTGCAGTCCTCACTTTCTCCTAGATATGGAAACAGCATGATATTTAGGGAAATTTGAAGTTTATTTTCTAGTAACTTATTTTAGAGATGATTGTGGCTTATTCATTGATAAATGACCGATAATTTTGTATTGAATGCATATTTATATCATGATTCAGTGATTTTTTTTTAAAGGTAGTGTTTTGTGGTCTGTATTTAATCAATGGGACAATCAGAATTCCAGACAAACATTTCCTTATACCCTACAAGATGAACAGAACATGCTACATCATGACATTGTTTTCCAGATTTTCAAGTTTTAGAATTTGATTCTAACAAGTCAAATCTGAATTGTCCAAGTAACATCTAACAAACATCTGGTATGGCACTTAGCTGGGAAGGACACAAAAATGCTGGATTAAGTCATGCCACACTCATTGTCTTCCTTTTTCTCCATTTCTCATCACGGAATATCTTTTTGCAACATGGACATTATACAGGTAATGAATGCTCTCACGTACATTTGCCCAAGTGCCCATTACTCAAGCACAATGTTTGATAAAGTGTCAGCAAGCTATTTAATGACCTCAGCCAAGCTCAACTCTGCCCTCATCTGATGTTAACACATACACCAACATTCACTTCTCTGAAGGATCAATTAATGGTGATTAGAAAAAAAACTCTTGTCTAACCTCGAGCTGTTGAGGCCAACTGTACTTGTGTTAAGTCAGCAAAGATTGCTGACCTGGTCTTTATGGCTGTTATTTATGATGCAAACCCACTGAGCCATTAGTAAACTGTTTATAATTCAGAAATAACTTTAAAGTGCTTCACTGTTAAATAGAATGGGTTCCCATTTGCAGTTTAATGTCAGTGGTCATGTGAATTGTGCTGGATCCCAATGTATAGCTGAGCTTTAAGAAAATGAAATATGCTAATATTCAGGGATAAATACTTACTCTTCATCTTGAAATGGACTCCGGAATTGACGTGTGACATTAGAGTGCTCACCTGGATGACTGTGCAAAGCCTGAAAAGAGATACAAATTAACATGGTTTGACAACTGGGCAAATGGACACTGACATTTCCAGGTGCTGCACTCAGAGTGCCCATGGAGGAAGTCTACATTCAGAACTTTCCTGATTCCATATTAATAAAAGAACTTTGGTGAGCAAAAAATATTTTCAAACGCAGATTATGAACATTTTCAAGAATATATCGATAACACATAACACATCACACATGCATTCTAATGATATCTTTTGGGACCAGATTTGCCTACACCAAGCCAACATATAAAGTTTACAACTTATTCATCTGCTTGTTGTACCTTTGAGGAATTAAGAGGCTTACCTTTAGCCTCTCGTTTGCTATTCTCTTCTCATCCACTTCAACTTTTAATTTCTTATTCTCATGCTGTAGTCGTTCATTCATTTCCTGCAGATGGCTGTGTTGTGACAAAGATTACAATAGCAATAACAGAAAGGGTCATTACTGCAGCAAAGATAAAGGAATAATAGAATGTAAATGCAATAACTAACAATGAAAAATATTTCAACCAAAAAGCCATCTGGTAGTCATTAATTTGATGGTGTAAGAAAATGTGCCACAACACTTCTGTAAACCTCAGGTTTTATGTCATAATATTTTTTTGTAATGTATTGATCTTGTAAGAGAAAAACCTTAATCTATCCACTAGCATAGATAAAAAGAAGCTCTCTGCTGAATTTGCCACAAAAGTAGTACACGTTATCCTCGATAAATTTTGTGAGCTGAGTTTAACCTGACATTGTCAATGCTGGCAAGTTCTGTGGAGTGTTTCTTTCCATGAAGCCTAGCAAGATTTCTCTAACTCACTTTGTTACCTATGCACCATGCCCTGCTCATTGCATTGTCTCAATGACAGCAGGTTGTCAATGTCCAGACCTTCCAGAATTTAAAATGCAGTTGTGCACCAGGTCCAGCAGTGTCAGTCTGTTCAGAGCTGCCTTGTGAAGTTCCTGTCAATTGCCCAGGCACATTCGGCATAGGGAAATTGGCACCCTGCTTTTCTGGCTTGGAGGTCCTGGTGGGGCAAAGCAGCGTTGCCCTCTTCCCCTTGGACTATCAAAAGAAACTTCGATGCCACTTTCTGCTAGATTGGCCCAAGGTTGACACTGGATGTTGCTGCTCTCCCATATCACCATACAGACATTATTCTTAATGTGCCTAAACTTCTACCTCTGATTTGATACACATTCCCTCTTTTGTCTCCTGCAAATAGGAGTCACATCTGCAAGGTCTTGGCAGCAAGAGGATATCCCAGCAAGATATCTCCTCTTCGACCTTTGAAGAAGAAGCTACAGATCCCTCATAGGGTGTACAGGGAAGGCTGCCTCCTGCAACCTCACCAGCTCAGATATTGAAAGCTCCATGAGTATTTTAGTTAGAATAGAGTCAGAAGCACATGCTAGTAAGCACATCACTGTTATATTTGCGCAGCTGGTTGAGGAAGAAATGTCCCAAACTGCTCGTATTCAGAGCACTGCCAGAACCAAGGCAGGACAGGATCTCATGTTGTCAATGATTAGTTTCATACAAATGCACAAGCAGATACAGCAGCACATGTTTGTCAAGTTTGCCAGAGACATTGGGCAACTGACTCCAAGGTTGGAAGACTCCACCAACATAGTTTGCACTATGTTGCCTCCAGCACATGAACTTTGGCTGCCTCCATGGGCAGGTAGGTGGCTGTCATGGACAGCCAGGTCCAGCATCCTCAGTGTCTGCTGAGTACATGTATAGGGTGGGGCTTCATCTCTTGAACCATTGGTGCTCAGCACAATTGGCAAGGTAATGGGGGACAAGAGACCTTGACCATCTCATGGGCACCTTCCTCACCAGGGGACAGGGCGGTGCCTGTATGCGCCCAGCTGGAGGAGCAATCACATGCAGGCCGCCCCAGAAGTTTCCCCTCTAAATGGCTTGTCACCCTCACTATGACTGAGCACTCTGGCCACAAATACCCCATTGTCACCAAACCAAATTTTAAAGGCCAACAGACTCCACTGAAAGGCAAGCAGTCTTCATCTCAGTACCAGAACCTGGGACTACACCATGAATAACAGGAGGGAAAGGACAAATATCATCTTCTGAAGGCATGAGTGAAGCTTCACTGATGTACGTTGTTACATTTCTAAATATGTGGTCACTGTTCATCATCAGCTGTGTGAATGTATGTCTTTCGAGCTGTTAGGGTCAGTCCTTCAAGGCTGCAATGTGCTGCTTGCGCATTGCAGCCTTTAGTGGGATTGATTCTAAATGCTGCATGAGGTGATCAGGGGAGTTTGCAGTCAGGATTTGGACTCCACACAGAGCTCAATGTCTGAGTTCACATGCAGAATGTTGTCTTTACAGGTATCCTGTTTTGGTGATCCTGAAAATGATGCTGTCAGAGTTTTCAACACTTGGCAGGGTCACCCATGATGGTAAAGTTGGAGGGGAGGAACCAGACAAACAGCAATCTAAAGCAAGTCCTCAATGGCAATTGAGGCAGAAGATATTTGTATGATATCAATGGCTCTGAAGGTGGATGAAGGCTGAGCAGTAGGGGCATCCCCAGCCGTCAAAGTTTCCTTGCCACCGGAACTGGATCTAACTTCTGGAGGCTGATGAGCAGCAGCACTCTCCCAATAAAAAAGTGTCCTGCACAAGGCATTGACATAGAGGAATAAGACTATCGACACACTTTTAGAATATTGCATGTAATTCTGGTTTCCCTTCTATAGGAAGGATGTTGTGGAGCTTGAAAGGATTCAGAAAAGATTTACAAAGATGTTGCCAAGGTTGGAGGGTTTGAATTATAGGGAGATGCTGAATATGCTGGGCCAGTTTTCCCTGGAGTGTCAGAAGTTGAGGGGTGACCTTCTAGAGGTTTATAAAATCATGAGGGGCATGGATAGACTAAAAAGCCAAGGGCTTTACCCTGGGGTGTGGGGAGTCCAGAATTAGAGGGCATAGGTTTAGGAATTTAAAAGGGACTTAAGGGGCAACTTTTTCACATAGAGGGTGGTGCGTGCATGGAATGAGCTGCCAGAGGAAGTGGTGGAGGCTGATACAATTACAACATTTAAAAGGCACCGGGATGGGTAAATGAATAGAAGGGTTTAGAGGGATATGGGCCAAGTGCCGGCAAATTGAACTAGATTAATGTAGGATATCTGGTCGCATGAACGAGTTGGACTGAAGGGTCTGTTTCCATGCTGTATATCTCTTTTCCTCTATAATTTAAGCTTTGTGATGATCGGTGAGAGGTGACAGGGACAGGATTGTGAGATCTGAAAGTTCCTAGGTTCGGTCCATCACATAGGTGTTTGAGTCTAACTCTGCTGTTTCACTCTTGGAATAGGAATGGGCAAGCATTTCTGCAGCTTTCTTCACAACTGAGCAGCTCTTGTCAGGATCCACTCCACTCAACCTGACAGGGAAGGGCTTGGAAAGGTGCCCTACAAATATACAATTTTTCAGCAACTTAGCTGGAAAACTACATCCAGGCAGCTCATGTCCCTGCAGTCTGTAAACCAAAATCAAACTCAATCTTGAAACATGGAATATACTTACCCTCATAGATAATGAAGAAAACAATCACCCAGAATGAAGAACTGCCTTGGTTGCATGTGAACTCAGGCACGTCAACATTGATATTGTTGCCCTGCAGACTAGAAGTGCAGGTGAAGGGCACTTGAGGGAAGTAGGTAATAGTCACACCTTATTCTCGAGTGGAAAATACAATGCTCAATCCAGGACACATGGAATTGGATTTGTTATCAAGAATGATGCCATTAAACAACTCTCAGAGCTGCCTGTTGGCATAAACAATCATCTCACAACCCTGTCTACAACTTGCCAAGAACCAGCAGATTATTGTTGTTGAATGGTCATCCGAATAAAGCTTTTACTCCACCCTGGACACAATATTCACCAACATTCCTAAGGAAGATAAAGTTATCATTCTTGGGCACTTCAAATGTCAGGATTGGAAAAGACACCAAACTCTGGAAAAGAAGGAGTCAGGAATTGCAGCACCAATGGGATTCTCCTATTCATCAAATTTGTGGAATACAGCTGGTCACCACCATCATGAAAAAGACAAGTTCAAGACTTCTTGGTGGCATCCATGATCAAAGTACAAGCACACGATTAACTATGTCTTTGTTTGATTTCAATGCCAAAAGGATGTCCTCATTACCAAAGTGGTGACGAGTGCAGATGACTGCTCCTAAATGTCTGTGAAATGACATTAGAAGCAGCTAAAGACGAAGAAACAACTCTGAAAAAAAACTCAACATCCTGCAACTTCAAGTGTCAAGTAGACTTGTGACAATGTCTTCACCAAAATCTCCAAGAATTAATTTTAGTGGAGCGAAGGAAATCAAGAAAGAGCTGAAGACAGCCATCATCTCATGCTGTGAAGAGATCATTGGCTCCAAAAGACCAGCAAACACCAAGACTGGTTCAATGAGAATGACTATATCATCCAAATTCGTATCAACAAAAGGCTCTCCATGCCTGGCAAAGCAGCATTACCAGTAAGGCAAAGAGGAGAATTTATTAAATAGCAAAGGCTGGCCTACAAAAAGGAATGAAAGAAATCAAAAATTAATGGTGGACTGAGAAAGCTAAGGGGCTTCAACTTCTTGCTGACAAACAAGACATTAGGGGTTTCTTCAGTCAATTTACAGACCCAACATCCTTGGCCTTAAACCAGTGCAAAGTAAGGATAAGGCTAAGAACCCCGTTAAGAGACAAAGAAAACATCAGCCTCCAATGAAGGGAACACTTCACAGATCTCCTAAACTGTGATACAATCATCAATGACAACATCTTTGAGGAAATCCCCCAATTCCTCACGAAAGATGATCTTGTGCTTCAACCTAGTGTGGCAGAAGTTGAAGTGACCATTAGACAAATGGATAATGGAAAATCTGCAGGAATAGACTGGATTCCTTTTGGATATTTTCAAACTTGGAGGAGCAGAGCTTACCTGTCATCTTCATCAACTGCTCCTGAAAATCTGGGGAAAGAAGAAATTCCTGCTGATCTTAAGGAAGCTGCCATTATCACTGTTCTCAAGAAAGGAATCAAAGTTGACTGTGGGAACTTCGGAAGAATTGTCCTGCTGTCTATCACCAAGAAGATCATTACTTGAATCCTCGCTAGGTGCCTTCTCCCAGTCTCCGAGATAATCCTTCCTGAAAGCCAGTGTGACTTCTGATCAACCTGTGGAACTCTGGATATGATTTTCACAGTTTGAAACTTGAAGAGAAATGCCAAAACAACATCAACTACTCTATATGACCTTCATCGATCTGACCAAAGCTTTTGTCTCAGTCAATTGAGTATAGTAGATCCTGCTGAAGGCTGGCTGTTAATAAGATGTTAATGCATGCTAATAAATGCAGAATGGCCTTTCCCATTCACTGGTCAAATTCTGGTCTCATTGTTCAACACTTGTTTGTAAAATGGAGCTCTTTGCTCTCAATGTCGGGAATCTCCTTCCTGTAGATTCCCAATGGTAAGCTAGCATTTTTATAGATAGAAATAAAATGCATTTCATATGAGGTGGTGCACATTAGGTTCTCTTACACTGGTTGGATGAATATGTTAATATTTTAACATAGGTTGGCATAACATAGGCTGCTTGAATGTGGGGCAGGCGTGGCAGAATAAATTTCAGATAGAGAAGTGAAATGTGATATATTTTTGTAGGAAGACAAAGGAAAGGCAATTTAATGCAAGGGGTATTCTTTTATCGTGTGGCTCACCCCGAGTTTGAGATCAAGATAGACTGGTTACGGAGAAGGCAAAATTAAGAATGTTCTTCAGGCTTAGACTTCAAAGTAACACTATTAGTTATAAACAATACTAAATACTGCCATACATGGTAATGATCCTGGTATGGACCTTCTCAATCCCCACGGATCAATTACTACAGATGACGATGCAAGGCACCTAAGAGGAAAGTAGTGTTTTCTTCAAACTTCGGTATTCAATATGGTAGAAACTTTTTCTCTAAGTGAGAATAAATCTTAAAAATGAGAATCACTTCATTGTTAGAATCTCATTCTGTTGTGTTTATTACCTGAATTGTAAAATAATAGCAGTTTTTACTAGCTTGAAAAAGGGAAAATATTGATATCCGCTAATGTAATTGTACCTGTTAAATTGCACTGTTGAAGTGGGTAGGAACTAGGTACCCAGAGGTAGGCACACTACCACAGTGCAACAAGAGCCCTATTAAAGCTATAAATGGGTAGGATCATACATAGAAACTAGCAACATATATAAGCACACAGAACCATGCTATTTAACATTGTTAATCCTCGACTCCAAAAAATTGTGAATTAAGAAACGAAGCGCAATGATAAGATTTGGAAGGCACGGTGGCTCAGTGGTTAGTCCTGCTGCCTCATAAGTAAAGCGGAGGTTTTGATGGTCTTTGCTTGGAACTGAACACTTTTTCTAGGTAGTATCCCCTAAGATTAGATGTCAACAGTGAAAAGAAATAATAGCTATAAACATCTCAATCTGGTGTGCTGTTCAATCACAATCACAGAATCTATAAGTTACCAAACAAATGTATGGTTTTTCTGTCAGGAGGCATTGTGTTGGATAGCATAAAACTTGCTAAAGCAAAAGTAAAGATTATAGAGGAAATGAAAAATACAGGTAAATTGTAATAGATCAATCTACGAAAATCAAATCCAAATTCCTGGTTTTAGGAACATAGAAACAGGGACCCATGTACCTGCCAACCATTCAGTTCTATCATGGTTGATTAAACACTTCAATGTCTTTATCCATCCCTTACAATTCACCCCTTATGCCACTGGTAATCGGAAATCTATCAATCACTAACTTAAACATACTCAAAAAATGATCCTGCACAACCATCTGTGATAAAGAATTCCAAAGGTTCGCAACTTTCTGAGTAAAGAAAACCTCCTTCAATTCTGACCTAAGTGACATCCTACTTATGTTAAATTGCCTTCTTGGTCCTAGACACCCCAGCCAAGGGAAACGTATTACCTGCATCCACCCTCTCTATCCCTTCAGTATTTTGTAACTTTTGTTGAGATAATCTTCTATTTTTCAAAACTCTGGAAAACACAGACCAATTTGTCCAATTTCTCTTCATAGGATAGTTCAGCAACACTGAAACATATCTAGTGAACCTTAAATGCACTCCCTCAATGACAATAATAGCTCTCAGGAGATTGAAAACTGTACACTGTACTCCAGCTGTGGTATAACCAAATTCCAATACAACTGAAGTAAGACATCACTACTTTTATACTCAGAATGGTGAGTGGCTTGCAGGGGAACGTGCAAGGTGGTGGTGTTCCCATATATCAGCTGCCTTTGTCCTTCTGATGGAAATGGGTGTGTAACTCAGATGTGATATGAGTATGCATTAAGTACTATGTACTATGAATCTAGTCTCTTCAGCATGACAGACCCTCACTTCGACTGAAGACTTTGTGTGGGCATTCTTCTTCAGTTGGTATCAGCGATATAGACGAATATAAGTAAGAAGGATTAGTGGAAGTGAATTTACATATCTGAGATGGTAGTGGTAGATGCAACCACAACATATACCAATGACAATTTTTTATCATTTCATTTCATATAATGCAGCTGTGGTGGATCTGAAGGCACTCTGTATGCTTGTCCACAAATGGGCTCACTTTGCTTTATAACATGAAGTCAGCTCATAACTTTAAATTTTTCCCTTAGTCCATTGGCAACAATATATTGCAAAAGTGCTGAATTTGCAAAGCAGACTTTATAGCATCAACGGCTTCCAAAGGTTGAATGATTGCGCTGCCCAGAACACCCAGAAATTCAAATCAAATCAGGAACCGTGACCAAAATATTGAATATCCCCTACTGGTGCTTTTTATTTTAAGTTGCAATGAAATAAGCTTTCATGTCTCTGAGTACAAGTGGTAAGACATAAATCAAAATGTGTAAAGGTCAAATATATCATAAGACATGTCAGGCACACTCCTAGTCTGGGGAGGCATGGAGAATGTGAGCTAAGGAAAGGAAACTGAAGCTCTGAACTCCGTTTATACGACAATCATCATTGACCTGGGGTTTCTGAAAATAAATATTTACTTGCTCATCTGTACCATCCTATATTGTAATAAACAAAGAACTAATAGATCTGCTTTGTTTCGATCAGACTCATCTACTTCTCAAAATAATTTTGCACATAATTTATCTTTGTAGGTCATTGAACAATTGTGTTTTAAAGGAGCAATGTTGTTTCTATCCAAAGGTGTGTTATCAGGCAGCACAGATGAAGATCTGCAATATTAATACCTACAACAGGCAAGTCTGACATTTACACTAGTTAGTTTCCAGTGTTGATACTTACTCTTTTTCAGTTGTTAGTTGAAGGATTTGCTTTGTTTGTTCTTTGATCTTATTCCCAAGTTTTTCATTGGCTTGCCTTTATAAAAAACACACACACAATGTATTAATTGCTTGCAGTTAATACAGGAAAGACACAGAAAAATCTATAATAAGGAACCACATGGAATGTCATTTTGACCATGGAAGCACCTGGCATCGTGCAGCATGAAAAGTAATGTTTTCATGTTTTATACACCACATTTTTCTAATTTTCCAGTAATTTTATCAGAATTCAAGCATTCAGTTTTTATTTATACTTGTCACGCTGCTGCAGAAAAATATTACAGTCGAATAATTAAGTAAAAAAACAGAACAAATTTGTGTGATTTTGTAATATGCCTTAGTGGATCTCTTAATGCATTCATTTTGGCCAGAAATGTTGTAAAAAAAAAGAACTAACCATTTCCATCTTTTCAGAAAAGCATAACATCATTTGAGGCGGCATGTTGGCTCAGTGGTTAGCACAGCTGCCTCACCGCACCAGCATCTCAGGTTCAATTCCAGCCTTGGGTGACTGTCTGTGTGGAGTTTGCACATTCTCTCCGTGTCTGTGTGGATTTCCTCCCACAGTCCAAAGATGTGCAGGTCAGGTGAATTGGCCATGCTAAATTGCCCATAGCATTAGTCAGAGGGAAATGGGTCTGGGTGGGTTACTCTTTGGAGGGTCGGTGTGGACTTGTTGGGCCGAAGGGCCTGTTTCCACACTGTAGGGAATCTAATCATTATGTGGTTAGTTGCTTTTACCATGTTTTGTGTATTTGGAAAATATCTATGTATATTCATAAATATTACTTTATCGGATTTGATTCTTGGCTTTATTAGCATTGCCATATTTATTTTAACAAAAATACTAAATCAGTGACTCCTTACTGCCATTACAACTTGCTGAACAATCATTCCTATACAATTGCTATCTCTAGTTAGAGATTGGCTTCGGTCTGGGGAGTTTCATTTTATTCAATTTAAACATTCAATTCTAATCTAATACAGGATACAGATACAATAAGCTCAAGGGGTTTGGGTATGTTCTGATTGATGAGAACGTAGTTTGGATGGTTTGTGAAGTTTATTTGTGAGCTCAGGCACAGGGGTCAAAGCAGATACCAGATAGTATAAATAAACTACATTCAGCACAGCTCTGGGCACAAGTTAATTGTACCAGTAGTTCAATGATTCACGCTCCTCCTCATGGTCACAAATGATGTGACAGCAAAATAATCAGATTTATATCAAAATCACCAAGAATGGCGCAACTTTGTTGCTAAGCAGCACATGATGTATGTGTGACACCATAGTGATCCCGTTATTAGATTACTTTTGTAATAATTAATTTAACCTAAAGCTAATAATATCACACCATCAATAGAATAAGATTTGTGATGCTGCTTATTTCTGTGATATGATTAAATGATGTCAGTCACATTACTCACTAATTTTGATCCAGGTTGTTTCTTAGCAACAATCACAATGTTTTCATGAATCAACCACAGGGCGCAACAGAACTTCACTATTCTCTAGTGACATTCAATTTTGGTAATTTTTTTAAGGAATAGATTGTTGGGAATTACTTTAAAATTGAGATATTCATTTAAATAAATTCCAAACATTCAGTTCTGGTTTAATACAAATACATTTACGACCTAAACAATAAAGATGCAATTCACTCAAGAGGCAGAGATTATTATGAATGATGAGAATATATAGCTTGGATGTTTTGTGAAATTAATTTGTTATCAGAAAGGATGCATTTCCAGACAATTTTATTCTATGTAAAAATATACAATAATTTGAAGTTAGTCATTCTAAATCATAATCTATATTGTGGCTGTCATTTTCCATTCACCACCACTAAGTGGTAATATTTGGTGAACACATGTTAAAATGTTGCTTTCAAAGTGGAAAGCTTGTTTATATAGAAAACTAATTATATGAACTAACCTATTTTAAATAAAGCAAACTAATGGAGGAATGTACTTTAGTTAAAAGAGCTACTTGTCCTTAGTATTTTCCTATATACGGCACGGGACTTGGTAGGACAAGACAGCAAATGTAGTTCACATTTTGGGAATTCAAGCACTTCAGTTGGTAGACTTGTCATTGAACTGGAAGGTTGTGGGTTCAAGTTCCCATTCAGTATTTGTTTCATAGCTTAATAAAGGTTATTAATCAATTTGAAAAATCCATCAAACACTCTATATTATTTTCCAAAAGATAACATTGCGAATGTATTCATATTATTAAACATTTTGATCATTGAAGAAACAGACCTGCATTAAATCAACATAAACAGAATCACAAGCAATTTAGGATTGTAATCAGGCTTTCAGTGTGGTGCACTTACATGTGTGCAAAGCCACTGATATTAATATACAAGGTCCTTGTTCTTTGCAGACAGAAAGAACATGTACATATACTGCACTTGTTTGAACTCAACAAAACAGGTGACAGACATTTGCTGGTTTATTTTTCATGGCAATGTCCTGACCAATCAAAGTCAACTTGCCTGGTTTAAAATTTAACAAAGCTCGGTTGTTAACTGTCAATCAGCATGTATGTGTGCATTCTCCATGACAAGACATCTATCAATTACAGTCTGCTTGCTAATCAGTCAATACTCTCCTCCCATGCAGTATAGATGTTTTTTTCCCTTGAATTTGTATTGTTGGGTAATACCCTGATAAGTGCAGGCCAAAAGGTTCAACAGAATGTGTCCTTCTTAGCAACATTATAGAAAGTATCATTGGTCCTGTTAACAGGCCCTCACATTAAAGTAATACTTCATTGTTTGGACACAGGTTTAAAGTTTCATACCCCATTATTGGTCAAACTGCCTAAACTGACAGCTGAACCACATATATATTTGAAACATACTGGAACGTTAACCTGTTACATGTTTAATTTGTGGATCTTAGTAGAAATTAAGTTACTTACTTTTGGTCCTTTACCCACTGGTTAACATTCGCTACAACCAGTTCACTCTCTCGATGCAATCTTGAACTGTCTGACCTTGCACCATGCAGGGATTTTCGTAAGGTCTCGAGCTAAAACAATCCAAAGTTGTCAGTTAGAATAAACTAACTGCAGTGGATTTAAACCTCATGTATCAGAAATAAGTAGTGATGCTACAATGAAAATGTGTTGAAGTTTGCCCATACTATGCCAGGCTGTTTCAGCATGGGCTTGTGACTCTAGCCTTTCACATGTTGAGTTTCTATTTTAGCTATATCGTGCAGGGAAAATCTACTAAACACTTGCAAGAGAATTCCCAACAGAGGTAGATGGAAAATTGGAAGGGCAGTCTCCCTGACTTATAACTGAATTTCAGAGAGGTATTGGCATAGGTCTGACACTAAATTATAGTGGTCCGGGTTTTGCAGTTGAAATGATAAAGATATCTATATTTCAGTCATTAAAACTGTGAAACTAACAGCAAGATCTTGCGTCTGTAGTTAAATGTGAAAATTTGAACATGGTTGTCTGTTAATATCTGCTCCTTCACAGAGTGTGCTGTTAAAGTCCCTATAGACAGTAATTTTGTAGAAGTCAATGAACTGATGGGAACATCCCCTTATAAGTTGTAACATTATTGTTGAAAACACCTGAAAAAAAGTTATGCCATGTAAATGGCATGCAAGTGAATTTACAAAGACCTATACAGACTAACTACTACCTAACAACTTCTCTGGTCCTGAACGTCTATTTTTCATATTTCTGCCATTGTCACACCCACCAATGGTCAGTGACTTGTGTATTAGTATAGCTCATGAAGCCCTTTTAAAAATATATAATTATTTAAGTTAAAGAAGTCTAGCCATTATATTTTCATTTTAAACAGGTTTAAAGTTAGTTTATTACAAGTTATTACTCAAGATTCCTTAGTTTAAAAACATAAAGTTGTTATCAAAAAATATCAAATACCAAGAACATAATAATTAAAGGTAAGACAAAATAATATTTAGAACAAAGCCACATTAGGCCTTTGTGATTTACTGTAGGTACCTTTTGTTTTCTTCTTTCTTGCTGAAGTTAAAAATATTAACATTTCAGATCAGATCCAGTGGCTGAAATGGTTTCTACAGCTGAACAGTTGGCATTTTCTTGTAAAGGCAGGCTGTTCAGAACAGCAAATTTTGGGAGGGACAGAATGTTCCTTATTACTCACCCGTTGTGTGGTTTTAACACTTTCTGGCTCACTTGCCCTCATCAAAATAGTTTTTGGTTTCTGCATACTTTTATTTATTTGATCTCCCTTGGTCTCAAAACTTCTTTCTGCACATTAGCTGCTCTTAGCTTAAGTTTCTTTATACAGTACTGTTCAAAAGCTTGAAATTAAAATCTGTTATTTTGAGGAATTAAGGGCTCCACAAGACAAAGAAAGTATATTATACTGAGTTCCTTTGAAATTCTTCCTCTTGTTTCTCTCCAAAGCTAGAATTCTCATACCTTCATTATCTGTTTGCAAACTTCTGGTATTCTAAATATTTTTACCTTTCCGGGTATATCTTTATGATCCTCTTAAGAGTTTCTAGCTGTATAGATGGGTGTCCTGTAGCAGCATTTTATTTTAGCCTCTTGAGCAGAACCTTATTTGATTTTGGCTAAGTGCCGATTTCATCAAGTTTCATAGAAAGCTTCTCTCCATTAAGCTTAATGACACTCCTCACCATATCATACCAAACTCAATTAATTACCCATCAATTATCTACCTATGGAATCAGCCTCATTTGGTGCTAGCTGGATTTCTACCATCTCACCTTGGCTGGATGAAGTTGCCACTCATCGAGTCAGAGAGGTATACAGCACAGAAACAGACCCTTTGTCCCAACTGGTCCATGCTGACCAGGTCCCCTAAATTGAACTAGGCCCATTTGTCTATGTGTGGTCCTCTAAACCTTTCCAAATCCATGTCGCTGTCTAAGTGATTTTTAAATGTCATTCTACCCACTTTGTCTGGTAGCTTGTTCCATATATACACACCCACCCTATGTGAAAAAGTTGCCTCTCAGGTCCCTCTTAAATCTTTTGTGTTAAACCTATACCCTCTACTTTTGGACTCCCTTACCCAGGAAAAAAAGACCTGACTACTCACCTCATCTATGCCCCTCATAGAGTCATAGAGGTGTACTGCATGGAAACAAACCCTTCGGTCTAACTCATCCATGCTGACCAGATGTCCTGACCTAATCTAGTCCCATTTTCCAGCACTTGGCCCTTATCTCTCCAAACCTTTCCTATTCATATACCCCTCCAGTTGTCTTTTAAATATTGTAATTGTACCAGCCTTCACCACTTCCTCTGGCAGCTCATTCCATATATGTACCACCCTCTGCTTGAAAAAGTTGCCCCTTAGATCCCTTTAATATCTTTCCCCTCTCACCATGAACCTATGTCCTCTAGTTCTGGACTCCCCCACCCCAGGAAAAAAAGACATTGTCTATTTATCCTCTCTATGCCCTTCTTGATTTTATAAACCTCTTTAAGGTTACCCCCTCAGCCTCCGATGGTCCAGGGTAAACAGCCCCAACCTATTCAGCCTGTCCCTATAGGTCAGATCCTCCAACCCTGGCAACGTCCTTGTAAATCTTTTCTGAACCCTTTCAAGTTTCACAACATCCTTTCGATAGGAGTGACACCAGAATTGCATGCAGTATTCTAAAAGTGGCCTAACAAATGTCCTGTACAGCCTCTACAAAGCTCTATAAGATTACCCCTCAGCCTCCAACGCTTCAGGAAAAAAATGTCCCAGCTTATTCAACTCTCCTTATAACTCAACTCTACTTATAAGCCTTTTTTGCATCTTTTCCAGCTTAATAACATCCTTCCTGTAGCAGGGTGACCAGAAATGTACACAATACTTCAAATGTAACCTTACCAATGTATTGTACAGCTGTAACATGATTCCTGCAACAATGAAGGCAAGCATCCCAAATGCCTTCTTCACCAACCCGTCTATCTGTGATGCCACTTACAAGCACCTCTGGATTTTTCTGTTCGACAACACTCCTCAGGGCCCTACCATTAATTACATAAGCCCTGCCCTGGCTTGTCTTAGCGAAATGCAACACCTCACATTTGTGTGAATTAAACTCCAACTGCCATTCCTTAGCCCACTGGCCCAGTTGATCAAGAGTCCAAGCACTCTTATATAATCTTCTTCACTGTCCATCATACGATTAATTTTGGTGTCATCTACAAACTTACCAACCATACCTCCTATGTTCTCCTCCAAATTGTTTATATAACTGATGAACAACAGTGGATCCAGTACTAATCCTTGTGGCACATCAATGGTCACAGGCCTCCAGTCTGAAAAACAATTCTCTACTACCACCCTCTGTCTCAGCATCAAGACAATTTTGTATTGAATTGGCTAGCTCTCCCTGGATCCTAAGTAATCTAACCTTACTAACCAGGCTACTATGTGGTATATTGTCAAATGCCTTACTTATGTCCACATAGACAACATCTGTTACACTGCACTCATCTATCTTCTTGGTCACCTCTTCAAAAAACTCAATCCAATTTTGTGAGGCACAATTTCCCATGCACAAAGCCATGCTGACTATCCCTAATCAGTCCTTGTCATTCTAAGTGCATGTAGATCTTGTTTCTCAGTCTTTCAGAATCCCCTCCAACAACTTGCCCATCAGTTTCCTGGCTTTTTCATATAGCCGTTCTTAAGTCGTGGCACAACATTAGCCAACCCCAAGTCTTCTGGCACCTCACCTGTGGCTGTCAATGATATAAATATCTCCAAGAGGGGCCCACACGCTTTTTTCCCTAGCTTCTGATAATGTCCTGGAATATACTTGATCAGGTCCCAGGGATTTATCTATCTTTATGATTTTTAAGACATCCAGCACCTCCTCTTCTGTAATGCAGACTCTTTTTACGACTTTGCTGTTTACTTTGCTGAGTTCCCTATTCTTTCTACATGGTAAATACTGAAGAGAAATAATCTCACACTTCTCCTGTTGCTCCATACATAGATGACCTTACTAATCTCTAAGGGGCCCTATTCTCTTCCTAGCTACTCTTTTGTTTTTATTATACTTGTAGAATCTATTTGGGTTCTCCTTGACCTTCTCTGCCAAAGCTATCTCATGTCCCCTTTTTGCCTTTCTGATTTTCCTCTTAAGTGTACTCCTACAATCCCCATATTCATCATGAGATTCACTTGTCTATACTTGACATATGTCTCCTTCTTTTCCTTAACTAGTGCCTAAATATCTCTAGTCATTCAGTGTTGCTTACTCCTGCCAGACTTGCCTTTCACACTAATAGGAAAATGCTGGCCCTGAACTCTCATTATCTTGGTTTTGAAAACCTTCCACTTGCCAGATGTCTATTTTAAAACTAATAGAATTATGGTCACTGGTTCCAAAGCACTCCACCACTAATATCTAAGTCACTTGCCCTGCCTTATTTCCCAAGAGGAAGTTGAGCTTTGACTGTTCTCCAGTAGAGCCATCTACAAATTGTTTGAGAAAATTTTCCTGAACACACTTAAAAAATTGCTCCCCAAGCCTTAACACTATGGTAGTCCCAGTCTATGTTTGGAACTATAACAACCTACTGTAACAACCCTATTATTCTTACAGCTATCTGAAATCTCCCTGCATATTTGTTCTTCAATTTCCTGCTTACTATTGGGTGCCCTATAATACAATCCCATCAAAGTGATCACCCCCTTCTTATTTCTCAGTTCCACCCATATAGCCAGTCCTGTCCCTCACTCAACCATGTTTCTGTAAAAGCTATGATATCCCAGTCCCATGTACCCATCCATGCCCTGAGTTTACCTGCCTTACTTGTCAGGCCTCTTGTATTGATATAAATGAAGTTTAATTAATCAGTCTTTCTTTGTTCCCTGCCATGCTTACATCCACTAATATCATTTATTGTATCCGTTGCTCCGGATGCGGTCTCCTCTACATTGGGGAGACTCGACGCCTCCTAGCAGAGCGCTTTAGGGAACATCTCTGGGACACCCGCACCAATTAACCACACCGCCTTGTGGCCCAAAATTTCAACTCCCCCTCCCACTCTGCTGAGGACATGGAGGTCCTGGGCCTCCTTCACTGCCGCTCCCTCACTACCAGACACCTGGAGGAAGAATGCCTCATCTTCCGCCTCGGAACACTTCAACCCCAGGGCATCAATGTGGACTTCAACAGTTTCCTCATTTCCCCTCCCCCCACCTCACCCTAGTTCCAAACTTCTAGCTCAGCACTGTCCCCATGACTTGTCCTACCTGCCTATCTTCTTTTCCACCTATCCACTCCACCATCCCCCCGCCCCGACCTATCACCTTCATCCCCTCCTCCACTCACCTATTGTATTCTATGCTACTTTCTCCCCACCCCCACCCTCCTCTAGCTTATCTCTCCACGCTTCAGGCTCTCTGCCTTTATTCCTGATAAAGGGCTTTTGCCCGAAACGTCGATTTTACTACTCCTCGGATGCTGCCTGAACTGCTGTGGTCTTCCAGCACCACTAATCCAGAACCATGTTGGTATGTCAACAGTGACCTCAGATATTGCTCTTGCTTGAAATGGGCAGCAATGTTTCTGCCTAGAGGTGTGTAACATACAGTGAAGAAAAGCAAAACAGTCTGCATTGGACTGGGAGCCTGTAGGTCTGGATCCTATGTAATGAATGGGTCCATCTGTCTTGTTGCCTACTGAAGGGCCTTACATTGATAGGTTTTGCAGCTTTTTCTAACACATGCCAAGACCTTTACATTACCTTACTCCAGCTGCAGCTAGAGCTATTGTCTTGTCAACTGAGTAGTTACAAGTTCCAGGATGATGGAAGGCGAATGACGCTCTTGGAAAGTAATTTCCAGACTGTGCATTTGTGTGTC
This sequence comes from Chiloscyllium plagiosum, assembly GCF_037043375.1. NCBI lineage: Eukaryota > Metazoa > Chordata > Chondrichthyes > Orectolobiformes > Hemiscylliidae > Chiloscyllium > Chiloscyllium plagiosum. The sequence continues at coordinate 29,256,419 of NW_028270155.1, read as the reverse complement.
AGAGAGGCCCTAAAATTCCAAATCCTCTTTCCAGAAACCTCCTGAGGTCCCAACCAAACCCATCTATAGAGGAACCTTGATTGTCTGAACGAGATGGGCGGGCACTATTTTGTTCAGATAATTGATTATTCGGTTAATTGATTCAATGCCTTTCCTCTGGGGCTCGGAGTTTTCTCTTAAGTCCGCTCCCCATTCAGGAGATTAGGCATCAGCACACTGCGCGCGAGTCCCTGCCCTCACCTGCCTCCCAACCCTGTCCAAAACCGCCTGTGCCCCCAAACCCACCCAACACTGCCCCCCTTCCCCCACCACCCAAACTATCCAACACTGCCCCCCTGCCCGCCCCCCACCCCCCCAACCCCATCCAACACCATCCGGGCACCCAATCGCATCCAACACTGTCCCCCATCCCCCACCCCCCAAACCTGTCCAACACCGCCCTCCCATTTGTCCCCACTCCTGCCCACCCTCCAACCCCATCCAAAACCGCCCACCCTGTCTGCCCCCACCCCCGGCCTCCTGCCCACAGCCCCACCCGTGTGCCCCCCCGCCTGCCCCCGACCCCTCTCCGAGGCAGCCAGACTGGACAACAATAACAAGACTGCTGCTGCTGCCTTTTGGGTAGTGAATCTCCAAATAGTGCGTGCACACACAGCCACACACTCAACTTTTTACTGTAACTTTTTGACAAGTTCCACCTTTGCCATGTACAGGACAATGTTGGAGAGATTATCTGGGGAAGGGGGCTTTAGGGTACACCCCTGTGTAAAACTCTGGGAAAGTCTGTGGGGAGAGAGAGAGGGCAGGAGGTCAGTTGGAGACTGTGCCTGGGTTCCCATCAGTCCAGGATTGTTCTTGACAACATTTCAGTAAGCCGAGTTCACTTTTAATCACTGTAAACAAAAGGCGCGATCAGTGTTGGAAATACGTCTTTTATGTAATGTTTCTATCGGGATCTCGAGATCTCCTTCGGATAATCCGATATTCAGATAATTGATATTCGGAAAACCGAGGTTCCTCTGCACCTGCCTATATTGCTACCCCTCCCCAACAGCCCCATGCCAGGTTTGTTCAGACACTGTACCCACTGGAAGCTAGCACGACTCTATCCAATGGTGAACTCCCCAATCTTGTATGACTCAGCTCTTATCCATGCTTTATTGTGTCATCATCTTATATATTGAGTTGCCTTCACTCCTTTATCTCTCCTGTCTCTGTGCCTGCAGCACTGTATCCCCTTGAATAAAGTTACCAACTCCCCTTCCTGCAACAGTGGCCCGTCATGTTTCCTCTCACCCCTGTGTCCCTTGCTTTTATTGGATGAACATAAATGAAAGACCATAATCCACTCCCTTAACCCACTTAACTACATAACCCTGGATAACAACCTCTTTCTCAATGGCGGCAAAACTAAATAACTGATCATTAACTTCAGAAAGAAGGAGAACACGCCTCCATCTACACCAATGGAGTGGAGGTTGAGAGGGTTGAGACCGTCAAGTTCCTAGGAGTGATGTTAGCTGACAACCTGTCCTGAACTTCCCATGTAGATGTGATGGTCAAGAAGGCACAACAACGCACCTTCCTCCTCGGGTGGCTTACAAAATTTGGCATGTACATACGGATCCTCACCAACTTGTAAAGATGCATCTTAGAAAGCATACTGTCCGGGTGCGTAATGGCCTCGTACAGCAACTGCTCTGTCCAGGACCGTAAAAAAAAACTACAGAAGGTTGTGTGCATTGCCCAGACCATCACCTCTCATCCATAGACCCCAATTACACATGCACCAGCTGGTTCAAGAACAACTCTTTCCCTGCCGTTATTAGACTGATGAGCGGACTCTCTAACTTCAAATAATGCTGATCTTGCTACTGTTGACGCGTGCACTGTAATCTGTATGCCTCTGTCCAACATTTTTCTTCTCTCTTATCCTATGATCCAAATGTCCTTGCTTACCAAGATCTGCCTATACTGTTTGTAAACAAAACTTTTCACTGTACTCAGATACACGTCACAATAAATCAAATCAATCAATCAATCATTCAAGAGCCAGTACACTGAATGATGGCCACACATGATTGTGTCAGCATTGACTCTGAACCGACTATTAAGGAGCCACATGACTGACCGTGACCATAGATTTCAGAGGCATGACCCTTTGGACCATGGGCACCCAGGCAGGACTCTTGGACATGCCTCTGGATTGAGCTCAGAGGCTGCCCTTGACTTACTGAGCCAAACCGCCTGACTGACAGATGGCCTTCAGTGAAAATTACTCCCCTTAGAATTTTAGATATGACTGTTTGAAGTACACGCAGTACGTGTACGTGACTTACACATGGTGTCGGTTTCAGATTGACGTAGTGATATGCTATACAGCACAATGTCCACTCTCTTGACTGAGGATTGCTTATCGGAAAGACAAGTTACCTGGCTCTTGTGACTGTGCTAAAAAAACTGGTAAGCAATCCAGTGAGCAACTGGGTTGGTACTCAATGAATGAGTGCTGACAGAGCAAGCAAGCAGTCCTGGGGCACAGCTTGATCCAATCCGCAAGCTGGGAGCCTGTCCCTTCATGCAAACTGGCCTTGTTAATACTAGTTACCATTGTGCCTCAAAGTGCAGCTTTAAAGTACTGCAGCATCCTGCATGCAGAGTGGAGAGATACCTCATGGGTTCTGAGAGGCTGGCAATTATCAGTGTTCTTTGCACACGCTGCAATCTAGTGCACTAGACTGTGCCTTGAGAAGTTGTTACTGAGTGCCCAGAGGAGTGTATGTCGCTAGGTACCTGCTCGTACATTGGGAATTGTTGATGACTATTTATATGATAGAATAAGAAGTTGTACATTAATGAGGTGAGATTGGTTATTAATGATACTGTTAACCCGCATTAATCTCATTAACAGACATTTTGTCACTCCATAGTGAGAATACCATCACGTTGCTTGGAATTCTGTTTGAAATTGCAATAAATTCCTCCCAATGTAGAAAAAGGCTTCGCCCAATGTCATGTGTGATTTTTTGCCATAGTCCATATTTTTCAAGCCTTTACAACATTCTGCCCCACATGTTCTATTTGAGTCAGCTTAGTTCTTCCACATAAATTCATAATCCTTAACTTCTTTGTTCATAACTGCTACGTTGATATATCTTATTAAGAGAAAAATTCCACTATCTGAATTTACTACATTTTCTAAAAGTATATTTATGATAATTCTAATGCGTATGTACCAATCCTAACTTTGTTCTTTGTAGTATGATATAAATGAAGGATAATCAGTGCATTTTGCTTTTAGCAGGAGGAGTGATGGCATCCATCTTGAGTCTGCTGAGTCATCAGGCACAATTTATCAATAAGAATTTAGTTTCATGGCTTTGTTAGCCCAACTACATTAAAAATAATCTCTTGGGTGAAACAGCAGGAGAGCTACTCTATTTTGCATTTTAATTATAATTATTATTAATTATAATTTGCAGTTGTGCAAAAATTCTACTCCTGTTAAGGAATGCAGCTTCCAAAAACAGCCATTTTTAAAACATCAAAGTCAGATATCAATACTTTGAAAAATACTCTAGTTCAACAAGATAAATTTCTTTGGAAACTCATACAAGCTAGCGCAAATAAATACCTTTATATGCAGCAATATATTATGTGTTGGCTAAATGAGCTAAATAATTGTGCCAAACTGCTCACAGATTATATCGTATTTCTTTCATCATTCAATTTCTTAAATATGTTCTGTCTCAAGAAATTTGCATTTCAACGCAGAAAGGTAATATTCCTCATCAAACAGCCAATAGTCAATATGGTCTTTAAAAGCATCAAGGAATTGATCTTCCTCTTCTACACACAAGGCGCTTATACAAATATTAGTTCCCTCGACACACTTGTTCTTATTCTTACAATTTCATTTCAGATATTTGAGAACATTTGGTGGCATAGAGATTTATAAAATATCCCTTGGATAACAAGTTAAACTGAGGCCACATCTACTCTCTTAGGTGTCACAAAAGATCTCATGACACTATTTCAAAGAAGAGCAGGGATGTTATGTCCACTAATCTGGCTAATAATTAACCCTTAATCAAGATCAGTAAAAAGATTTGTCTGGGTCTTGTCTGTGGGAATTCACTTTGTACAAAAATGACTGCCCTGTTTCCTGTGTGACAACAGTGATTTCACTTCCAAAGTACTTCCTTGATTATAAAGCACTTTGGTACATCCTGAAATCATGAATTTTTTTGTCTTTTTTGTTCTCAGTAAGTAACCTCAAGTACTGATGTTTACAGTGAAGCTAATTTTGAATAGTACACATTTTAAAACAATTTCTATAAAAATTTGTTTGGTGAAAATATGAAATTATACCATTTCCAGTTTCTTGAAATAATCTGCAAAATTGACAAGGCCAATTTAAAATCCTAGGTTGTAGTGTAGAAATACTGACTACAGTAGTTAACTTGGTTGTTGCTTTCTTTGGAGCAGCTTGCAATATGCTTGCTTTCAATCAATTGGCCAGGAGAAAGTTGCTGCTGCCAGGGTGAACTCAAACTGCATCGATGTAGATACTGGAAACTAGTTTTGTTGTTGATAGCTACCATCCCTAGAAAATACATAAATCTGAAATTCTGATGGACAGATGAGAAAACAAAACATGCTCCACCAGCTTTCTTTGAATGATATTAATTCCCTTGCTCTCTTTGGTGGTTGTTTTCAATCTGGTTAACATCAGAATCTGGGTTATTTATTTGCAGATGATTTCTTGACTAGCTCTGAATCAATAACAATTTTCAAAATTTTTACCAACAAAACTCAAAACAACAATTTGGGGAAATTATTCAAAATATGAAGGGCACATTAAACCAGAAAATCTAATTGCTGATCTTTCTTAAAAATAAAACTTGCCACTTAATTTGCTGCTGTCATTACATGGACGTAGCATTTTTATGTACACATGCTATGAACTAGTTATCAAGATTACTCTATAATTTCCATAATAAACAGCAAGTAATGCGCTGATTGCTAATCAATTCATAAGCCTATGTTTAAATAATTATATTGAAAATAAGAAAAGTAGCAATTAAATTTGTTTATATGCAAAAATGTCTCACAAACCAATCAACATTTTTATACTGTACTTTGGCCACTAGATGTCACTAACATTCAGCTCACTCATCACATCTTAAGAAATCAAGTCCTGCAACAACAAATCGCAATTTTGTTTACCCTAAATACTTTATACATTTTATTACTTTGAGATAACTAAATTACTGACCCATTCAAAAACATTTTAATTCCATGAATGGTAAAGCTAATGATCTATATCAGTAAACAGAACAGATTAATTGCCAACTTATATTGGGCTCCATAATTAAAGTAGTAAATTGTTATTGTATTTACGCAATACTTCTCATTTCCAAATTGCTCTATGCAGTATAGTAATGTTTCATAAACTGTAATAATTCGTAGAAGTTTGATTCCTGCGTTACTGACTGCAGTTTTGCATCTCTGACTAGTAGTTCACTTGCTAGATTCAGTGCTGCTATTAAAATTCATATTGAAGAACACAGTCTGGTTTCACAAAAAGAAATGTCTTGTTCAAAAGAAGTCAAACAACACTGTAGTCATTTATTAACAGAAGACCCTTTCTGAAATAGAGGCACTTCAGTCTAAATTTTCTATTACACCTAATTACCCAGCTAAACATAGCAATATCAAGAACAGACAGTAATAGAGAACATGATAGAAATAAAGTGAAAAAAAATCACTTTCTGGTGACATGATTTGTAATACACAGTTGAGGCACTGACTAACATACTTTTCAACATCAATTTAAAGCCTGGCTATGTGGACAAGGGGTGGTGTAATGAATATGGCAATTTTAGCCATTGTGGATGGCATACTATATAACAGCTGTCATGGCTGACAACATTTCGAATTCACTTCTTGTCCAGTTGATGCGCATCTCTCTGGGAGTGTCAGAGAAAAGACAGCTCGTAAAGGAATACAGTGTCTTGTTTTAATAGAAATGTTCATACGGTGAAATTAGATTCAGCTATAACCTACATTTCTTATAATGAAAACTGCATTATGCAGTATCTTTGGGAACATATCAAAATGGCTCCTTAGGGCAGGTATTGATCAATGATTTGTGTTTAAAGGAAGCTTTTTAATCAAGTTGAAGTTATATTTAATTAAGACAGAAAGTAGCAATTAAGTTTTAAGAAAACGTCCTTCATTTAGGCAGGTGCCTGTTTAACTATGGGTAAAGAGAAATATTACTTACTTAGAAAAAATTATTTTCATTCCTAGAATGGTGATCTTCAAATGCAATACAGTCCAAGGACCAACTATATACTTGGATCTTTCATTTACTTATGGGAAGCACAATTACATACTCAAAGCAGATATGCACCTTTCATTCTTCTGTTCTTGTCATTTTGCATCCTGTCAAATTTTGATCTCTGCCCTTCTATGTTTGATTGAAGTGTGGAGTGCACTCAATTTAATTCAAAGAAGGTGTATATAAATTTTTAAGAAACAGCAAAAACTGCCACATGCAAATCTCACCGTCTTCTATATATGCCTTATAAAGATTAAGTCAATTGGCTAAAAAGGCCAAATAACATTAAGGTAAATTTAGTATTTTCCTGCTGACAATTTATTGCCTTGGAAAATTTACCCTTTAAAGCCTTGTACTGCTTCTCCTGTGAAGATGATCTTAATTAAAAAAATATAGTTTATTGAAAGAATGTTTTCCTTGAAGTCTGCTTAAAACTTACCATTTGATTAAGGCTCTACTTTCTAAATTAGCCAGAAATCATTGACTAAGAATACAAGAACTTAAGAGATAGGAGCAAGAGTAGGCCATTTGGTCCTCTGAACCCATCCCACTAATCAATGGCTTATCCTTTACTTCATTACCATTTCCCTGCAATTACCACCAACCCCTGGAATAAAAATAAAAACCTGCAGATGCTGGAAATCTGAAACAAACACAGAAAATGCTGATGAAATTCATCATGTTTGGCATTGTCTGTGGAGGCAGAAACTCTCCACGGATGCAGCCAAACCTGAGTGTGTCCCACCAATCCTCTGATGTTTTAAATATTTAAAAATGTATCAATCTCTATCTTGAACACAGTCAGTAATGGCCTCCATAGATATCTGGGGAAGAGAATTACAAACATTCACAACTATCTCAGTAAGAGTTTTTTTTCCCAACTCTTAGAAACACGGAATTGCTCCAGTGCAGACAGAGGCCATTTGGCCATTGTGTCTGCACTGGCTCCCTGAGCATTTTAACATAGTGAAAATCTGAGTTCTAAATGGCCGGTCTCTTATTCTAAGACTGTGTCCCCTAGTTCTACGGCTGCCAGGCCGGGGAAGCATCATTCCTTAATTTTCCCTTTCAATCCCTATAAGAACATAGAACAGTACAGCATATGGCCCTTCACCCCACCATGACCATGCTGACCATGATGCCATTCTAAACTAATCTCATCTGCCTGCCAGAATTCTGTATGTTTGAATACAGTCATGTCTCATTCACTGAGTACAGTGGCATGGAAGCTGTGTGGGTGCATCATGGAGTGGGAATGGTGAGAGGTCTAACAGCTTTTAAAAGAACTGTTACAAAGCCCCAAAAAATGAAGATGGGTTTTTTAAACAGGCCACCACCTCATTCATCTGCCCTTCTAGCTGTCTACAATCTGTTCCTAGGGTCAGTGAACCTGAAGCCATTTCACACAACTCCCCTAAGCCCCATGAAAACTCGGTGCATTGGACCACTTTCTACAGCAAGTTTGGAAACTTTCTGACTTGAATTATCCACATTGGTGGGCAAAACCCAGCTCCTATTTTTAAATTAAGTAAAGTAACATTTGGAGCCTAATATTTATTAAATGATCTGGAAATACGTATTACCTCTTCAGTTTTACAGTGATATTTTTCTCGAAGGGAGACCAGTTCGACTTTCATTATTAGTAACTCTTCTTCCTTACTGCTAAGTTCCTTCATGGTTTCGTGGGATTTCCCCTGTGACATTATCATCTGGTTGCTTAGTTCCACTAATCGATTCTCACAAATGTGAGCCTGGAAAAAATGAAAGTGCATTTTACCACAAATCACACTCCCTAAGAGAACTATGGCACACTTCTAATTATAAAATAGACCTCTAAGATATCCACATATAACTTGTATTATTGGTGCGTTGCAATTCGGTCTATTTAATGACCAATTTTCTCAATCTGACAACAAAGACCCCTGGATTTTGTGCTCATTTTGCATTTTATCTTGTTTTCATAACCAATTCCAAGTAATAGAGATGGTCTTGTGGCACAGTGAGAACCATCTTACCTCTGAGTCAGGAACTCTGAGTTTGAGTCTTATCCTCTGACTTGATGGCCAGGAAAGGTGAACTGAATATTAATCTAACAGAAGGCCAATAGCAGTTGGAAAGAATGGGAAAGATTTCTGGTCAGCCACGTGGTGTGAAGAAAGTCGGAGCCACCATCAATACCTATAGCTCAAGACCACAATACGCATGTGAAAGTGCTTTTTAACACAACAACTCACACTTCCTGAGAGAAATGTAGCCCACTTCTAATTATAACACACCTCTAAGATATGCACACACAACTTCCCATTTCCTGACCAAGTAAAATGATTCTTTCCTATCCAGTTACTTTTTGTTTGGCTGGGAAATATGTCAAAGACTGGATATTTTCTCTTATCATCTATTCATTGCTTGACTTCTCTTTTCAGAGATTTGACATAGTTGAATGTTAACTATGCACTTAAAAGATGTTTTGTTGAGGGGCTAGAATTTCAAAATTGTTAGCAAGATAGCTAGATGTGAGATAAGGAGGAACTTATTTACTGAGAGAGTTGTTCGGATTTGGAATTCGCTGCATGAGAGTGGTGGAGGCGGATTTCATATGGAGGTGGGTGCATATTTGAAAGTGATAAAGTTGAAGGATATGGAGGTAGGACTGGGGAGTGGGACTAGCTGGGGAATTCTTTCAGGAGTTGGTACAGACACGATGGGTTGAATAGTGTACTGTACTGTATAATTCTATGATTCTATGTTACATCATCATGAAAGATTGTCTATCAGTACATAATGTGCTGCACCACCAAGTTATTCAGCATCTTCCTAATCATTGATTCAGATTTGTTGGTGAACAAAATTCTGAAACTGATATGGGGTGATGGGGAGGAGTAGTTGGTATGATTTACAAGAAATTCATCACTTTGGGTCAATGTTTTTATGGAATCAAGCTGCCACCTATCTGTTCCTCCATATAAGCCGTAGGAGCAGAAACACGTCATTCAGCCCGACTCCACATTCAACAAGATCATGACTGCTAAGAAGTCCACCTATTTTGAACAATGTGTTTCCCCCCTCTGTCATTAAGAGCCTCCACTGCACCTCCTCCATTGCCTGTTCCACTGCTCTAAACCACCACCGCTCAAAACGCAATAAAGACAGAGTTCCACTTGTCCTTACCTACCACCCTACCAGTCTCCGCATCCAATGTATCATCTTCAACACTTCCGTCAACTCCAATTAGACCCCACCAGCAAGAATATCGTCCCCTCCCCACCCCTCTCCGCCTTCCACAAGGATAGTTCCCTTCGCCAATCCATGGTTCGCGCCACTCTCCCCACCAACTCCCCCGTACCCCTAGGTACCTTCCCCTGCAACTGTAAAAGATGCAAAATCTGCCAGCACACCAACCCCTCACCTCTATCCAGAACCCCAAGCAGTTCTTCCAGGTGAGACAGAGATTAACTTATCTCTCCTTCAACCTAGTTTACTGTATCCGATGTTCCTGATGCTTCTCTATATCAGTGAGACCAAATGTAAACTCAGGGCACGTTTTGACAAGCATCTCAGGTGGGCCTGCAGGAGCTGACCTTACCTCTCAGTCACTGCCTATTTTAATTTGCCTTTCCACTCCCTTTCCGACATGAACACCCTTGGCCTCCTCCATTGCCACAACGAATCAGATCGCAAATTGGAAGAACAATACCTCATCTGCCACCCGACAGCCTACAGACCAGAGGACTTAACATTGAGTTCTCCAATTTCAAATAACTTTGTTACCCATCCCCGACTCCCTTTCCAGTCCCCCGCTTCCTTCTATTCCTCTGATTGACCCTTCTTTCCAGCTATCAGCTGGATTCATTCTTCCCATTGAGCAACCAGATCATACCCTCTATCCGTGTTCACCTGTCACTACCTCACCACCAAGCCTCTCTACCTAGCCAGAACCCTGCCCCACACACCCTTCATCGCAGCTCCCCTTACACCCACCCCCAAGTCCTGAAGAAGGGTTACACCTGAAATGTTGACCTCTCCACCTCCTGATCCTGCCTGGCATGTTGCATTCTTCCAGCCTCCTGCTTGTCTTCCTTGATGATCCTCAAGTCCACTTTCCTGTCTTTTCCCATGTAACCTTGAATTCCCTTCAGATTAAAAATTTACAGATAGACAGATTTTTAAATAGTTACAGTGTTGAAGAGCAGGCAGTATTAGTGGAGTTGAGTGCAAAATGAGATCAGTTTTGATTATATTGAATGGCTCAACAGACTTGATGGGCTGAATTGATGATGCCTGCTATTAGTTCATATGGTGGTGCTGCCCCAACAGAAGTGGTGGCAAGAAACCATGATGGACTTGGAAAGTAGAAAAAGTCTCCAATAAATCTTGGCCAAAATTATAGCTGACACCATGCACATGTTACTTCACTGGAGTAATTCTGAATTTTACCCTTACTTTTAGATACCTCGTATTACCTTCTGCATAGCTGTCTGCGGCAACAGAAGTAATACAGCAACAAGAAGCAGGTACAAGCAGAACTGGTATACAGACTTTTAACCACCAAAACACTACAGGTATTAGCAACAGCTAATTGAAATGTTGAATTAAACACAAAATTTAGGTGCCATTCAATTCAAGTATCTTACAAAATAATGCAGAATCATCTGCAGAAAACCATTAATGCATTTATTCTGACCAGCCTAAGCCAATGCCACTTCTTCACAAAGATGAAGCGTCAGCAGATAACCTTTATATCTAAAATGCACAGGAAAATCAATGGGAGATGGCTTAATGCAGAAACTAATATAAGTTTGATTTGTAAAGCATTTTTAATTAAGCTTCTGCTGATTAAGTGTGCCCAAAGTGTGAGTATGTGGGGGTGAGATTACATTAATATTGGCTGCTGTTGTATTAGTGCCATATCTAGGTTAATCCTTAAGCAATCTCTATGTCACAGGGTCTATAAAAAATAATTTCATCACAGTCTCACGTTTAATCAGTATTGAGGATGACCTTAGCAGAATTCATTGCATTATAAAGAATTAATTATTTTTTCATGTATTCCACCTGCGCTATGTTCTTCAACTGCTAATATCTCAGATGACTCACAGCACAATTACATTTGCACAGTATTAAAGAAAAATTACAATGTGTGATCTTGTTTCACATCTGATTGGGTTAATGAATCAGGTCTTGTTGTTAAAGATCTGTGATGGGTGTGTACCATGAAAAGATGATTTAAAGTGGTGCTAACCTTGTAATTCCTCATGTTAGGGACCAGACCAAACCCCTCAAAATATATTAAGAGGATAGCCTAGATCTAAACGTTTTCTTATTTTAAAGGCAAGTGTTGTGTTCTGGATGTAATTCGATTGGTCAAACTACCAATCTTGAAGCAAAACACACTTTATTCATACGCTATAAATAAAATACAACAAAAGAAAGAAGAAATTGGAGTAACTTAATTCTATTGGAAACTTAACAGAATAATAGATTATTTAACTACTAAACAGTAACTGTTCCAATGTAGTAAAATCCTACAAACACACCTTTGGCAAAGGCAAATTTAGTAGAATGTCTCATATTCAATTCTCCTGTCCAGGAGGAAAAACGTCAAGAGAAAACCCTGAGAGAGACTGTAGCAGGGAGCGATGTACTGCAGCTTCAAGACCTCAGCAACTGCTACAGAAAATCTAAAACTGAAATCCTGGCTCTGAGGAGCTTGACCCTACCTGTTCAGCTGCTTCTATTGTTCCAACTTTAAAAAAAAATCTAAGGCCTTACAAGTATTTACATTATTAGATTCAAATAGACAGTTTGTCACTTCTGCCTTCAAACCCCTTTTCAAAGCCCAGCCCAAAATACATGTCACAGAATTTATGATTTGGAGATGCCGGTGTTGGACTGGGGTGTACAAAGTTAAAAATCACACAACACCAGGTAATATTTGCTCCTTCATCAGGTGATAGTGGAGGGCTCAATCCTAACATAAATTCTGTGTGTTAGGATTGAGCCCTCCACTACCACCTGATGAAGGAGCGACGCTCCAAAAGCTAGTGTGTTTCCAATTAAACCTGTTGGACTATAACCTGGTGTTGTGTGATTTTTAACACAGAATTTATGAAATAAATAGCAACCGATTAAGTTGTCATATAGAGGAAGTTTTCAAATCACTTGAATGACTGGAAAAATATATATATGAGTTAAATACAAGCAATATTGCTGCAATACAATATATAGTGAAACAAAGAAATATATTAAAATAGTACACTTAGGAATTGTGCAGGTGTATGTTCATCAACACGTTAAAAATAGTGCTCAGAGAGTTCAACTCTATTTAATCCAAGTGCTGTGAAAGTATGACTAGCTGATGGTTTATTACAACCACTAACTTTCTTTTCTATATAAAAGCTGAAAAATCTATTACAACAGTTTTGGTAAATCTAGAGACACTGAAATCAGTTCTCATGAGTTGCAACATCCTGGAGGTCAGTATCTGATAATACTTCACTTGGTGAGTTGGGTCCAGTAGGTTTTCCTTCTTGTAGAAGAATTGTAGGCTTTTTTCCAGCCAACAACTTGGAGACAGAGATGGAGGGTCAAAGGTAGGCTGCCAACTCATCAGGGATTCCTGCTTTTCTTCTGGGGTTTAAGCAGTATCAGACATATAATCCCAGAATTATATATTTAAGCAATCCAATACCAGTCATGTGGCAAGGATTGGTGTTTCAGGTGCTGATGATCCATTCTGGTGGGCTATTAGAAGGTTAAGCTAATATTGTAGCTTTACCTCTCTACTATACTTTCGATTATGAGGTAATGAGGTAACCATAAAAATGTTAACTCTTATTTTAGCACAACAGGTCTTGATGCTGTCTTCTATCCAGATTTGGTTGGAAACAGATGTTTTATCTCCAGGTTCTCTGTGTCAGCTTTAGCTGGAATATCTATAAAATGCAGAGGGTTAAGAAGTTTCTGGAAATACAAGTTTGTGACCAACCTTGGCTATTTCTGAGATCTCTTGCACACCTCTGGCTATGTATGATATTACTTTCTGCTGTGATTTGGTTGACAGTTTTGTGAATATATAAGAAGTTTCTGAATTTCTAATTTGTGTATTTTCATATTAACAAGCAATCAAGATGATAGAATGTTTGTTCAAAGGGAGTTCAATAGTTATATTTGATTGACAGTTTATGAGGTTCTAAGAGGGACCTATTTCAAAAAAGAATTTGAATGGCTTATTTTTAAAAAATAATTCCTAAACATTTAAAAAGTTTCCCTGTATTAGCATATGGCTTGTGACTTATGTATATAATGATGACTCGTTGGTTGGCATGTGGGATGAAGGCATGGAGGGAGTATATGGGATTTGAGAGGGTATGATGAGGCATTATAGAATTGAAGAAGGGCATGTCAGTAGGTGGGAGGGTTGATAGCTGGAATGCCGAATAACTATGTGGAGCACTGCCTGATGTTGAAGTGAATGGATACACACTTCTAATATGTTTGCATTGGAATCTGACCATCTCCATTCGCCGTCCTAACTTTAGCACGTCACAGATTCTCAGAAATGAAAATTCCAGATGACTAGGTTAACTTTACAAAGCCAAAAAATAGCCTAACTGACACTTGCTAAACTGAAAATGAAAATTCAGCCTGAAAGGCTCAATTTATTCAGACTCTTACCATATGGCAACCTACCATGAAGCAATGTGGCAAATATCTGCTTTGCAGCTCCACTAGAAGTATAAGCTTTCTTAAATGTGGAGATCAAAATTACTCACAGCACTCTAGGTCTGGGCTCAATAAAGTCTTATGCAGTTGTGATAAGGCTTCCTTATTCTTGCACTCATCTCCCTTGTAATAAATGTCTATATGCTATTTGCCTCTTACATTGCTTGCTATACTTGTATGATAAGTTTCTGTGTTCCTTGTATTGGTACTCCAAAATTCCTCTCAACATCGACACTAAGAAGTTTAATGTCTTTTGAAAAAAAATTTGATTTTCTATTATTCTGGCGAACCAAATAATCTCATATTTTACTACATTATCCCCTATCTGCCACTTCCTTGCCCATTCACTTTACCAACCTGTATTCTTTGTAGACTAATTCCTCCTCCTAGCTTTCATTCCCATCTGCTTTAATAACTCCCATTAATAAAAGTGATTTTAAAATCATGAAGGGTCACTGTTTGGCAAAAAGAAATACAGTTTCATCTCTATAAGTTCAAACTAGATATGAAATATATAATCTTTAACCCTCCTTACAGTCCTTAGAATTTGAGGCAAGGATTGCACTTAACTGAAATTGTGTGTGTGACAAAACAGACTGTTCATACAAAGTATAATGGTAACCTTGTCTAACTACTGGAGTATAGGTATGACTCTGAATTGCACACTAGCAAGGACTAAATATACCTGCAGAGAAGAGGAAATGGAACAACACGATGAGAGGGAAAGCAACTTGAAGTTATAAACTGAAAGTAACATACATACTCGTAACGTTAAATAAAACTCTTACTTCCTCTTCTGCCCGTTGATTCAGTGCTTGCATTTTTTTCAGTTCATCATGCAGTCTTCTCATCCTTTCCTCATATGCTGCACTTTCCTCTGCTAACTGCATATTTCTCTGTTGACTACGTGCAATATCATTTCTCAGACTGGCTACCTCTCGGCTCTTCTCACTTAGCTGCAATGGAAAGCACAATTAATAGCGGCACTGCTTACTTGTAAAAGCCAAAAGAATACAGAGGCAGAAATGTCATGCTACTGCAGAATACGCTTAGGACCTTGCATTATGGGGCAGTCTCATTTACCTCATACATTTTTTAAATATAATAAAAACAAAGTGCTGGAAAAACTCAGTAGAGCTTACAGGTTTTCGCAATGAAGAAATTTGTATTCAATTTGCTACTTAAATGCCTCAGTAGGCCAAGGGCAGGCACTAGGATGGGTGGGTATGCTGCTCGCTCTACTTTCTGAGCACCCCCCAGCTCCAAATCCGCTGGCTCGCAAACATAAAATCCAAGCATTTATAATTTTCAATATACAGTAGCGCCTCGGCATAGGAACGACCCCGTTCACAAACAAATTGGTTTACAAACAGGATTGTACGTAAAATTTTGCTTCAACGTACGTACGAAATTCAAGGTACGATCGAAGGTACGAACACAAAAAGCCCGTGTGCGACCACATGGTTTCATTGTTTTGCTTTGCTACACGCTTGTTGAACGCAAAAGCTCTTGGGCCCCGCGTGATCTCATTCAGTTTGTCTTTGGCGCATGCGCTGTGAACAGCCGTCCAAGCATTCTTACGCTATCCGAACAATGGGAAAAATTGATTCAGTTCACAAACTTTTCGGTTCGCGAACCAGGTCCCGGAACGGATTAAGTTCATAAGTTGAGGCGCTACTGTACTCAATGATTCAAGTCTGATAGAAGTGAGAGACAGAACAATGGGGCAACATTGTCCCAAACTGCAAGAGGCTGCCTAAAACTGAATTTGGTGCAAAGTGCATAAATATGACTGGTTTCCAATGCTTTTAACATGAGGACTGGAAGCCTTGCTAGTGAAAATTGGTGAATGTTTACTAATTCTTTGCACTATTCACAGAGACAAAGTTCAGCAGTGGGAAGGCAATAGTCTACTGGTATTATTGCAAGATTACTAATCCAGAGACCCAGGTAATGTTCTTAGGACCTATGTTCAAATTCACCAGAGATGTAGAAATTTGAAGAACAAATTCAATAACAAATCTGGAATGTGATGATGAAAGTGTTGTTGATTGTCAGGGGAAGAAACCATCTGATTTACTAATGCCCCTTCAGGGAAGGAGATTGCATTCTTACTTGATCTGGCCTATATGTGTCTCCAGATACATAATGTGTGGTTGATTCTTAAATACCTTCTGGGCAACTGGGGATGGGCAATAAATGCTGGCCTAAACACAATGCCCACATCCTATGAATAAGTAAAGAAAACAGCAGTACTCCATTAAAACCATCATTTCTCTGCAAACAGTTTTTAAATGATCTGAGATCACTGAGGATGCACTCTATCTCATAGTTACTAATAAAGTTAGTAAGCTATTAACAGGGAGCAACTGCTGACATTATGTATATAGCTAAAATTACTGTGCTTACGTAATTAATCACAATGGTGGAGCAAAGACAGATGAGTAACACTGCTCCAGCAGGATAGAGAATAGAAAGTAATTTTATTTCTTTCTCCTCCAGTGCATGAAAGGTTGCCATTGGAAGGATATGTAGGTAACAAGGATGTTGAAATTTCATGGGATGCAAACAGTGAATGGAGTTTGTGAAGATGGAGATGCTTCCCCATGGAAAACCTGCAGCAACAACTTAGTGAAAAGGGAGTACTGCAGATGCTGGAGATCAGAATCATGATTAGAGTGGTGCTGGAAAAGCACAGCAGGTCAGGCAACATCTGAGGAGCTGGAAAATCGATGCTTCGGGGAAAAGCCTTTCATCAGGATTGCTTCCCGAAGAAGGGCTTTTGCCTGAACCGTTGATTTCTCTGCTCCTCGGATGCTGCCTGACCAGCAATTACTTATTGCTGTGTTGTGGCCAGAGGGTAGGAAGGGAAATCCCAAAGAAAACTATTCTCTTCTATATTTCCAAGTTTATATTGTTACTTTTAGAAATGGACAACCTGGAATGGGCTTATAACATGGATGAAATTGATAACATGATTTTATTTCCAGAAATTTCTGAACCCCTTGTATTGTATATATATTCCAGCTAAAACTGACAGAAAGGGTTTGGAGTCTGCTTCCAGTCAGCTTTGGACAAAGGAAACCTTTAAATCCATAGAACATAGAAAAGTACTGCACAGAACAGGCCCTTAGGCCCATGATGTTGTGCCGAGGTTTAATCCTAATGTAAAATATAATAACTTAACCTATGCACCCCTCAACTCACTGCTCTCCATGTGCATGTTCAGCAGTCACTTAAATATTCCTAATGACTCTGCTTCCACCACCACCGCTGGCAATGCATTCCATGCATTCACAACTCTCTGCGTAAAGAACCTGTCTCTGACGTCTCCTCTATACCTTTCTCCTGATATCTTAAAACTATGACCCCTCGTACCAGTCAATTCTGCCCTGGGGAAAAGTCTCTAGCTATTGACTCTATCTATTCCTCTCATTATCTTGTATACTCAATCAGCTCTCTTCTCTTCCTCGTTCTCTCCAGAGAGAAAAGTCCGAGCTTATTCAACCTTTCTTCATAAGGCAAGCCTTCCAGTCCAGGCAGCATCCTAGTAAACCTCCTTTGCACCCTCTCCAAAGCCTCTGTATCTTTCCTATAGTAAGGCGACCAGAACTGGACACAATACTCCAAGTGTGATTTCACCAGGGACTTGTAGAGCTGTAGCAAAACCTTGTGGTTCTTAAACCCGATCACCCTATTAATGAAAGCCAAAACACCATATGCTTTCTTAACAACCCTATCCACTTGGGTGGCAACTTTGAGGGATTTATGTACTTGCACACCCAGATCCCTCTGTTCCTCCACACTGCCAAGAATCCTATCTTTAATCCTATATTTAGCATTCGAGTTCGACCTTCCAAAATGCATCGCTTCGCATTTATCCAGGTTGAATTCAATTCCTGTGGAGAGTGAGGAAGCAAAGATCCTCGCCAGAGGCTTAACAACCTCCTTTCTCGCTTCTTGGAACAGCCTAGAATAAATCTGGTCTGGCCCTGGGACTTATCAATCTTAATGTTTTCCAAAGTTTCCAGCACACCAAAGTCATCAATCTTGATCTGGTCAAGCCTATATCCCAGCTCTTCAAAGTTTTCATTCACAACAAGGTTTGGTGAAAACTGAAGAAAAAACTCATTTAGGCCTTCCCCTATCTGCTCAGACTCCATGCACAAGTTCCCTCTGCTATCCCTGATCGGCCCTACTTTCTCCTTGATCATTCTCTTACTCCTCACGTATGAGTAAAATCTGAGTGTTAATGTTTTTATAGTTACTGCATTAATTTGCAGTGGAAAATCTAACAGGGGAGGTAAAGTTACACTGATTAGCCTACCAAGATGGGCCCTCAACATCTGAAATGCTCAACTATATCACATAGCTGAAATTTGAGCTTTCCAATTGGCTTAGTACACAGTTTTGGGACACTAAATCAGATACTGTGTTTCCCCCAGAGGAAGAATGAATTTAGTTGATAGCCTGCCTCACTCTTCCATCGATGTCACCAAGTTACTAGCTACAAAGAAACTTACATTTTGCCTGCAAGAAAGGAAAGCTACAGGAACAAATAGAATGCTAGAGAAACTCCGCAGGTCTGGCAGCATCTCTGGAGACAAATAGAGTTATTGTTTCAAGCCTAGTAAGACTCTTCTTCAGAAAAGCTCCAGATCAATTGGGAAACTATTGTTAGACACAGGCTTCTGAGAGGTTGTCACTGACATGAACTGGTCTCTAATGCCTCTGGGCTTGGTAAAACTCCAAACTCTTCTCCTATCCTGTCTTCCTTAATTTCCTGAGTGCTTGTGTGAGGATAGAGCAATGAAGCAAATCCCGTTGCATTTGGAATGTTTTGTTAATAACCCCAATCTTTGATTTCATTAATTGGAATGTGACAGCAGAGTTTGGAGAACACTCTGCAGTCTGCTTTAATAAGGAATGGAAGTAAAAAGGTAAATAAAATAATGCTTTACTCTCTTGGCCTTTGGAGGGCAAAAACATTCATTATCTGAATTCATCCCATTCTCACTTTGTCAGTGATAGATGTGTCGATTGGCCTCTGATAACTATGACCATTTTCCTTTGTCTCAGGCATCCCATAGATTTTTCTGCAACTCACTGTTAATGACACTGTCGGCCACCAAATCTCATTAGAAATTTGACCCCATGTGATAGACACTGTGTGATTTATATAACTTTTAAATATCAGTGATTGAAATTTTTTTGGATTTTAAGATAGCAACTTGTGTTTTGCATGTGTCTGAAGTTAATAATTAACATGCAATTATTTCTATAGCTATGGTAATTTATATGAGGCCTAGCTTTAGAATGTATGAGGTTTTGTGTACCATTAATAGACATATATCTTAGACTATTTTGTAACTCAGCGTGCCACATAATGGAGCTTCAAGATTTATTAGAGGTTTCCAAAACTTGTTTTCTTTTCAGGATTAGGAGAAACACTCTTGGAAGGTTTCTTTTTAAGTTTACTTCATGTTTAAAGCAATCCTATGAAGTCCTTAGATGTAGATGGCTGTATAGGTCAGTGCTCCTGAGAAGGGAAGGATAGGGTAACTAGGTTACACATAGAAACATAGAAAAGAGGAGCAGGTGTAGGACATTTGACCCTCGAGCCTTCTCCGCCATTCATTATGATCCTGGTTAATCGTCCAACTCCACTTTTACCCAATATCCTTTGATTCCTTTAGCCAGAAGTGCTAAATCCAGCTCCTTTTAAAATCATACAATGTTTTGGCTTTGACTGCTTCCTGTGATAGTGAATTCCACAGGCTCACCACTCTTTTAGTGAAATTTCTCCACATCTCAGACCTAAGTGGTTTATCCCAATCCTTAAACAGTGACCTCTTAACCCCTTTTTCTGGAAATTTCCCTGCGCCCGCCCCCAATCAGAAACATCTTTCCTGCATCTAACCTGTCTCATCCAGTTAGAGTTTTATAGATTTTTATAAGATGTTGCCCCCTCATTCTTCTGAATTCCAGCAAATATAATCCTAATCAATTCAACTTCTCCACATACATAGCAAACCTTTTCTGCATTCCCTCTATGGCAAGAACATCATTCCTCAGATAAAGAGACCAAAATATATATACAAAACTTATAATATTCCAGGTGTGGTGTCACCAAGACCCTGTATAATTGCAGCAAGACATTCTGCTTCTGTACAATAATTCTACAACATACCATTTGCATTCATTACCTCCTGCTGCATCTGCAAGTTTACCTTCAATGACTGATACACGAAGACACTTACATCTCGTTGTACATTCCCTCTCTCAATTTATAGCTACTCAGTTAATAATCTGCCTCCTTGTTTTTGCTACTAAAGTGGAAAACCCCATATCTATCCACATACTGCATCTGCCATGTTTTTGTAGTCAGCTTGTCCAAATCACTCTGAAATTACCTTAGAGTAAAGAATCAATGTTAGTTCCAGGCTAGATGTGTTGTGTTGAAACTTGAAACAGGTTATGTCAATCTAAGTACATTTAAGTTCAGGTGCATAATAATTTGGGCTTTTTGAGTTAGTGACATATAGGCTTTCTGTGAGTCTGATATGAGTGATTAACTTGTCTGTATTTCTGCAGCCATCTTTTCTTTCATTTAAAACAATTTTTGAGATCCAGTTTCAAAATCAATGTTTTTTTCGCAGGCCACTAAAAGTGAGCAATTGCCCTTGCTAAATTAGTAAAGACAGTTTTTCTATGTGAAGAAACATGCATATTCTTTTTTTTTGTTTCATTGGACAAGATAGGCTCTCCTGTTTGAATTAAGGAAATTCGATTATGTGTTCCAAATAAGTCATATTGGACTCAAAGCAGT
The DNA here is from genome assembly GCF_037043375.1 of Chiloscyllium plagiosum. Classification (NCBI taxonomy): domain Eukaryota; kingdom Metazoa; phylum Chordata; class Chondrichthyes; order Orectolobiformes; family Hemiscylliidae; genus Chiloscyllium; species Chiloscyllium plagiosum. The sequence goes on along the minus strand of NW_028270155.1, from coordinate 29,235,522 downwards.
AAATCTGCTTCTCCCTCTACATATGCTGCCAGACCCACCCAGTTTCTTCAGCAGTTTCTGTTTTTGTTTCAGAATTCCAGTATCTGCAGTATTTTGCTTTTATATGATTATGATTGCTGTTCTTTATATTTACCGGACTATGAAATAAAGCACAGTAACAATTCTTAACAGACTTTGTCACCAAGTGTTTGGTCTATTGTTCCTGAGATTTAGCAGCACAGTCGTGAAAACCATGAACATATGGTTCAGGCTACAAGGGCTGAGGATTATGCCATAATATTAATGGCCGTATGTACCCAGAGAAATACAATCCAACTCCCACAACAGAAACACACTCAGATTGCCTAAATAAGCCACTGATTTCAAGATAATATTCAAGCAAAAAAAGAAAGACTTGAATTTATAGCAAACCTGCTCCATGTTTTCTTTTTGGGTACCATGACATGCTGTTAGCTCTCGTCTGAGTTCATGGATGAGTTGGTCTGCTGATTTCAGTTCATGGTTAGTCTTTCGTGCCTGTTCCTGGACTGTATTCAGCTCTGACTGAAGATTGGCAAATTTATCTTCTTGTCGGGTTGCCTGTGGCATGACATTATTACAGCTTTAGAAATTAAACAGGTAAATTTTGAAAGTGACATCAACGTTGTTTTTGCTTAGACAAGCAGTGTAAAGTTATTTTGCAAAGATGAAACTGTAAAGAACTGAATTAAAACTCAGCCATGATAAACTGCATGCACCAGTTAGGGAACAAAAATTTGGATTACAACCTAGCTTTCGATTGTCTGAAATTGTACGAAAAGCAATGTTGTTTCCCTCATGTTGAAAATATCATACATTGAAAATGATTTAATTTTAACCAGCAATTTTATTGTTCATGCACCTATTGATGTTCCAGCTCCTTAAAGGGTGTGAAATACAATTGCTGGAGATTGCAGGGTAAGAAAACAAGTGGTGAAAATTGAAGGTGTGTCTCATTGTACCAGTGGGACAGATTTATTCTCATCAATCTCTAGCTTGTCAACACAAGTTGTGTCACAATACAAGAAATATTAGCGTTAATTTACATTTAATATCCATCTTAGTTTGATACTTATTTAAATTTAAATTGAAACACGTCATTTGATACTTCAATTGTAATATGGTTGAGTCAAGTTGTCACGTGAAGAATAAATTGGCAGGAGTCATTCATCAATGCAGACATTAGAACATTCTATATCGTAGCTTCCATTTTAGGTTGCTGTAAAATAGGGCTATTGCTCTGTGTATAAACTCCAATGCTGGTGTTTCTATTTCTACATTACTTTAATTAATATTAGACATAATTATTATAAATACTAAACATTTGTCATAGTATTGTCACATATTTCACTGAAAGACTGGCCCTAAAATAGAGGATTAGTGTGGATGAATAGTTTGAAATGCAGAGTGATGTAAACAAGCTTGGCTCAAATTCTGCACCGGTTGAGGTTACCGTGTCAGATTCTCTTCCTCAAGCTCTCCCCTCACCTGAGGTGTGATGACCTTCAGGTTAAACCATCTCCGGTCATTTCTCTCTAATGACAGTGAAGGTCTATAGCAACGTTATCTATTTTTAAATAAAACAGTTTTGAACTAAATGGAAGATATAGAATGTAGGGAAATAGATGGTGACACCTTGAAAAATGTCCATATTACAGAGGAGAAAATGCTGGATGTCTTGAAACGCATAAAAGTGGATAAATCTCCAGGACCTGATCAGGTGTACTCTAGAACTCTGTGGGAAGCTAGGGAAGTGATTGCTCGGCCTCTCGTTGTCACAGGTGAGGTGCCGGAAGTCTGGAGTTTGGCAAACATGGTGCCACTGTATAAGAAAGGTGGTAATGACGAGCCAGGGAACTATAGACCAGTGAGCCTGACGTCAGTGGTGAGCAAGTTGTTGGAGGGAATCCTGAGGGACAGGGTGTACATGTATTTGGAAAGGTAAGTTCTGATTAGGGATGGTCAACATGGCTTTGTGTGTGGGAAATCATGTCTCACAAACTTGATGGAGTTTTTTGAAAAAGTAACAAAGAGGATTGATGAGGGAAGAGCGGTAGATGTGATCTATATGGACTTCAGTAAGGCGTTCGACAATGTTCCCCATGGGAGACCGGTGAACAAGGTTAGATCTCATGGAATACAAGGAGAACTCGCCATTTGGGTACAGGACTGGCTCATAGGTAGAATACAGAGGGTGGTGGTGGAGGGTTGTTTTTCAGACTGGAGGCCTGTGACCAATGGAGTGCCACAAGGATTGGTGCTGGGTCCACTACTTTTCATCATTTATATAAATGATTTGGATGTGAGCATAAGCGGTAAGTTTGCTGATGACACCAAAATTGGAGGTGTAGTGGACAGCGAAGAAGGTCACCTTAGATTACAACAGGATCTTGATCAGACGGGCCAATGGGCTGAGAAGTGGCAGATGGAGTTTAATCTAGATAAATGTGAGGTGCTGCATTTTGGGAAAGCAAATCTTAGCAGGACTTATACACTTAACGGTAAGGTCCTAGGGAGTTTTGCTGAACAAAGAGACCTTGGAGTGCAGGTTCATAGCTCCTTGAAAGTGGAGTCGCAGGTAGATAGGATAGTGAAGAAGGCATTTGGTATGCTTTCCTTTATTGGTCAGAGTATTGAGTATAGGAGTTGGGAGGTCATGTTGGGAAGTAATGGCTGTACAGGACATTAGTTAGGCCACTTTTGGAATATTGTGTGCAATTCTGGTCTACTTCCTATTGGAAAGATGTTATGAAACTTGAAAGGGTTCAGAAAAGATTTACAAAGATGTTGCCAGGGTTGGAGGATTTGAGTTATAGGGAGAGGTTGAATAGGCTAGGGCTGTTTTCCCTGGAGCGTCGGAGGCTGAGGGGTGACCTTATAGAGGCTTATAAAATCATGAGGGATATAGATAGGATCGACAAAGTCTTTTCCCTGGGGTGTGGGAGTCCAGAACTAGAGCGCATAGGTTTAGGGTGAGAGGGGAAAGATATAAAAGAGACCTAAGAGGCAACGTTTTCAATCAGAGGGTGGCACGTGTATGGAATGAGTTGCCAGTGGAAGTGGTGGAGGCTAGTACAATTGCAACATTTAAAAAGCATCTGGATAGGTATATGAATAGGAAGGGTTTGGAGGGATATGGGCCGGGTGCTGGCAGGTGGGACTAGAATGGGTTGGGATACCTGGTCGGCATGGACAAGATGGACTGAAAGGTCTGTTTCTGTGCTGTACGTCTCTATGACTCTTTAAATGGCACATATTTTGGTGTGATTGATAAAGGAATGTCTTTTGTCAATTCACTGCATTTGCAGTTGGTCATAGATTTCAGCAGGTCTCTAGTCAACTGATATCTATTTGAACATGATTCTCTCTTCAGGATTCTGTGACCATTGTGAGAAGAGTGAGTAGGAGAGAGTCTTTCTCATCAGACAGAAAAATTTTCATCGACACAGAATTCAAAGCAGGAAGCTCAGCATAGGAAATACAAATTCCATTTTAATCTTGCACAGAAAGCAAAATAAAAATTGGTACATATACATAGGATTAAGGAATACATATAAATGATTAACTCAAAAGGCTAAGGAAAATAAATCTCTCGAGCCTGAGAAGTTGTTCAGCAAAAATAGGTACACGGGTATCCAGATATGTATGTGTGCAACATTTGGAAATATGCATGCCAAAACAGGTCTCACACAAGAAACACATCCTTTATATGCAATGCTGCATGTCAATCTCAAAGGGATCATGAAATGCAACAAACAGGATGCATGCAGCAAACAGAAATTAGAGAGAACATTATTCTTGAAAGCACTGAAAACTCAGTTACTCCTGAATGAATAAGCTCTAATTGTTTCAGCAATTCTTCGAACAAAACAAAAGCTTAGTTCACCTAAGTAGGGGATGATAGTGATATCTGTGCAGATTTATTTGTTAAGTACTACAGGCTCTGGAAGCACACCGTATTACCCACAGCCCTTTGGGTTCCTGAATTTAACTGCACATATGTTGATGATGAAATTTGCTGCTGACAGCTTTGCGGTTATTTATATAGCAAAATCCAGAATGTCAGTTTTTCTCTCTAGCACTTAAATAGTAAAATTAACTAATTTATTTGAATTTCATTAACATTTCCACCTCATTATTGGAGTAATGATTTTCAGACAAATATAACCAGTTTTGTCTCATGCTGGTGTCCACCGGCAAAGGTGGGATGAAATCTTGCATGAAGAAGCTCCCACCCAAAACCTCCACATCCGCAAGTTTCTATCCAAACATATATTACCTGCGTGATCAAAACTCAACTGAAATTATGGGCCCACAAGAAGTTACATAAGAATGAGAAAAGGAGGAGAAAGTAAACTTCCAAAGCTGGAACAGAAATTTAGTTAATTAAATACCAAAACCTTGCGCTACAATCAGTTAAATTTTGAGTGGCGATGAACTATCCCAAATATCACCATTTAAAAAAAAATTAACAATTTTATTCTTTAAGTTCAAAAGAGAACATTAAACAACAATTATTTACAACTCCTTTCTTAAACCTACTTTTACCTCCCACTCTACGATACTTGTCGATAAATTCCCTCTTAAATATTATGGCAAATAAGTAGACTTGGGATTCTAAGTCACTGAGCTTGGATCCAGCAGATAACTTTGGAACACTACATTTTTTGAATATAATAAAAATAGCAAAAACAAATTAATTTATCACGTCAAGCTAATATCTTGCTCTCAAGTTAACTTTCTAAGGAGTGGTATGGTTATATTGTATTTCTGCAAATGAAGTATATTGTTGGGAAAGAATAGAAGGAAATTTAATTAGCATGTAACTACATTATTTTAACAAGGAATACTCAACGCTGACATCAGATGGCTGAAACAGAATACAATCTATTCCCAACAAGAATATTCTGCATCGTTATGAAGGCAAATTTTCAAAACAAAACTAAAAATTTAACAACTTGTTATTTTGAAATTATCTGATCCTGCAATTTGTATCATTCAGCAGCATTTTTAAAACTGACGGAGATATCTTAAGCTTTTGCAATGTATCTATGAGGAATTAATATTTTTATGTTTCAATAACCTAAATTACTAAAGATGGGAGAAAATAATAATGCCATTCTTACCTCTTCAGTATAATACTTGTTCTGTTTCTGAGCTGTTGATAGATTTGTTTGGGCCACCTGTAGCTCTGATTCACAGTTTCTGTATTCATTAAGTAAAGCCTGGTGCTTTTTCTGAAATTGTGCTAAATTATCTTCCAGAAATAAAATATGATCCTCCTTCTCCTTCAGCTGAAAGATAAAATTTTATGGCAGCATTTTTGCTGTGATATTCTATTCTTCTTAGTGGCTCTTCTCACACAGTATTTGCTATTATAATATTTCTAATCAATAAATAAACAAACCTACATATGTATTTTCCAAGATTCTAATAGTCAAAAGTGCTTAAGAAGCAATTACTTCTATCATTAAATATAAAGTCACAACTATGGCAAGTTTGAATTTTTAATGACACTCATCTGAGTGTCCTATGAATTTCTTCCTGGACAAGCTATTTGGATCTAATGCCTGGGGATTTACTAGGAGGAGGTGGATCCACCCACTGGCTTGAAAGTTGGAAGCAAGCTTCTCTCTGTTGGTACTTCAACAGTGTTGTGACATGGGGTAAACCCTTCTGCTAATTTAAACCAGACACACAGAATGGATGACCAGTGTTGGGATTGTACCATGCCCTGGACCAGTGATAATAGACAAGACCTGCAGTAAATGTGTAAATGTAAGTAGGGTCCAGGATTGCTGAGACTAATCAGGAATTGGTAGGAAGCAATTTATCAGGATTTTTGGGACAGGGGTCTTTCAGCTGTGACAGCCCTCACTGCTCTGAGGAGTGTGAAGAGGATAGATCTGCACTCCCCTATCCCCACCAAGCCTATAGGGAGGCTGCCAGGTTTTAGTTGGCCTGCCCAGGAGAGGGTGCTGGTAAAATATCAGTGATACAGGTAGAAGTCCTCAAGTAGCCATTAATTTGCTATTTAAGGGTCTCAATTGATCCAAGGCAGGCAAACTGCTCACCATTTGCTCTGCCACCGGCAAACTATCAGAAGGTGTGGGAAGGCAATGGCATCCCCCTCCTTGTTCACCTTCATTCCAAAACCTGCATTATCCTATCTGTTTCTAGATAAGGACGACTGGATGCATAAATTGTGGACAATAAATTCGAGTGAGATCAAAATTCCCACTGAGTATTAGCTAGTATTATGCAACTCCATAAGAACATAAGAACTAGGAGCTGCAGTAGGCAATTCAGCCTCTTAAGCTTGCTCCGTCATTTGAAATGATCGTGCCAAATCTATTTACTCCTTAAATTTATTCAGTGTCCCAGAGTCTGCAACATTCTGGGTTAACATTCCGTTAACCCTGTATTCCGCATTCTTATTTGTCTTCCAAAATGGACAACCTCACACTTGGCAGGGTTGAACTCCATCTGCCACTCCTCAGCCCAGCTCTGCATCATATCTAAGTCCCTTTGAAGCCGACAACAGCCCTCCTCACTATCCACAACTCCACCAATCTTCGTATCATCTGCAAATTTACTGACCCACCCTTCGACACATTCCACACATTCACAGCTCTTTGAGAGAAGAAATTCCTCTTTAACTCTACATAGAACATAGAACATAGAACAATACAGCACAGAACAGGCCCTTCGGCCCACGATGTTGTGCTAGCTTAAGCACCCATCCATGTACCTATCCAATTGCTGCTTAAAGGTCACCAAAGATTCTGACTCTACCACTCCCACAGGCAGCGCATTCCATGCCCCCACCACTCTCTGGGTAAAGAACCCACCCTTGACATCTCCCCTATACCTTCCACCCTTCACTTTAAATTTATGTCCCCTTGTAACACTCTGTTGTACCCGGGGAAAAAGTTTCTGACTGTCTACTCTATCTATTCCCCTGATCATCTTATAAACCTCTATCAAGTCACCCCTCATCCTTCGCCGTTCCAACGAGAAAAGGCCTAGCACTCTCAACCTATCCTCGTACGACCTATTCTCCATTCTAGGCAACATCCTGGTAAATCTTCTCTGCACCCTCTCCAAAGCTTCCACATCTTTCCTAAAGTGAGGCGACCAGAACTGCACACAGTACTCCAAATGTGGCCTAACCAAAGTCCTGTACAGTTGCAACATAACTTCACGACTCTTGAATTCAATCCCTCTGCTAATGAACGCTAATACACCATAGGACTTCTTACAAGCTCTATCCACCTGAGTGGCAACTTTCAAAGAGCTATGAACATAGACCCCAAGATCCCTCTGCTCCTCCACCTTACTAAGAACCCTACCGTTAACCCTGTATTCCGCATTCTTATTTGTTTTTCCAAAATGGACAACCTCACACTTGGCAGGGTTGAACTCCATCTGCCACTCCTCAGCCTAGCTCTGCATCATATCTAAGTCCCTTTGCAGCCGACAACAGCCCTCCTCACTATCCACAACTCCACCAATCTTCGTATCATCTGCAAATTTACTGACCCACCCTTCGACTCCCTCTTCCAAGTCATTAATAAAAATTACAAACAGCAGATGATCCAGAACTGATCCCTGCGGAACTCCACTTGTAACTGGGCTCCAGGCTGAATAAATTTAAAACTCTGTTTTAAATTTGCACCCTTAAGACAAAAACTATAACCTTTCATTCAACATTGCCCCACAAGGGAAGATATCTGCTTCACATCCATTTTGTCAATTGTCTTTAGCATTTTATATACCTAACTTGGATCTCTACTCATTCTTCTAAAGTACAGTGAGTATAGGCCTAAACTGCTCAATCTCAAATTCCATTTGCCTTCCTTACTACCTGCTATACCTGTATACTAGCTTTCTGTGATTCATGCACAAGGAGACCAGGATCCCTCTAAACTGAAGCACTTTGAAGATTCTTTTCATTTGGATAAAAAGTTGCCTTTTTGTTCTTCCGACGAAAATGGATAACCTCACACTAATCCATGTTAAATTCATGTGCCAAATTTTTGCCCAAAAGGACTAATGATTATCGACTTTTCTGAAAGTTTACCTAAAATTTTAACTAAGTCAAACACTAGAACTGTACAAAGGGAATAAGTCAGATTTTGAAACTCAATTCAAGGTTGCATAAAGCTTTACTAAGATAAGCAAATGGGGAAAATTGGCTGTTGAGTCATCTCTTAAGTACAATTTATTTTTAAAATCAGAATTAGTTTGGGTTATGTGCAAGAACAGTCATACTTCAAACAGAGATAACAGAGTTGGATGAATTTGAAATGTAATGTTTGGTGCATGAAGGTAAATTTTCTGAATAACCAGCAAACATTCATGATAATATTGCAGTCAATACAAATCTATTATTTTAAATAGGAAAGAAAGTAATCCCATCAAAGATCACCTTTAGCAAGACCAAACTCTATTCAGTCTTTGAGCAATAATTAGGCATCTAGGTGTATAACAAAATCAAAATTTATCTCTCATTTTTGTGATGTTGGAGGTTAACATAAATTGCAGAAAGCACCAGTGTGAAATGCTACATCACAACTTATGATCATTCTTTGCTTCATGAAATAGGACTGCAGTGATGCTTTTAAACAGACTATCAGAAATTGTGTGTTTAGATCGATAGTGATGATGTAGTATAATCACATGGGTAGGGCATTGACTCAAAAGCTAATGTATTCGTTATCTGCAGAATATAAAATAATTCGGGATAAATTTAGCCAAGTATACATGAATGCCATTTTAAAAATGTTAGGTTTAACAACTGAAGGAGTTAAATTGTTTCATTTTATAAGCATTCTAAAATATATTCAGACCTATTCTACAGAGTAAAGTATTCATTATATCAGTTAAATTTACGCCTATCTCAAGGGAAGCATATGTTTGAAGGCCAAAAGTTTTCATTAGTGATTTTTACATCTATTTGTTTAACCTTCAGCAATCTGCTCCAAAATGTTTTTGATATTGAGGGAACATGGTGCACACTAACAGCAAGGTAATACTAAGCAGTTATCAATATCAAAGTAATAGATGTAAATAAATGTCTCTCGATAAATAGGTGTTACCTCATCACAATCATTAATACAAATACTTAGAATTATGAATTTTCTGGGAAGTTCATAGAAAGTGAAGGGAGACATAGAATGGAATTGAACTGTGAATGGAAACGATCTAATCTCACCAAACTTTTCAGGATCAGGCCTAGTTAAATATTTATAGTAAGATCCTCGTTTGTATTGTGTATTTTCATTGGAAGCTGGCACTTCATTAGGGATTTGAAGACTTTCAGCAGCTATTTAATCAGGAGGATCTTTTTTCGGGGAAGAAATGTCTGTGTAATCAGAAGAAAGCAGACGCCTAGCAAAGCAGTATTATTCACTGATGCACCTGTAGATGTGGTAGTGAAAGAAGCAAGACATAGTAGATGGGTCTGTTTACAAGAATAACGCAAAGGGAATAAATGTATTGGATATCAGCCCTGTCTCACTCACATTAAAGACACAACTGCAAGTAAGGAAAATATTCAGGTATCTCACCAGATCAAGTAATATAAGTGAGCACAGTATTACTTTGTCCTAAGTAGGTAGGTAAATTATGTACGCTACAAAGTATGCCACGATGCAATGTTTTAACCATAACCATCTATGCCCATTCTGCAGCAGGACACACGACACAACAGTATCACTATTTCTATGCACATCTTTGGATCTTTTCATCCCAAAAACTGTTCCATCTAAATATTACTGCACAATAAATATGCACATTATGATTCCTTATGATAAGTTGCAGGGTAACAATTATTTGCACTTCTGACACTTGAAAAACCCTTCAGCTCTGCTATTACCTTGTCACCCTGATAATCACTTAACAAAAGAGAGCAGTCAGAGCATTGAAGCGCAACGTATCAAATTGCTTGAATGCATTTGAAGTTGAGATTTTCACGACTGCTGAGCCACATGGGATAGATCGAGCAACAAAGGCAAAATTACAGGCTACAGTAAAGAACAAGTATAATTTCCTTGGTGTTCTTTCTCAACAGTCATATGCTGTCTCACAAGCCAGTGCTCAAGTACGATGGCATATGATGTTGAAAGTTTGCATGTAAATGGGAGTTATGTAAACAGAAGCATAACATTAATTGGTTGCATTGACTTAAAAGATATCATATCACAGCATTCCTTCCGATCTAACCACCAGCATGGGAACTATTACCTCAGGGAATTTTGATCATGGGATGTAGGGACATCCACTGAGTGATATACAAAATGAGGATTGGATAGCTGTACCTGTGGAGGAAGTGAAAGGCAATAGAATATGTGCATTCTAGGGTTAGCTCACATCTTTGTTCAGGTGCATAGCTCTTGAGATTTGATCTCAAATTTGAACTTAAAAGAAGAACATTGCCTGAGTTCTGTTATTTTTGCAGTTATTACAGGATTTGTCAAGCATCGAACAGAACATGAGTGCAAATGTAATGGAGTTAACCATTTTGCACGTTAATAAATGAAGCCCTTTATCATTGCAATCTCTCAAATGTCAATCGGGGTCAAAGAATAGTTTTGAGCATTCTTTGTGAGAATTTCCTGAGGACTATTTTTCTGATTTTTGGAAGTTACCTTTTGGTTGTTGTGAGATACATTTTCATTCTCATAATTTATTAGGAGATGCAGTCATGTGGCAATAATACCATTTTTAAAAATTCTCTCATGGGATGTGGGCGTCACTGGCCAGGCCAGCATTTATTGCTGGTCAAAAGCAAATAAGTGCGGATGCTGGAATCTGAAACCAAAAGAGAAGATGCTGGAAAATCTCAGCAGGTCTAGCAGCATCTATAAGGAGAGAAAAGAGCTGACGTTTTGAGTCTAACTGACCCTTTGTCAAGCTTTGACAAAGGGTTAGTTAGACTCGAAATGTCAGCTCTTTTCTCTCCTTACAGATGCTGCCAGACCTGCTGAGATTTTCCAGCATTTTCTCTTTTGGTTTCATTTATTGCTGGTTCCTAATTGCCCTTCAGAAGATGGTTGTGAGCCTTCCTCTTGAACTGCTGCAGTCGTTTTGTAGGTTGACCCACAATGCCTTTAGGGAAGGAATTCCAGGATTTTGACCCAGCTACAGCTGAGGAATGATGATATATAGTCAGTTCTGATATAATGCAATAGTTCCATTCTTGCGTGATCTCGCATGATAAGAAAATCATGTAGTAGCCACGCCATTTAAACTAATGGGGTCAGAATCACGTTATAGCCAATACAGTTAAGGAATGTTTGCATACTACAAATAATGGTCTAAAATTCTTCAATTGTGTTAAAGCTAATTTGTGCTGAAGAAACACATATTATAGCAGAACAGACTGTGCATCCAAATTAGGATGCTGAGGCTTGGAAGGGAACTTGCAAGGTGTTTTTTTTATTCATACGTGGGATGAGGGCTTCACTGGCTAGGCCAGCATTTATTACCCATCCCAGAGGACAGTTAAGTGTCAACCACATTGCTGTGAGTCTGGAGTCACATGTAGGCCGGATCAGACAAGGTTAGCAGTTTCCTTCCCTAAAGGAAACTAGTATCATGGTTCCCATGTATCTGTTGCTCTTGTCCTTCTAGATGGAAGTGGTTGTGAGTTTGGAAGATGCTATTTAAGAATCGTTGGTGAATTTCTGCAGTAAATCTTGTAGATAATACACATTGCTGCTATTGAGCATCGGTGGAGGAGAGAGCAGATGTTCATGGATGTGGTGCCAATCAAGCATGCTGCTTTGTCCTGGATGGTGTCAAAGGGAGATGGTTAGATTGTCTCTTATTAGAGACGGACATTTGCCTGGCATTGTGTGATGCAAATGTTATTTTTCACTTATCAGCCCAAGCCTGGATATTGTCCAGATGTTGTTGCATTTGAAAATGAACTGCTTCAGAATCTGAGGAGTTGTGTGTAGTGCTGAACCTTGTGCAATCATCGGCAAACATCCCCACTTCTGACCTTATGATGGAGGAAAGGTCATTGATGAAGCAGTTGAAGATGTTTGGGCCTATGACACTACACTGAGGAACTCCTACTGACCCCCATCAACCACAATCATCTTCCTCTGTATTAGGTATGAGTCCAAACAATGAAGCATTTGTCCCGATACCCACTGATTCCACTTTTGCTAAAGTTCATTGATGTTGCATACAGTCAAATGCAGCCTTGGGGCTGTTACTCTCACCTCATCTCCAGAACTCAGCTCTTTTGTCCATGTTTGAACTAAGGTTGTAATGAAGTCAGAAGCTGAGTGGCACTGGCAGAACTTATACTGAGTGTCAGTGAGCAGGGCAGTGCTCCTCAGGTGCTGCTTGATAGCTGCTTGTTGATGACATCTTCCATCACTTCACTGATGATCGAGTGTAGACTGATTGAATGGAAATTGGCTGGGTTGGATATGTCTTGCTTTTTATTAGCAGACACATACTGTCAGGCAGAATGTAGTGCAGAACCTGTACCGGAACAACTTGGTTAGATGTGCAGCATGTTTTGGAGCACAAAAAATGTATTGGTCGTATTGAATAGTGGTGCAGACTGGATGAGATGAATGGTAGAATTCTGTTCCTATATCTATGGTTTAAGTTTTCAGTACAATTGCCAAAATGTTGTCAGTATCCAGTGCTTGTTTCTTGATGTCATGTGGCGTGAATTGAATTAGGTGAACACTGGCATCTGTGATTCTGGGAACCACTATAGGATGCAGAGACAGATCATCCACTTGATACTAATGGCTGAAGATTGTTGTGAATGTTTCAACCTCATCTTTTGCTGGACTCTTCCAAAATTAAGGACAGGGATATTTGAGGAGGCTTTCCTCCAGTTAAATATTTCATTTTCTACTACTGGATGTGGCAGGACTGCAGAACATAGGTCTGATCCATCGGGTGTGATCACTTAGTTCTATATATCACTTGCTGCTTATGCTGTTTGGCAAGTAGTCCTGTCTGGTAGCTTTGTCAGGTTGACACCTCATTTTAGGTAAGCCTGGTGCTGCTCCCGAAATACCCTTCAGTACTCTCCATTGAACCAGGGTTGATCCCTTGTCTTAATTGTAATTGCTGAGTGGGGGGGTAATCAAGTTGCAGATTTCTTGGAGTACAATTCTGCTGCTGTTGATGGCCCACAACATCTTATGGATGCCCAACTTAAGTTGCTAGATCTGTTTGAAGTCTGCTCCATTTAGCATGGTGATGGTGCCACACAACTCGATGGAGGGTATTCTCAATGTGAAAGCAGGACTTCGACTCCACAATGATCGTGCGATACTGTCAAGGACAGATACATTTGCAGCAGGCAGATTGGTGAGGATGAGGTTAAGCATGCTTTTCCCACAAGCTGATTCCCTCATCACCTGCTGTAGCTCCGGTCTAGCACAAATGTCTTTTTGGACCCAGCCATTTCGGTCAATAGTGCAGCTCCCAAACAACTCTTGATGGTGGACACTGAAATCCCCACCCAGAGTACATATTGCCCCTCAGTGCTTCTTCCAAGTGTTGTTCAACATTGAGGAGTATTGATTTGTCATCTGAAGGACGAAGTACGTGGTAAGCGGCAGGAGGTTTCCTTGCCTGTTCAGTCTGATGACATAGTACATCAGGAGTTTCTTGTCAATGTTTAGGACTCAAAGGGCAACTTTATCCCAACTGTATACAATTGTGCTGCTACCTCTATTGGGTCTGCCCTGTCAGTGGGACAGGACATATCCAAGGATGGCGATGGTGATGTCTGGGACACTGTCTGGAAGGTATGATTCCATGAGTATGACACTGTCAGGCTGTTAATGAACTATTATGTGAGACAGCTCTCCCAGTTGAGGTACTAGCCCCAAATTTTCGTGAGGAGGACTTTGCAGGGTTGACAGGGCTGTTTCTGCCATTATCGTTTTCTGTGCCTAGGTCGAGGCACAGTTTCATATCTCTGTTGCGACGGACACCATAGCGATTGATATAACTGAGAGGCTCGCTAGTCCATTTCAGAGGTCAATTGAGAGTCAACTGTATTGCTGTAGCTGTGGAGTCACATGGAGGATGACAGATTTTTTTTCTTGAAAGACAGAAGGGATTTACTGACAACTGGCAGTGGTTTTATGGTCTTCGCTAGATTCTTAATTTCAGATATTTTTATTGAATTCAAATTCCACCATCTACCGTGACAGAATTCAAACTTGGCTTCCCAGAACATTAACTGAGTTACTGGATTAATAGCCAAGGATAATACTACTATGCCAACAGTACCCCACATTGACCTTTATTGATGTATGAGGTATTTCGACTCATTCAGAAACAGAATTAGAGAAATTGATTAAATGTTTTCAAGAACAATCAACTCTCCATTAAACTTAAAACCTCAACACCTAAGAAAATCGTTCATTTCCTAGATACCACAATATTTAAATTGGTATAAGACAACAGCAATAAGTTAGCAACAGAAGTTATTTTTTAAAATAACTGGCACAAACTTCGGCTTACAAAGTGCCATCATCTTCCACAGACTGATAATGTCACAGCTATTACATTTCCATTGCCTATGGACAAAGCTCGAACCACAAACTTTCTTACAGCATCTCAGTCTCAGATTTACATGATTAATATAGAGTTTTCTCTGCAGAAGGATGCAATACATTATTTTCCAAATATAGCAGCTTCTGAACTAATACAGCCTTAAACCAGAGGCTCCAACGAATGCACTACCTCAGTGATTTAAATATGTCTTGAATCACAGTTAGCTATGTATTCATATGTTGACAGGTTTAAAACTCCCCTCCCTCTTCCCCACCAAGTTTCTGCCCCCCCACCCCACTGTGTTCTTGTAGACTCCTTTTCTCCTGACACCAATCTTGTATGCTCCTTCTCCACATGCCTCTTCTGTAGGTCCTCCACCGCCACTTCCTTCTGCAGCCCCCTTCTCTCCATCACTCCTTTCTCAGCATCCGCCTCCTTCCAAAGCCATCTCATAGCCCTCTTCTTTCCCCACTCATCTTTTATGGTCTTACAGATTGGAAGTGTTTAATTTGTTGGAAGATAATTACAGCACAATAAAATATGCATTATTGGTTAAAAAAATCCCCTTCTGAATTAAAAAGCATAATCACGTTTTGCAATCATCCCGACTGTGAGTGAGGCATGGCTACGTAGCAAGAACTGGAATAGCAACTATTAGATAGACACACATTAGGATCAAAGTCGAGAGTGTGGTGCTGGAAAAGCACATAGGGGTCAGGCAGCATCAGAGGAGCAGGAGAATTGATGTTTCAGGCAAAAGCCCTTCATCAGGAATGAGGCTTGTGAGTTGAGGGGTAGAGAGATAAATGGGAGGGGCTGGGGGTAAGGTAACTGAGAGTGCGATAGGTTGGAGATGACCTGGGGGTGCAGTGACAGAGACTCACTAGATCCTTGTAGACAGAGGAGGAGAATTTCTTCAAGGTAGGTATCCTTGGAAGAGGCTTCACAGTAAAGTTAAAATCAACCAGGAGAAAATGAGAACTGTAGATGCTGGAGATCAGAGTCGAGAGTATGGTGCTGGAAAAGCACAGGTCAGGCAGTATCCGCGAAGCAGGAGAATCAATGTTTTGGGCAAGAGCCCTTCATCAGGGATGAGGCTTATGAGCCGAGAGGGAGGATCAACACTGGCATCTACCCACCAAGGTAGAAAATTGCTCCATTGTAAGTGGAGAACATTTAGGAGACAATGATCAGTGTCTTGTGAGGTTTAGGTTGATGTTGGAAAAGGACAATGGTCAACCCAGAGTAGGAAAAATCAACGGGAGGAGAGTTGACTTTAGTGGTGTAAGAATGGAACTTGAGTGTATAAGAAGTGTTAGACTTCACCTACAGTATTGTGTATAATTATGGGCACTACACTACAGGAAGAATGTGATTACATTGGACAGTGGACAGAAGAGAATTTACAGGAATGTTTCCAGGCATGGGAAACTTCAGTTATTTAGATGGATTTGAGAGGTTGGGTCTGCTTTCCTAGGACAGAGAAAGATAAGAGGAGGGTCAAGAACAAGCAAATGAGAGGTAAGAAAAAAACTTTTCACACAACAAGTGGTTTGGTTCTGGATTTCAATGCTTGGAAATATGCGGGAGACAGGTCTAATTGAGGCATTCATGACAGCATTGTTTCTATTTAAATAGTTATCCAATGTGCAATGGTTTGGGGACAAAGTGGGACAATGGCTCTAAGTCCTGAAGCTCATTTGAAGAGCTGGTGTGGACATAAAGGTCCAAAAGGCCCATTTTATACTGTAACCCTTCTGCGATTAGAACACAGAACATAGAACCATACAGTACAGGAATGGGTCCTTCAGCCCACGATGTTGTGCTGAACATGACGCCAAATTAAACTAATCCCTTCGGCCTGCCCTTGGTCTATATCCCTCCTTTCCTCACATATTCATGTGCTTACATAAAAGTCCCTTAAGCGCCCCTATCATATCTGCAGCGCATTTCACACTCCTGCCACTTGCTGTGTAAAAATATTGCTCTTCACATCTCCATTGAACTTGCCCCCCTCACCTTAAATGCATGCCCCCTAGTTTTAGATATTCTATGTTATTTTACTATAATTCTTATAAGAGCTATTAAGCAGCACTAGTTCAGCAAGAACCTTTTCACCAATGTTTAGTTTGGATTTTGCCAAGGCCATTTAGCTCTAGACCACACTGTTGATCTAAACATGGACAAAAGAGTTAATTTAAAGAGGGTGAGGTGAAACGATTGGCCTTGCTGATGAGGCAACATATGGCAGAGTGTGGCAGCAGGAAGCTCAAGTAAAATTGAGATCACTAAGTAACAATGGAAAA
This sequence comes from Chiloscyllium plagiosum, assembly GCF_037043375.1. Taxonomy (NCBI): domain Eukaryota; kingdom Metazoa; phylum Chordata; class Chondrichthyes; order Orectolobiformes; family Hemiscylliidae; genus Chiloscyllium; species Chiloscyllium plagiosum. Next base: position 29,218,645 of record NW_028270155.1, on the reverse strand, counting down.
AGGAAAATATTTTCACTTGTTAGAGTCATACCTAACACAAAGGAAGATGATTGTGGTTGTTCAAGGTCATTCACCTCCGTTCCAGAATATTGCTGCAATAGTTCCTCAGAGCAGTGTCCTTGGCCAAATATGCTCAACTGCTTCATCAATGACCTTTCTTCCATCACAAGATTAGAAGTGGGGATGTTTGCTGATGATTGTACATTGTTCAGCACAACCTACAACTGCTCAGATGTGGCAGCAGTCTGTTCCAATATGCAGAAACTTTGACAACATTCAGACTTGGGCTTGTAAGTGGCAAGTAACATTCATGCCACATAACAGCCAAGCAATGATAATCTCCAAAAAGAGAATATAGCCATCTTCCCATAGCACTTAATAGTACCCAGGAATGTATCAGTATTATCATCTACCATTAACATCCTGGATGTTAGCACTGACCAGAAACAAATTACCAGAACACAGTGGTTATAGCAAGAGGGCTCAAGCTGGAAATTTTAACAAAGAAGGAATGATAAGCCATTCGGTCCATTGAGTCTGCACTGCCATTCAATACAATTATGGCCAATTGAAAACTTCAATGTCTTCTCCCTCACTATTCCCATAACTTTAATTATGCTAAAGACTGTGCTTCCACAGTCCTCTGGGGTAGAAAATTCCCAAGATTCATTACCATCCAAGCAAAAGAAATGTCTCTTATGCATCCCCCATATTTTTAAATTGTGCGCCCTGTTTGTCAATTACTGAACCATGCCCACATTCAATTGCTTCAAGTATTTTGTCGATTTCAATGCGATCACCTCTTATTCTTTGAAATTTGAGAGAATATAGATCCAGTTTGCCCAATCTCTTTTCATTGGCAGCCTGTCACTCTGGCAACAGGACTATTAAATCTTCATTACACTCCCATTGTGGCCAAAATACCTTTTCTGAGATAAGGAGACCAAACCTCAGCACTCCAGGTGCTAATGAACCTAGCTCCCAACAGGTGAAGCAAGACTTCTGCATTCCTGTACTCAATTCCTCTTGTGATTAAGGTTGACATTCAATGAGCCTTCCGAATAGCTTGCTGCACTTGCATGCTAGCTTTCCGTGACTTAATTACATTATTTTGTGATAGCACTTCCAAAACAAAAACAGAAATTGCTGGAGGAAACTCAGCAGGTCTGGCATCATCTGTGGGGAGATAACAGAGTTAATGTTTTGAGTTTGGTGACTGTTCATCAGAACTAAACGTCCATTCCAATGACCTCTACCAGTCAGAAGGTGAAAAGTCACAGATACACATGAACACTATCACCTGCAAATTCCCATCCAAGCACATATCCTGATTTTTAACTACATTGTTGGTCCTACACTGTTGTTGGGTTGAAGTCCTTCCGAACAGCACTGTGTGTACTTACACCAGAGGGCGCTTTTTCCTCTCCAGTAGACCCATCCAATGCCCCTCCACCAATTCACTCTTCCGCCTCGTTGAACTATTCCTCACCTTCAACAACTTTTCCTTATACTCCTGCCATTTCTCACAATTCCAGGGAGTGGCCATGGGCACCCGAATGGGTCCCAGCTATGCCTGCCTCTTTGTTGGCTCTGTCAAACAGTCCCTCTTCAGTACCCACACAGTCCCCCAACATTCTGCACCAGGCTGAACTTGGGGAATTCATCGAATTCAGCACAACTTCCACCCCACCCTCAAATTCACTTGGTCCATATCAGACACCTCCCTTTTCTTTCTTGACCTCTTCATTTCCATCTCTGGCCACGGTCTCCAGGTGGATGTTTACTACAAACCCACAGACTCCCATAAGTACCTGGATTACACCCCCTCCCACCTACAGTATCCTGCAAGAACCCCATCCCGTTCTCCAATTCCTCCGCCTCCGATGCATCTGCTTGGACGAGGAGACATTCCACTTCCAAGCACCCCAGATGTCCACCTATTTCAAACAACATGCTTTTCCTTTCTCTGTCATCCATACAGCCCTCCATTGCACCACCTTCATTCCCCACTGCACTGCTCAAAACCAAACACAATAAAGACAGAGTCCTTTTTGTCCTCACCTAACATCCCACCAGTCTCCACATCCAACGCATCATCCTTAAACACTTCTGCCTACTCCAACTAGACCCCACCAAGAAAATCTTCCCCTTCCCACCGCTCTACCCCTTCCACAAGGACAGTTCCCTTCAACTGTCCGTGGATTGCGTCACTCTCCCCACCAACTTCCCCGATCCCCAAGTACCTTCCCCTGCAACCAGAAAAGATGCAAAATCTGCCGGTAAACCACATCCCTCACCTCCATCCAGGGTCCAAAATTGCTCTTCCAGGGGAGACAGAGGTCCACCTGTTTCTCTTCCAACCTTGTTTACTGCATCAAGTGCTCTTGATATGGTCTTCTCTATGTCGGGGAGACCAAATGTAAACTTAGGGAACAGTTCAGCTGGGCCCGCAGGGGCCAACCAGACCTCCCAGTCACTGCTCATTTTAATTTCCCTTCCCAATCCCTTTCTGACATAACAATCCTTGGCCTCCACCAATGCCACAACAAACTAAACCGCAAATTGGAGGAACAATACCTCATCTTTCCCCTGGGCAGCCTACAGCCCGGAGGACTCAATATTGAGTTCTCCAAGGCAAAAGTCAGGACTGCAGATGCTGGAAATCAGAGCCTAGATTAGAGTGGTGCTGGAAAAGCACAGCAGGTCAGGTAGCATCTGAGGAGCAGGAAAATTTAAGTTTTGGGCAAAAGCCCTTCATCAGGAAACTCCAATTGGAATTCTCCAATTTCAAATAACCTCCCTTCACATCCCTTGACTCCCTTTGCAGACCCTCCTTCCATCAATCGGATTAATTCCTCCCATTGACCAACCTCTACCTGTCTTCACATATCCCCACGTCATCACCTTGCCCCCAGCTCCCCCTACACCCATTCTCAGTCCTGAAGAATGGTTACACCCAAAACGTCGATTTCTCTACCTCTTGCTGCTGCCTGGCTTGCTGTGTTCTTCCATCCTCTTGCCTGCCTACTGTGGATTCCAGCATCTGCAGTTTTTTGTTGTCTCTGACATCTTCCCAGTAGTTTTCAAACAATTTAGACTTTTCTTTTCTGCAGCTGCCTTGGTTTCTTCCATTCATGACTGCTTCTATCTCATCCAATAGGAGGAATATCTACTGCTCAGATACTGGCTATTTGGATCTCTGTGCTCCAGCTTGTGTCGGGTGAACACTGCCATTGCAATATGAGCCCTAATAATCACATATTAGTTTTGTTGACTGTGTATTGTCTTGCTGCAGAGAAAGAGCATCAGTGTTCATCGTGCACTGAATTGTAAGCATTCCTAGTTGCAGCTGTGTATCAAATACATCCAAATCACATTTCAGAAGTGCCAAGGTGTCAAAGCACACTCTGACAATCTCATCAAATTGTTCAGAAATCCCTATTCTATTGGAGATCCAATAATAATTTTCAGAGGTATACAAATCATGGGAGACAAATGCCTTTCCTTCTGTTGAAGCTACTGTATTGTTCGAAGCTAATGAAATGAGTATGATGAAATTTCTCAAAAATGATCAGAGTTCTTAATTTGTAAATATTTGCAGATTCAAATGATCTGTTATAAAATCCTTGTTACTAGTTATCTGACTATTCATATTTATATACTACGCTCATAAAATATGTTCACATTTTAATACCATCCACTTACCAACTGGGTACTTTCTTTAAATTTGTCATTCAATTCATCAGTTTCTCTTTTGAGCTCTCCTACTTGTTCTTTCAGTTTCTGAGACTGTCTTTGTAACTCCTCTTGTCTCGTTTGTTCCGATTTTAATTCTTCTCGAAGTCTGTTGCTCTCACCTTCCTTTTGATGAATCTAAAAACAGGCAAAATTATAAATAAGGTAGAAACAATGACTGCAGATGTTGGAAACCAGATTCCTGATGAAGGGCTTTTGCCCGAAACGTCGATTTTACTGCTCCTCGGATGCTGCCTGACCTGCTGTGCTCTTACAGCACCACTAATCCAGAAAATTATAAATAAGTGAATCCTTCTGTACCCTGGACCAAATTATTAACAAATATAAGAACATAAGAGATAGGAGCAAGAGTAAGTCATTTGGCCCCCGAAACCCTGGCTCATTATTCAACAAGATCACGGCTGATCTGTCCCAGTCCTCAACTCCTCTCTGATGCCAGCTCAGCAGAGTCATCAACTCCCTGATATTTTAAATATCTATCTACCTCATCTTTAAATACTTCCAGTGATCTAGCCTTCACAATTCTCTGGGGTAGGAAATTCTAGGCATTCACTACTCTTGAGGGAGAAGAAACACCTTTGCCTCTCAGTTTGAAATGGCTTTCCATTTTCTGTAACTGTGTTCCTAGTTTGTGATTTCCACTACTGGAAGTATCTTCTAAATATCTATATTGACAAGCCCTCTCAGAATCTTGTATGTTTCAATGTCTGTGTACGTTCTTCTAACTTTGAATAAATAAATGCCTAACCTATTTAGCCATTTTTGATAAGTCAACACATTCATACCAGGAATCAGCCTTGTGAATGTTTTTTTAACAGCTTCCAATGCCAGTATGCTGTACTTCGTTTTAAATATAGGGCCAAAATTGCACAGAGTACCTGAGAGCAGCCTCATCAACATGCCGTACAATTGTAACAAAACTTCCCTGTTTTCAAGCTTCAACCCCACCCCCCCAAAAATAAAGGCCAAAATTCTGTTTGCCTTCTTAACTATTTGCTACATCTGCATGATAACTTTTCATGTGTCATGCACAAGAACACTCAGATCCCTCTGCTTTGAACTTTTTGGCATTGCTCTCCATTTAACTAATCCGCTTTTGATTCTTATCCCTAAAGAGCACAACCTCATGCTTTCCTAAATCACATTTGTCAAGTGTTTGACTCCTCAATCAACCTATCTATATCCCCTTACAGATTCCTTATGTCCTAATCACAACATGTTCACCCATCTATTTATGTATCATCACCAAATTTGGATACATTACCCTCTGCCCCCGTCCTCACTGGCCCTACAAATGAGCCACATTTGTCTGAGCCACGGCTGTAACCCAAACCCATTCAGGAATGTTTCTACCCCATACTGCCGGCTTTTTAAAATTTTAACTTTTTAGGAGGCTTCTGAGACACTTCCATTTCAGACAGCTTCCGAGTTTGCTTCTCTGCTTCAGTAGTGCCCATGTCGTCCTTTTCATGTCACTGGAACTTGACTGCTATCCCTAAATGAACAATGAATGTGGATCATATAGTTTAAGCAATGGTTCCTGAAGTTTCACTGTCAGGATGGTACTAACAATGGGCTTAGCAAGTCCACTGGGACAACTTTATATGAGGTGGTCATCTAATGGAATACCTACCAGTTCATTGACCAAAAGATAGAGTGAACTAATGGAATGATGAGCAGAATGTAAGGGTCCTCAGCAAAATATCCAGAATGCAACACCACTGGGAGAGGTGAGTTCTACTGGAAAAGGTGACTAAGGGAGTACTGCAAAATGGAAGGGTTCACATAGACTTCTTCTTCAGTGGTGAAAAGCTGACAAGGTACTCCCGGCTCAGAGTGGAGTCTTGACCCTTCTAGCCATATCTGAGTCCTTGTTGTCACCGTAGCTCCCTGATGTAGCTGATAATTCTAACCTGCTAACTTCTAGGTGACTGTTCACTCCCACAAATTTGCAGTGGGGTCCCATGCAATGCCAGATCACAGGGGAACAGAGCACTTGATTGGGGCCTTAATTCATTGTCTACCTGCCTGCCACAATAGACTGGACTACCAGTTTCCATGATAACCACCTACTGGGTAAGTCGTATGGAGTTGGGACAGTTTGGGGGAGGTCAGACACCATTGAAGGGCTGTCCTGAAGGAGTTTTTCTGCTACTTATCAAGCCCCACCCAAATCTAATTCTGACTCCACAGTCAGCAAAATTCAACTCATTATTCACCCACCTGCATTTGTAGCATTTTAATCTGCTCTTTGCTGGTGTTGACTTCCATCTCCAACTTGCAAATTGATTGCTGGTGCTTGAGTCCTTCTGTGACTGCACTTTCGTGACTCTGTTTATTCTGAGCATTTTCAGCTTTAAGTTTTTCAATTTGTACCCTATTTATATTAACGAAAAATAGAGAATCTAATTAAGGATGTTGTTGCCACAATGGTTCCCACATATTGAGGACAGTGATCATGGTATCATAAGATTTTGGTTGATTATGGAAAAGGACAGAGAAAATATTGGCGTAAAAATAATTAATTAGGGAAAAGGCAATTACATTAGAATGGATCTGTACCAGGTAAGTTGGTCTCAAAATCTGACAGGTAAGATGGTAACTGAATAATGGACTATCTCTAAAGAAGTCAGTTCAGGTTTGACAAGATATATTCCCATGAAAATGGAAGGAAGGATAGAAAATCCAGAGCTTCCTAGCTGTTGAAAGAGACAGCATTATGATAAAGAAGGCACAGTGTACTTATGACAGATGTCAGGTGGATCACACAGCCAAGACCCAGACTGATTATACAAGTTGGGCCTCTTTCCTTGAAGAAGAGAATGTGCAGTGGAAATTTGATAGAGGTATTCAAAATCATGACGGGCCTGGACGGAGCAGATAGGGAGAAGATGTAGACTACTAGGGGAAGAATCGAGAACAAATGGGTTTAAGGTAATTGGCAAAGCAAGCAATGACAACATTATGAGAATTAATGTCCCATAGTGACTAGTTATGAGCTGGAATGTGAAAACTATGAGTATAGTGGAGGCAGAGTAAATGGAGAATTTCAAGAGGGAATTGTATTATTATCTAAAAAAGCAAAACTTGTTCAAATTACATGGAGAATGCAGAGCATGGCAATAAATGAATTACTCTTTTAGAGAATTGACACAGACAAAACAGAATGGAAAGCATCCTGACATGCTGTAACAGCATTGTCACTTTATAATAAAGTCTAAAAACATTTCCTCAATTGCTAGAAATAATTATCCCAACAAATTTACAAGATGTTTTCATGCCAGAATTCTAATTTCTCTTTCTGGGTGTCTTTGTCAAAGTAACAAGAATTTGGATACATAAGAGTTCAGTTTTGCTATGTAACTACCATCAAGCAAATGCGTTAAAGAGAATATTCAGATGATTTTACAATAGCAAAACCTTTGTTTGTGGTAAAAACAATGACTGCAGATGCTGGAAACCAGATTCTGGATTAGTGGTGCTGGAAGAGCACAAATTCAGGCAGCATCCAAGGAGCAGCGAAATCGACGTTTCGGGCAAAAGCCCTTCATCAGGAATAAAGGCAGAGAGCCTGAAGAGATAAGCTAGAGGAAGGTGGAGGTGGGGAGAAAGTAGCATAGAGTACAATAAGTGAGTGGGGGAGGGGATGAAGGTGATAGCTCAGGGGCGAGAGGGTGGAGTGGATAGGTGGAAAAGAAGATAGGCAGGTAGGACAAGTCCGGACAAGTCATGGGGACAGTGCTGAGCTGGAAGTTTGGAACTAGGGTGAGGTTGGGGAAGGGGAAATGAGGAAACTGTTGAAGTCCACATTGATGCCCTGGGGTTGAAGTGTTCCGAGGCGGAAGATGAGCGTTCTTCCTCCAGGCGTCTGGTGGTGAGGGAGCGGCGGTGAAGGAGGCCCAGGACCTCCATGTCCTCGGCAGAGTGGGAGGGGGAGTTGAAATATTGGGCTACAGGGCGGTGTGGTTGATTGGTGCGGGCGTCCCGGAGATGTTCCCTAAAGCGCTCTGTTAGGAGGTGCCCAGTCTCCCCAATGTAGAGGAGACCGCATCGGGAGCAACGGATACAATAAATGATATTAGTGGATGTGCAGGTAAAACTTTGATGGATGTGGAAGGCTCCTTTAGGGCCTTGGATAGAGGTGAGGGAGAAGGTGTGGGCGCAGGTTTTACAGTTCCTGCGGTGGCAGGGGAAGGTGCCAGGATGTGAGGGTGAGTTGTAGGGGGGGGCGTGGATCTGACCAGGTAGTCACAGAGGGAACGGTCTTTCCTGAAGGCGGAAAGGGGTGGGGAGGGAAATATATCCCTGGTGGTGGGGTCTTTTTGGAGGTGGCAGAAATGTCGGCGGATGATTTGGTTTATGCGAAGGTTGGTAGGTTGGAAGGTGAGCATCAGGGGCGTTCTGTCCTTGTTACGGTTGGAGGGGTGGGGTCTGAGGGCGGAGGTGTGGGATGTGGACAAGATGCGTTGGAGGGCATCTTTAACCACGTGGGAAGGGAATTGCGGTCTCTAAAGAAGGAGGCCATCTGGTGTGTTCTGTGGTGGAACTGGTCCTCCTTGGAGCAGACACGGCGGAGGCGGAGGAATTGGGAATACGGGATGGCATTTTTGCAAGAGGTAAGGTGGGAAGAGGTGTAATCCAGGTAGCTGTGGGAGTTGGTGGGTTTGTAAAAAATGTCAGTGTCAAGTCGGTCGTCATTAATGGAGATGGAGAGGTCCAGGAAGGGGAGGGAGGTGTCAGAGATGGTCCAGGTAAATTTAAGATCAGGGTGGAATGTGTTGGTGAAGTTGATGAATTGCTCAACCTCCTCGCGGGGGCATGAGGTGGCGCCAATGCAGTCATCAATGTGGCGGAGGAAGAGGTGGGGAGTGGTGCCAGTGTAATTATGGAAGATGGACTGTTTTACGTAGCCAGCAAAGAGACAGGCATAGCTGGTGCCCATATGTGTGCCCATGGCTACCCCCCCTCCTCTAGCTTATCTCTCCACGCTTCAGGCTCTCTGCCTTTATTCCTGATGAAGGGCTTTTGCCCGAAACGTCGATTTCGCTGCTCCTTGGATGCTGCCTGAACTGCTGTGCTCTTCCAGCACCACTAATCCAGAAACCTTTGTTTGCACCTGACTGATGAGGGTAATTTTGAAATAAAACTCAAAATGTTTCTTTTTTCATTTTTGTGCAATCAGAAATACCAGGCTTCTCCAAGCTCCTCTTGGTTGCCATATCTTGTTGCTCTCCACCTCCAACCCATAGAAGTATTGTTTCCTCGACTTGGAGATGGGTATGGTCACCGAACATTGTTGAAGCCCAGAATTGAAAGTCTGTCCTGAGGGAATTATTTTCCACTAACAGCTCCCCCAGCCCTATGCTAATGTTGAATAGCATCCACTTGAAAACTACCCAATTCACTACAGTGTGACTTCCTATCATTTATACCGTAGCTTTCTATAAAACAGTCTATGATAAAGAACATTTAATATACTTCAACATATTGTCTATAATGATGAGAAACATTGATCTAAAAATCTATGTGATAATTCTAATGCAATTTCATGTTTGAAATATATTCCTGCAGAGATGTTCAATACAATGCAATGAGTAAAATAACCTATCTGTAATAATGTGTGAAATTATGAGCCTTTTTTTGTGCTATATTATATTTACTTATTCACTCTGTCAAAAGAAATATTTCTCACTGAGTAAAGTTCCAACAACAAATAGACATCACAAACAACTAACTCCTATAATGGTTAATCAATATTGCAGACTGCCAGCATCTTTCTATGCCACCACACTAGCATAAAGCCTAATCAATACACCAGCAATTATGTTTGCCAGGTCTGCGGTAGAAGACACTTAAGGAATCATTTCAGGTTTGACAAAATACCTAGTTTATTCTTCATTCCATCACTTAATTACTAATCCTATCTAATACCTATTGGCATATCACGTAGTTAACACTTTTGTTCACTTACTGTGCAGTCATCTTTCTAAATGATGATAGGAAAATATTACAGCAATAATGTCAGATTGCTTTTTTAAACAATTCTCTGAAACAAATATTTACAATTTTACTGTTCAAATATTCCAACGTATTGATATTAACTAAAAGAGTTCATGTTGCTATCTGAAATTTAAAGAAAAGACAATAAATGTTTAAAGTGTTGCTTAAGAGGTTAGCTGATGTGAATTCATACAAATAAAAAATACACAACATTGGATTTTAAAACTATGCCCTCAAAACTAATTGTAAGAAAACTGATATATAATGAATAATACTCAGCAAAAATCTGAAATTTATACCTGTAGTAACCTGCCCACTCTAATTAAGTTACTTTCTGTTAGCTTTTTGTTAAGAATGCAGTAACATAGCTCTAAACTAAAAGTTTCCAAACTGGAGACAACAAGGTTATTGGCAATGGTGGTAAATGAAGGGGGTGGTTGAGGGGTGGGGACATTAGTGGAGAACAATAGCTGCAACTAATTATCAGGTGATGCCAGTAATACATACATTCTCTGTTGATATCAAATGAGGCCTGGTCGCTAAAGTGGACAGGCCTCTCAACAGGAACATCAAGTGTGCTGACCAGCACAGTTTCAGCAACTAGCCACCTGGATGCAACTCTAAGCTATAATCCACTCTCATATAATTATTATACAGAGATCAACCAGTTGTCAATACAATGCTCAAAAAAATTGGTTTCAGTGGTATTTATAACATGAGGCACAAAGATCATTAATTACCAGGGTCTACATTCAAATACCTTCAGGGTTTAGATTTGAATGATCCTTAAGGCCTACCTGAGGAGAAAAAAAGCATAAAAAAGCAAAGAAAGGCACGGAAGAGATGCTAGGAGCTTCCAAGCAGGAGCAAAGTGAATGAGTGCTAAGAGATAAAACAAGGAGCTCTGACAAGCACCCTGGCCAATCCATGAATTGTGTGCCTGTACCTGTGCACAAAGTGTACTGGCAACAGCATCAAAATAACTGTTGCCTGTGTTCTCCAAAATTCAGCACTGAAGTGCCTCACTGTATTCTAATTTTGGTCAGAAATGTACAATGAAAATGTGGTAAGATTGATATGCGTCCAATGACAAAGTCCATGAACTTTGGGGGTGATCACTGCTCATGGAACACATCATAAGACATTGGGATGTTGCTGTCCAAGGTGGAGGTCTAGAGGAACAAGTAGTAAACTGGAGTCATTAAGTATCTACTCTATCTTTTGTGTTAAAAATTGTCACCGTCCAGTTTCTAACTGGGAGAATGAGAAACAACATACCAATGAGGTAATAGTATGTCAATGCATAAAACTTTTGGTTTATTCCCTTATCATTTAGTTTTCTGAGTTATCTTTGCAGAAGAGCACTTCTTTACTATTTATGTAGTTATCCGATCACATTATGGTGGGTTACCTAAAATCTTATGAATGCCCATCAATAGAAGAAACTGCTTTGTGAAACAAGTACTTTCCTCCTTGTAGTTTCCCCGATTTCTGAGCCAGCCGATAGTCTTCAGATTGGTGCAGGTATTTGCTACAGAATCCTGGATGATGAAATTAGACATTTTCCTTTATTTAGCCATGCCTGAATCTGTGGACAATGCATCTCATCTCATTTAAAGTTGATGATCTGAAATTCTTCTCCTACTCTTTGTGCTTGTTTGATTGCTGAGGTAAACATGTCCAGATACTCAGTCACATTACTGAAAGATTGGTGCTCGCTCACCACAACCTCTGTTACTGGTGTTGACTGTTCTGTTTTCTGGAAGAAAAACATTGCCACCAATTCCACAAAATCTGAGACTTCCTCCATGTTGATAACATGCCAGCATCTTATTGGATTGTTTCATTTATTTATGTTCTACCATGAATCGAGTGAAGTCTTCTCCTGATCAGTCAATAATGGTTTCTTTTTCCTCAACTAGTGCTCGAACAGCTGTGTGCTTCTGGGCGATTTGTTTTCTGGAAGCCTATCAATCGCCTTCAATTCCTCTTATGCACATAATGTTGAGACATGCACACAAGCTCAAAAATGAATTTGGTTGATTGTGAATAATGTACACGTGTAACTGTAGCATTCCTATTCTTCTGTCAGTTGCACTTGGCATCTGTAGTATTATTGAAGCAAGCTGCAGCTTCTACTTCTTCAGCCAAAGTAACTGGTGCCTTAGGATAGTAACATTTGCTTATGTATCAAGGGCAAAATCAACAGGATATCCATTTATGTAAACAGGTTCTGTCTCTTTTGGCTCATCTGGATTAGTTAGGAGTATCTCAGTTGTCTTGTCCAGAGGATGGATATCATCAAGTGAAGATATCCTTACTAATAGTCATGGACATGCCACTGTATACACTTCTAATTCAGACTATTTCCACTGTCTGAAACTATGCTTTACTTCTGTACATCTTCTAGAAATGACCTATAGTTTTATAAATGTAGTATTCCTTCGAGATGCATGGACCTTGTCTAATCTTATGATTCCTTAATGTCTCACAGTGCTGACTATGGTTTGTTTAGCATCAGCTGTTTGGGTTGTTCTTTGTTGTTGGCCTGTTGCATGTATGTTTAGAGTGTTCATACCTTACAAAGTTAACAGACTCTATTGGCTTCTTGATGGAGTGTTTGTCTTCTCCTCTCAGGATCTGTCTGTGTCTTTCTGGTTAGTGCTTCCAGCATGATTTGAATAGCTTTCTCTGAAATTAAATCTCCCTTGAATTATAAAGAATCTGACAAGTTTCATTAAGAACTTCAACAACCATTCTGGGTGGACTATTGCAATTTTTGGATCAGTTTGAGTTGCATGTTATGGAGGATTTTTCGGTACAAGGCTGAGCAACTTTTCTTGCTCTATCTAACCAACATTGCCTCATTAATTCATCTCTTACATCCAATTTCTGCCCCATTTGATCACATACATTCATAGAATAACTTGCCACTCAGTGGATATCAATGTAAAGATTAATAGAATATATGGATGAGTGCGGGCGTTCCAAAGTTGTCCTCTCAGTGAGAGACAGAATCAGTACTTGGTGCAGAAAGGGAAGACAGCATTGCATTTCTTAAACAATGACCTGTAGGTCTTGGTAAATAAGGTACTGCAAAGGAGCAACATCCTCTTCTTATAGGACTGGCAAAGATGATTGTGCCACCAGATCTGGGTCAATGTCATCCCCAAGATGTGGAGGAATGGTAAACAGGGCAAAATGAAGGTTAATGACCTTTTCCACTCTGCCAGGGTAAGTGCTAAACTCTTCTCTTTGCCACTTCAGACTCAATCTAACAGTGCCACTTCCAACATCTCCCATCAAGACTCATGTCCAACCACCCGCAATGTTGGCTAAGATATACTTCCTCACAGCTCTTCCCTCAGCCTCCCACATCACTATCTTGGCATGACTCCATGCTGTCTCCTTAGTCCTTTGGAACATCTCACCACCTTTCCCTGATATGCATCAGCACCATGTCACCCACTGTCATCTCACTCTTTCCCCACCTTTTCTCATTACAGGAGAAGGTGGCCCATAACAGGGCAGAGGGATCTCATACAGGTCATGGGGGTGGGGGTGGGAGGTGGGAATCAGGTGATTCTGACATCGGTGATTTTACTCCCAATAAGGAGAAAATCCGAAGGCTCACAGTAGTATTGGTCCTTTGGGAATGCCAAATTACTTAGTATTACTCTACATGGCACTGCTAACTCATGCCTATGATACTTTCTTTCTCTTCCTGTCTTGTAGGTTCCTCAAGTCTCCCCACGATGTGTATGGAGAAGCAGCCAGCTGTGGAAGAACTGCCTTCCTCTACGAGAGAATTGAGACCTCAGAGAAAGAATTTGCAAGGCTGTCTCTTACATTCCAGAAGCCCAGGTAGTGGGATCCATAGGCATAGAAAGTGTGGGTTCGCACTCTGATGAGCACCACACTGACGTTTGCAGCTGACTGAGGAAGAAAACAGTCCAGGCAGCTGGGATTTGAAGAACTGCCAAAGGCCAGCCACCTGCTCAGCCCTAGGCAGTGGATAATCCAATGGTTATGGTAATCAGGGACATCACCCAAAATGCACAGGGAAGTAAGCAGCAGCAGCAGATGCACAGAGGATGCAATGGTCCTCAATGTCCTGAAGCTGCATTCCTGCAATGTCATGCAACCTTCTATCTGCCTACACTGCCATGGAAAGCCAGGATAAACATTGCCCAGAGCTGCTGGAAAAGTGAACTCACTTGCACTCCATCACCTCAGCTAGTGGTCCTCAGCCCAAAGACAGGGATTGGAGAACCTTGACACCAGTCCAAGTGGCCTGTCCTCATATGGAGACTGGGTGGGTTGGGGTGGGGCGGGGTGGGGAGGTTTCCAGGAATACCAAGCTAAAAGTGGAATCATACAAGCCCCTTGGTAATTTCCACTTAGGATACTACAAAGGTGGCCAAGCTCTCCTCCTCCATCACACCTGCCTCTGACCCTTGGAAGTTCAAGTCAAGGAGGGTCAACTTGCCTCTGCCAAAAGATCCTTAGCATGTCTGGCTTGTCTAGACACAAGTACCTGTGGGGTCAGAGTAGACCTTCCAGAACCATTCTTCGAGACCAGGGAAGGCAATAAATTGTAATGGGAGGGAGAGAAAGAAGGAAATGTACTGAGGACAGTTTTGTGACATTAGTAGAGAAGACATTTTCGTAAATGGAATTGTGTACATAAATAATGATGACTTTAACATTCATGGATCTGCTTTGAATCTCTCTGTGTAGGTAGTCAATGCATTTCCACACCAGCTAGGAAAAATTCATGGTCACTCATGAGACTTGGATGGAGGTCTGTGCTGACAGCCAATTGCATCATCAGTAAACAGGAGGAACAATGGGAACACATGGCATTGGGTGCTGCTGACACCTTTGTCCCTCTTGGTTTAAAATCCCGTATGATTGGCTCTGTCTGAGGAAAGTGTAGAGTTCAAAGATTTGTCCAGTGGTGGTGTTGCCAGGGATGTGCCACGTACAGAGAGGGTCAATGCTGTAGAATGGCCAGGGAATCTGACAGCCTCTGTGACTGTTCACTACACTTTTCATGGGCCTGTGACCAAATTCATTCCCATTTAAAAGCTCGGTGTGTGGGTAATTGTTGCAGTCTGTTCCCTCATTTACCCTGCTGACCCTGTGTGCTTGCAGCCATTTTCTACTATTGGCCATTTTCGAATTCCAGCAAGATGGAAGGTGACACTGAACTTTCCTCTTTGGTGGCTTTCAGCCTCAGTCTGACCATGTCAGTGAGTGTACCCAAACATCCACATCCTTTTTCTGGGAGGCAATCCCATCCATCCCACAGGATTCACACATCTCCCAGGCCAACATCCACCCATCCAATTTCACCTACACTAGCCTACCATTTCAATCTAGACTCTGGCATAAGGTGCACATGCTCAAGGTGCACATTCATTGATCCGCTCTTCCCTCCCATGAAACCCGGGTGTTCATGACCGTGGATGACCCTCCCTTCGGCATTACACCCTTCCCAGCCATGCTTTACAGTGTTGACCCCTTTGAAATCCTGCTCCCCATCACAGTTGCACTGTTTCCTTACCTACACCAGGCATCCTCAGCCCCGAAGACTAAACTGCTAAGGCTCCCACTTTTTTCCTTGGTTTCTATCTGTAGGTGTTGCTTAAGTCCTAGCAATTATGGCAGGTTAAATATAGTTGTACTTATTGCTGTCATGCAATAAATCATCTGTTGTCTCAGACACACCTGACTGGCTGACCGTGGCCCACTCCCTGGACTGTACCAACATGAGCCCCCTGACCAAGCCAGCTCTGGATCGGATGCTTGACCATGGCCAATGCCCCTGCCTGGTATGGAAGGCTGCCCTGTGCCTGGACCAACTGACTGACAGGTGCCTCCATGAACTTTATTCTGGACTACTTCTCTTAGAGTCAGATCCATGGCTGCCTGCTGCACATGCATTGTATTGTTCGCATATAGTGTAGATGAATGATTGATGTAACACACTACTGTACAGCAAGATGTGTGGTCCCTAGACTGAGGATTGCTTAGCAGCAAGGCATGCTACCTGAATGTGTGACTGAGCTAATTGGAATGGTAAGGCAGGCAGCTGTTATTTTTTATTTCAAAAATATACTTTATTCATAAAATACTTTAATAGTCTGTACAGTTGGACATGCCATACATATGTAAACATTCCATTTGTTTGCATACCGAAAACAGAGTAATCATTCCTATTTACAGGTCTGTACGATTACATTCTTAGCTGAGGCGTCAGCAGAGCCCAAATGACTGCGTGGGCCCCCTGTTCTTCTTTAGGCAGGCAGATGTTACACGGTGGTCTTTCCCCACCGTGCCTTGGCGGCAGTTGCCCCAAGCTTCAGCGTGTTCCTCAACACGTAGTCCTGGACCTTGGAATGTGCCAGTCTGCAACACTCAGTCGGGGTCAACTCCTTCAGCTGGAAGATCAACAGGTTTCGGACCGCCCAGAGACCGTCCTTCACTGAGTTGATGATCCTCCAGGCACAGTTGATGTTTGTCTCGGTGTGCGTCCCGGGGAACAGGCCGTAGAGCATGGAGTCCCGCGTCACAGCGCTGCTCGGGACAAACCTCGACAAACACCACTGCATTCCTCTCCAGACTTCCTCTGCATAGGCACATTCCAGAAGGAGGTGTGTGACAGTCTCCTCCCCCCCGCAGCTGCTTTGAGGGCAGCATGCGGTGCGGCTGAGAGTCCAGGCGTGCATAAAGGATCTCAAAGGCAGAGCTCTTCTCACCACCAGCCAAGCCATATCTTGGTGCTTGTTGGAAAGTTCTGGCGATGAGGCATTCTGCCAAATGGCTTTGACAGTCTGCTCAGGGAACCGCTCGGTAGGATCCGCCCTCTCCTTTTCCCGAAGGGTCTCAAGGACACTACGTGCTGACCACTTCCTGATGGACTTGTGGTCAAAGGTGTTTTTCTTCATAAACTTCTCCACGAAGGAGAGGGTGATATGGAACGGTCCAACTACTCGGAGCGTTCCGCGGCAACGAGGCCAGGCCCATCCTTCGCAACACCGGGGACAGGTAGAACCTCAGTTTGTAGTGACACTTTACGTACTGGGGATCCACGCACAGCTTGATGCAGCCACACACAAAGATGGCCATCAGGGTGAGGGTGGCATTGGCTGTATTTTTTTCCCCGTTGCCCAGATCTTTGTACAGCGAGTCCCTTTGGACCCGGTCCATCTTTGACCTCCATATAAACTGGAAGATGGCCCGGGTGACTGCAGCGGCACAGGGTCTGGGAATAGGCCAGACCTGTGCCACGTATAATAGCAATGACAGTGCCTCACACCTGATGACCAGGCTTTTTCCCGCAATGGAGAGCGACCTTAGCTTCCAAGTGCCCAGTTTCTGCCTCACTTTGCTGATACGCTCCTCCCAAGACTTGGCGCACGCCCCAGCCCCCCCGAACCAAATATCCAGCACCTTCAGGTGGTCGGTCCTGACGGTGAAGGGGATCGAGGATTGGTCAGCCTAGTTCCCGAAGAGCATGGCCTCGCTCTTGCCTCGGTTTACCTTGGCCCCCGAGGCCCATTCGAACTGATCACATATGCACATGAGTCTGCGCACAGCCAGCGGATCCGAGCAGAAAACGGCGACGTCATCCATGTACAGGGAGGCCTTAACCAGCAGGCCCCCGCTGCCAGGAATAGTCACCCCTCTCAGGCTCACATCCTTCCTGATGGACTCGGCAAATGGCTCTATGCAGCACACAAACAAGGCAGGAGAGAGATGGCAGCCCTGCCTGACTCCAGATCTGACTGGGAAGCTATCTGATTCCCACCCATTGATTGAGACTGCACTGACAATGTTGGTGTAGAGCAGTCTGATCCAATTGCACATTCCCTCCCCAAAGCCCATTTTGGAGAGAACATCTCTCATATACCTGTGTGATATTCTGTCAAAGGCTTTCTCCTGGTCCAGGCTGATCAGGCAGGTGTCCAACCCCCTGTCCGCACGTAGGCGATCGTATCCCTGAGCAGCGCAAGACTCTCAGCGATCTTCCTGCCCGGCACAGCACAGGTTTGGTCAGGGTGAATCACCGACCCCAGAGCAGACCTGACCCGGTTGGCGATTACCTTTGACAGAATTTTGTAATCCGCATTCAACAGTGAGATCGGTCTCCAATTTTTGAGTTCCTCCCTCCCCCCCTTCCGCTTCTGGATGAGGGTGATGATGCCTTTCCTCATGGATTCACTCATGGTACCTGCCCGAAGCATACTGACATACACCTCCAGCAGGTCCTGGCCAATCAAGTCCCACAGAGCGGAATAGAGCTCGACCGGTAAGCCGTCGCTTCCGGGAGTTTTATTCCTTTCGAAGGACTCAAGGGCCTTGGTCAGCTCGTCCAGAGATAGCGGCTGGTCCAGCCTCTCGCGTGTTCTGTCGTCTAAGACCTCCGTGATAGAGAACGGGAATGACTGGGAGGCCGCGCTGTCAGTCGGCTTCGCGTCATACAGATTGGCATAGAAGGATTTACTGATCCTCATAACGTCAGCTTGAGATGACGTTAGCAAGCCATCTTCTTCCTTCAGGCTGCTGAGCACGGAGCTCTGTTTGTGCACCTTCTGGAAGAAACATGAGCAGGCAGCTGTGAGCAAACAGCTAGGTGCTACATTTGTTATCTAGGTCTGCAAGCTAGGTGGGTATTCCTGTGTGTTGTGTTCCTGATGCAACCTTTCAGTGCAAGTTGCTGCTGCAACGTGCAATGCAAGTCTGTGCTTCCAGAGTGTCTGAATTCTGGTTGATGTTGTCTGTTAATAACATCATCCATAAACGGACATAGTTGGATTAAGTTCTGGTATTCAATTTTGGGGCAATGCTACACCTTAGAAACTGCCAGCTCCATGATGACCAATCTTTACCTTTGTATGGTTCTTCTTTGACATTGAATCTGCTAGGAAGCATTAATATTATTCCATTGTCTTTTTCTCAATGTGTTGTTTAATCTTAGTGCTGAAAAGGTCTTTCAAATTTATCATTTCATTTTTTAAAAAATTGCTGTTATTTAACCTTGTACTCACCATTGTTGTTTTAAACTGAATGACTTGTAGAGCTTGTTAGACTCTGCAACACAGCAATGGAGCTGTCTGTACTGTATATGCCAATCATTTTAACTCTGTTTCTGCAATACTATGTTGAATTTTTTAATAAAGCTTTAATTTGAATTATTGGTTATTTTGTTATAATTCATTACTTCTGAGGATTTTGAATCTGTTTCTGAAATGCTTTAACTCTGTATTGCTTATTGGGTTTTCCTGTATTTTTGAGCATTTGCCTGCCTTTTTTAACAATTCAAATTAGTGATTACCCACTGGTTCTAGGGGTTTCACACCTTCTGAGGCAAGATTTTTCCTTTCTTTCTGGGTAAAATGAATTTTTTTTCACTTTTCATAGTTTAAAACAACAAACACTTCTCTCAGCATAAATGTTTAAATTAAGTTCTCTGGCTGTTACACTTATAAATTTTCCCACCAAAATCACAGCTTAATTATTGAGACTTAATCCTTTCAAATTTGTATTTTTTTCTGGTTTTAATTCTTTGGCTAGACATTTCAATGAGATTGTTTCAAAATAGCTTTCATCAGTTCAATTAAATTCTGAGACTTTCCCGATTCTGTAACTTTGGTCTAAATTTCTTTCCTGACCTTTTCACTGTTTTTTTGCAGTTCCGCCAAGTATCAATGTTGGTCAATGGAAGTGAAAGCTCTCTTTTACACTCCCTTGTCTTCCTATTCTGGTCTTTGACCCATTTTTCACAAGTTATTCCATCTACTTCCTGGAGCTTGCAGCTGTTCTGTTCACAGTCTTCCTCATTCATACCTCTGTATTTTCTAAGTGTGGCAAGCTTTTCCCTCTTCTGAGCCTATCTTGTTGCCCTAGTTTATCTTATCAGCTTTAGAATGAAGTTTTGCCTTTGGAGTGCTGAGCTTGCCTTTTTGGTGCTTCCAATGTTGCTACGGTCTCTCTAAATTTGTAATCATGTTTCAGCTGCTGACTGTCGTTTTAAAGTGGTAATGCTCTTAAAATGGTAAACTCACTTGCTTGAAAATTTTCCTGTTCTTCTGTGTATTTGGGATCTTATCTTCTTGTGGTGAAGGTCAAATCTACACTGCTGCAGATGACAATTCCTGGTATCTTATCTCTCCAGTATGTGATATTGGGTTGTTTGAGGTAATTTGCTACTCAACAATCCTCCTTTGCTTTGGGTCTATCTGGAAATTAGCCGTACAAGATGCACCATGGTAAAGAATCTACAGAAGAGGCATTGTTCTGAGACAACAAGATGATATAGTGTGTGATAGCAATATGTACGCCTACGTTTGGTCTGCCATAATTGCTAGGACCTTAAGGAACTACTATAGATTTAACTACTCTTGCCAAAAGCTACAGTAGAACTTCTTGTCTTCACTCCCAGACAACATGTGATATCAGTGAAATGGATGGAACCAATATAACATAAACATTAAACCTTTCAGCATTATTACTTTACACAACAATTTTTTTCAAAGCATAAAACTATTCCAGTAAATAATCTCAAGTCTGAAAGGAAATAAATTTTATCTGGGTAGTAGTTAGTCAATTACTGAATTTAGATTTATTGTGAAAGCACAACTATTGTCAAGTACTATTCTTAAAGTCTGTGTTATTGTTAATTAATGACATCTTAATCAATGATTTCAGCTGGCCCAGTTAAGGCAGTTTCTTTCCAATTAAAATTCTCTCCAAAATTAATTTGCAATTTTCTATGACAGGTTGGAATTATTTGACAGCATACTAGCAGAGACATGCAAAATATCCAGGGCTGGAAGTTTTGGAAGTTTTTTTTAAGCATGAGATTGGCAAAACCCTCAGAGTGCTTCAAAAAATACTTAAAAGTAACTATTAATGTTGTTTTGCTAGCTTCTGCTGATTTCATGCTAAAGAATGAAGTGACAAGGAACCTGGAGAATCTTGCATAATTTCAGGATGATAATCTGGATTCTTAGAAAATGCAAGTCAGCAGAAAATAATTGGGACTTTGTGCAAGATTGCTTATATCATGATTTTGTTCCATACTAGTTGATTGTAGAAGGGGTTGTGCACAGGGACTGCATAGCACATGCATTCTTCAAGTGAAACAAAGTTAGATATTTGGTATAATTTGTTCATGGTTGCATATATAATTTAGTCACCATTTTAAAGTCAATCATGTTCTCCTTATTTTTAAGATATGTTTTAATGAAATATATTTATTTTTTATAGTTAAAAAGCAACATACAACTTGAGAAATAGAAAATTTGAATTGGCTGAAGCAATGATGCTTTTCTAGCTGAGTAGCTAGAAAGTATTAAGCTGAGGTACTGCACCACTACTGCATAGGTTGTTCATAAGATTTTTGACCATTGAATTATGTGCTCTTTAACTGGAACTCTGAGTCCAAACTAATTTGGCAGAAATACAACACTGGATAAACTTAGCAGTAACTTGCTTTCTGATCAACAATGCACTAAACATTTCACCTGTTAGCATCGATCTCTTCTTTGTTGCTAGTTTCTCGCTCTTTCAGAATTTTAAGCTCTGATTGTAGTTTACGATTTGCCTGTTCATGCTGGACAATCTCTGTAACACGATCACTGAGCTGATCCTGTGTGGTTTGTAGGCTACTCTCCATCAGTAAAAGTTTCTCCTGATGGTGTGCCAGCTCCTGTGCTGTGAAAAACAGTCACACAATAACACTGAGTTTATAATTTTGTAAATGATTCCAAGGATTTGCCTACAGTAAATCATTTTCAGTTTATTACTACACAGGATGAAACCACAGTCAATCTTCCTTAAAATAAACTTGTGCTTTATTTTTAAAGTTTTTATTTTAAAGTTCTGAAGTAGTGTCATTGGACCCAAAACATTAACTCTTAATTCTCTCCAAAATGCTGCCAGACCTGCTGAGTTTTTCCAGCAATTGATTTCATTATGGACTGGCCAGATCCCTTCAAAACATTTTAAGAAGGTAGCCCAGACCTTAACTTTTTTTAATTTTAATAGCAGCTGTAGAGTGGATATTCCAGGAGTAATGCAGCTGGTCAAACCACACATTTAAAGTCCACGGAAGAAACACGAACAAAAGAAAATGGAATTTAGAATAACAACTTATTTGATAACTCAACTGACTCTATCGCAACTTAAACAAGAAGCTGGTTCGATTCCTGCAACATCCCATAAACATCCCTTGGCAAAAAGTAAATTCAAACATAGATTCTTACAGGCACAAGGGGTATGGCAACTGTCATTCCTTCACTACTGACTGCTGTATATAGACTTGGAGTTCAAATATTTCATAAGTAATAAGAGCGCAGAACTGATGTGGCATAAAGTTTGCACTGCTGATACCGTCCTTGAATAACATAGGTTAAGTTATGAAGATGTGTTGTACGAGCTGTGCTGATGACGTGAAAAAAATCTGTCAAAATTATACTGAGGAATTGCACAAATTAAGAATTGTATTATTCTAACAGAAGCAGTATTAAACTGAATATGCTCAAGCCATTATTAATAAAGATTTTGTGAGCACTTGTTTGCTTGTTGTGAAACCTTTTGCATTTAAACTGGTGACTGGATTACCTACAAAACAACAATGATTATATTTTAAAAGTCATTAATTAATTGTGTAGTCTTTTGAGACAACCTGAAGATGTGATAAGATGCTACATAAATGTGAGCTCTTTTGTTTTGCTTGTGCATATTGTTAGTGCACCATCCTTAATAGAGCTGTAAACTGAAACAGTAAAGGAAACAGGAGCAGTGCTATGAAAATTACCTCATGATTGGAAAACTGGGCAAACTAGTCATATAACAAATGCATGGACGATGTATTCTAAAACACAAGACATAACATGCAGTACTCTTGCACAATATTTTTTACTTCATTATTGGTTAACACGTTATTGATTACTGCAAATCACAAATTTAACATATCATCAAACAAGAATCAATAACAAATAATTTACACTTGCAGAAGCAGCAGATTAGACTCAGTTGTTAATTCTGAAAGCAAGGATTACTTCTTTATTTTTATTAACATGGATACTTCTGTGTAGAACAAAAATAAAAAAATTCACTAGTGCTGCTCACCATGCTTATCTAACTGCACACATCAGATTTTGTGTTGGTCAGCAGGTTTCAGATATTTTCAAAGTGCTATCATTTCTGTAAAATGATCAGGAACAGACATGTAGAGTACATGCTAGTGAACACAATAAACCACCAATAGGGGGTGTCAGTTACTGCTGTTTCACAATAATAATGTGGGTTTGCTTCCATTCTCTCCTCTCTGAGGAGGCAATACAGCAGACGGCTTCTGAACTTGCTTGGCCCATAAATCTGTGTCGAATGGATCAAAAATTTAATCAAAAGGTACATAGCAGCTGAAAAATTCCCCATTTACTCCATTTCCACTCCTCTTTCTGGGGGCGGAATGATAAAACAGTATTTTTGTATAGCTGGGGAGAAGATGTGGCCCACAGGGAAAAGTTGTTAGGAAGGCAAAATATGTAACAGAACTGAAATATACAGTGAATGTGGAGCACCT
Organism: Chiloscyllium plagiosum; assembly: GCF_037043375.1. Classification (NCBI taxonomy): domain Eukaryota; kingdom Metazoa; phylum Chordata; class Chondrichthyes; order Orectolobiformes; family Hemiscylliidae; genus Chiloscyllium; species Chiloscyllium plagiosum. The sequence continues at coordinate 29,195,289 of NW_028270155.1, read as the reverse complement.
CTCCTGTAAGCTATTGATTCTTCTTTATAATCTACCCTATCTCTACCATCAGTCTTTGCATGTGTCTTAAAAATAATCAAGTGCTTTCCTGTGTAGCTAAATTAGTAAAATTAACTTTAATAAAAAGAAAATGAAAATTAAAGAGAGAGAAATCACAACTGCTAACACTTTAAAAAAATTCTCCAAGGCATGCTAACGATTGACCCTCTCCCCATGGGTAGTTTTAATAAGCTCCAAAATCCCATCCCTTGTTAGTAAAGCCAGATAGTAAGAAATAAAAAGGTTCATCAATTCATTGCCTGAGGCACTCTTACATTTCTAATACAGCACAGGGCATTTCTGATGCTAAGCAAAAGGTTAAGCGTTGCTGTATCTCTATATTGTATAACAGATAGAAAAAGGTCGAGAAACAAGATCCCAAGTTTTCTCCAGATCAGAGTCACAAAACAAAAACACTGAGATTTGAGATACAAGCATGAAGACTCAAAATAATTATGAGAATTTCTCAAATATTTTTCAGTCTAGATATATTTTGAAATTGTTATCAAAAGATTTAGTTAATTGCATTAAATAAAGGTGATTAATGACAAATACGAAAAACAAAGCAATTTACGTAGTGCCTTCAGGTAGATGTTCAAGGCATACTGTTATAGCATGGGCAGGAAACCCAATTGCTTTCAAATCATTTTTTGCAGCTTAGTTTATTTATATAAATAATTACCAACTGAATAAAGTGAAGGAGAATACCCCTTCAAAATATCTTTTAAAATCTCCAGCATTTTACTGTCGGCACTTACTGAACCATCATACTAAAGCTATTTTACATTGTTAGCTAAACATCCAGATATTTCTGTCCGTGTAACACTGTCTGAATTGGAGCAATTACCATAAAACATTTTTATTTATCAATTTTATAAATTTCAACATATGTAAATACATTTATTGGCAAAAAAACTTTGATACTGTACTCCAGCTGAAAATATTAGTTATAGGTATTTTCCAATGAACCTGATCAGGGTTGCACACCTCTGCAGGAGGTAAAACTTGAAACTGGAACTCCTGGCTCAAAGTTAGGGACACTGCTATCGCAATACAAGAACTGCTAAGTAGTTAGTTACATGCTTAAGACATGTTAAGTACATTTTATGATAGATTAAGAAAAAGAGTTAGTCAGCTTCAACAAAAATAACCGTATTTCGTAAATAAGCATACTTCCCATTTAATCACAATTTTTTTGGAATGGCAAGTGAGCTTTATTTTTCAGGAACATTAAGCCTTGACCAGGCTATCCCTTTCATATTCAAAACTGACACACAAATACCTTGTGTAAGGGGGTCACTGATATGTTGATGGGATATTTAGAGTAAATTTTGGGTGACTGAAAGCTTGCTGTAATACACAATAATCACTTGAATCTAATCATGGGGTAGCAGGCTAGGGAATAGAATAAAGTGGGAAGATACCATAATCAAAGATACAGCTCGTCAAAGAAACATGTAACTGTACAAATTGACTGCTCATTCTACTTTAAACCACCTCCAATCATTTGAGAGAGTAGGAATTCTCCTTGCACTATTTATATCTAAGCAACATCACTCATTTTGAACAAATTGTCTGACTCTCAAAGTGTTTTTGGGTATGGGAGCAAGCCCTGATGCTTACACAGGATGGTAAGATGGGATAAGCTACATCCGGACTGTGGCACTGAAGAGACCAATTAAGGGATGAGTACCTCTACTTTATCAGCTGTAGTTAGAAAAGGTCTTCCTCATAGTTGAAGGACTGGCAATTTAAGTGAATATCAAAGAACCAATGTCTGGAGACTCGAGCTTCAAATTATTAAAGCGCTTTCAAGGTAGATAAGTGCTGGAGGGTGGTGTGCAGGGCTGCCAGGGTAGATCAGAACTGTTAGATGGTAGGCCAGAACCACTTGGGGGTGGATGTGAACTGTTTTGTGGCGAAGGTCAGAATTGCCATAGGGTAGGGGCCAGGGGAAGAGAACGGTCATAAGAATAAAAATAATAAACTCATGGTAGTGATGAGTGGAAATACATGGGTGCATGAGAAGGCACTACCTTTAGATGAGTACCTGAAATGTTGATAACTAAATTCCTGGGTAACAAATAAAAAGGTCTGTTGTTGATGACAGGACAAAGAATCTTTTACTGAAAGAAAGGGATAAATGAGAGGCAGAATGATGCAGATATACAGAGGAGACAGATGGATCGGTTGGGAAAGTGGAGCTGTTGAAGTCGTATTGTGTGGATGTGTCAAGGGAAAGGGAAAAGTGGGAGGTGGATAAAAAGTAAAGCAGAGGTATGGGAAGATGACCAGGAGAGAGATGATAATAAGGTCACTGATTTTGCAGTCAGAATACAAGACCAGGACAGACCATGCATGATGTAACAGAATCATTGGCAGCCTCAAACGTAGCTTATAACAACAGAGAGGGATTATTTCTGCTCTGTGACCTCCTTGGGATAAGGGCTGTACTGAGGACAGGCAACAGAGAGAAAGAAAAGGAATTTGTAGTTCCATGCACTTGAGGAATTGAAGAGCCTGGCCTTAGGGATTGAAAACTGACACAAGAGCAAAAGCAGCATGTCATTTTCCAGATTGAAGGTGGGATTCCATGGTTTTGATAAAACAGAAGAGAATAAGTTACTGCTGACCACCTAACCCCAGGGATGTACTCAGTCCTATCAGAAAAAAAGAGAATGGCTTGAGGCACCTCAGATGAATTGAAATCCTAGTTATCATGAACTGTGGGCTTCAGAAAAGGGACATAGGACAACTCGTTCAGAATACTAACAAAAGAATGGTTGTGAAAGGCTGCAGCTGAATCTGTCACTGTGTGTTGCAGCACCTTCTTCATTTGTTCTGGAGTGTGTGTGTGTGAGAGCGAGAGAGAGAGAGAGAGACAGACAAATACACAGACTGGACAAGGTAAAAACATTGACTGCAGATGCTGGAAACCAGATTCTGGATTAGTGGTGCTGGAAGAGCACAGCAGTTCAGGCAGCATCCAAGGAGCAGTGAAATCGACGTTTCGGGCAAAAGCCCTTCATCAGGAACACAGACTGAACAATCAGCTCTTCAAATGTGTATTTGCAGGCTGGTGACTTGTGGTCTGTTTTGTAGGTAGTTTTAAGGCAATTTGTTGTTTCAGTTTCAAATTTGATTTCTGTGTATTTTCTTTCAGAGCATATGCTGTTCCATTCTCTTTGTCTATGGAACAAGTGGATTTAGTTATTATATGTGTGATATTTATATATGTAACGTTTGACATGGATCAAGGAATGGTTAAGTCCTACTTGTAAAACCAGGCTTAGTACTTTGCTGGAGAGGACTTATACTGGTCACCAGCGACACTTGCATGTGCGGATATGGAAAGGACAGGCTTGTGGAAACACTGGATTCAGATCAAGAAGTATGGAAGCACACAAAATAATAAGGACTAAATGGTGACAACTAGTGTCCATTATGTTCTCTTTTTACAAGACCATGAAAACAACAGTACTGTTGATACATCTGGTAACCATGATTGTGGAAGGAACTGACTGTGGGTCCCAGTTCGATAAAAAATTGAGATGTCTCTTGCAATCAGCAGTGTGAAACATTATGTTTCATTATTAACAAATTAATATGCATAAGGAATAGCTCTGAGCAGAAGGAATGGGGAACAGAAATGCCTGAAGTCACGAAGTATGGCAATGAAGTTCCCTTTATACGTAAAACTATCAAGTATAAATCTAGCATCAGAATCATCCACTGTAGTTTAAATGTTATCATCCCCATGATATCTATATGCAGTTATTTGTGATGAATTAATTATTATTCAAGTTATTTGCTTTCAGATTGTGAATGTTGACTGCAGGCTCACATGGTAAAAACAATAGATTGCAGATGCTGGAAACCAAATTCTGAATTAGTGGTGCTGGAAGAGCACAGCAGTTCAGGCAGCATCCAAGGAACAGCTCACATTGTTGATAACCTGTTCAGTGTTTGTAGCCTGAATGAGAGAAATTTCTAAACTTCATTAGGTGTACATGAGCACTTAAGATAGCTGAATTACACAGCTAGAGTCAACAATTCAATCGTAACACTTAATTTCAAGAAAATTTGAATTGCTACAGTAGTTGTGTAGAGAGTCAGTCAGTATTTATTAATGAATTACAGTTGTTAGCCATAACAAGATTGCCAACTTTTAAATAACAATGAGCAAAGCAATGTTCAAACAGAATTTTAAGTTCAATTTGAACATGATTAACATGATAACAAAACACTTAACGACATTGAGAACACTGGAGATACGAACTGGTCAAAGGACTTCACTGTACCCAAGTACAGTGGGATTTCCTACTGTTGGCTGGATGTGGACAACAATGCCTGTCTATTTCACTTAGGGATAGCAACAGGAGTCATATATAGTTTAAGCATCACCTAAACTATACCATTGAAATTTTAAGAGATTACCATGAACTAATGCAGATGGCAGACCGTGGAGAGTGACTGCAAACAAGTCTCAATAATAGTATGGTCATATCCACCGCCAAGTTATCACTTGAGTTTGTGCTTCCACCCAAAATCTCAAAAACAACCGGATCTTTGGTGATAACTAATATACGGCCTTCTCGTTGCTGTCGATGGACATAACTAATGATCTTATGGAGGATTTGCTGAGATACCCACTTCCCAATGGGAAGCAATCCCAAATCATCCAAACATTTCTGGAAGATGAGGAGAGAGGCCCAGAGAGCAAGGAGGTCAAACATCTGGATGAGGATGTGGAAGCCAAACTGGAATATGCACAATGGGTGCTGTTGGTTTGGGACTGGGGTATTAAGGTGACCGTTGACCCCTGAACTAGAATTTCTTCCCATGTACTAGTGATGGTGCTGTTGTTAATTGCTATTGCACTTCCAATTAAATGTTGTACTGTTCCATTGCTAGAGTAGTGATAAAAGCACTGAGCAAGCCTAAGGAGAGCCATGACATAATAGATATAATTTAATCTGTAACCATGCAAATTTAATAATCTGGATGAAAGAACTGAGGGTATGTTGTGAAGTTTTCAGATGATACGAAGATGATGGAGGTACAGGTAATATTGAGGAAACAGGGAGATTGCAGAAGCACTTGGACAGGGAAGGAGTGAGGGCAAAGAAATGGCAGATGGAATACAATGTGGGAAAGTGTGAAGTTATTTACTTTGGTTGGAAGGATAGAGGCAAAAATTATTTTTTAAATGGCGAGCAGTTTTGGACTTATGAGTCCTAGTTCATGATTCTTTTAAGGTTAACATGCAGATTCATTTGGCAGTTAGGAAGGCAAATACAATGTTGGCATTCATTTTGAGAGAGCTAGAATATTCTGGTGAGGCTATATAAGGCGTTGGTCAAACCACAGTTGGAATACTATGAGCAGTTTTGTTTCTAAGGAAGGATGCACTGGCCTTGGAGAAGGTCCAGAGGAGGTTCACAAGAATGATCCTGGGAATGAAGGGCTTGCCATATGAGGAGTGGTTAAGGACTCTGGGTCTGTACTTCTTGGAATCTAGGACAATGAGACAGGACATCAATGAAATTTATACAACACTGAGATGCCTGGATAGAGTGGTTGTGGAGAAGATGTAGAAGAGACTAGGAGAGGAGAAGAAGACTCGAGGACACAGAGTGAAGGGATAACACTTTAGAACCGTGATTTAGAGGAATGTATAGCCAGGGGTGGTGAATCTGTGGAACTCATTGCCACAGTAGGCTGTGGAGGCCAAGTCATTGAGTATATTTAAGGCAGACATAGATAGGGTCTTGATTAGTAAGGGGATCAAGGATTACGGGGAGAAAGCAGGAGAATGGGATTGAGAAAATATCAGCTACAATTGAATGGCAGAGGAGATTTAATGGGTTGAAATGGCCTAATTCTGCTCCCTATATCTCTTGGTCCTGTGGCATCTCATGGCATGATCCATGGGCACCAGCAGCATGTACCCTCATCCACTGACATTGGCATGTTCCAACTCTTCAATGGCACCTCTCTGATACATTTGCAAGGTACTCAGGAAGCACAGAGCTGCATTGCAGGGCATACAGCAACTAGAATTCAAAAGCTGCTACAAGGTTATTTTGCAGGGACAAGCATCCAACTCATGGATTGGACTAGGTTGCACTCCAGGAAAGCTCATCTGCTCTCATAGCACTCACTTGCTTTGTGTTGACCTGGCTTTTCACACCATTCATGTCTTGCCTTGCTTTCCACTACTGACACCATTTATGATGGACAGCACACCAACATGTCAATCTAAACCTGCAACATGGGTCAGCCACTTGCATGGCAAACCTACAGCATTTTTTTTTGACTAAATGATTATGTCGGAAACTGATGGGAGCTATTATTCAGTCCAGTCAACGGGATCCCTGTGTTGTCAGAGTTTCCCCATCATATATGGCCATGGTTCACACACAATGCAAGGGTATGGCCACAATCTATCACCTGCTTGGAATGCTTACTTTCGGGGATATGTTCAACTATAGTCCAGAGCCTATGGTCTGTCTTATAACGGCAAACAAAGCAGTCACAGAAATGGTTGTCAATTGGGAGCTACAAACGCAGTTGGGTGTCTGGTTAGTTTATGTCTGGGGGCTGCTTACTAATGTTGATCAGATCTCTGGGACAAATACAGTCCCCGGGGTCGGATTGTTGATTGTTCAGGAGGGTGCAGGGGGCTGGAATAGGCAGTAGATGGAAACATCAATGAAAGAGGTTGGGGAGTACAGTTGTGGGCAATGTTCAATGTTCAATGGTGACTCCCCAGATTTGGGGGGAGAGGGGTGAAGAATAGTTGATGACCAGGCAGAGCCTGCTGCTGAGGGTGCCTACTGCAATCTGCATTTCCAGCCATCCTGCGCTGTTCTCTAGATGTGAAGCTAAAACATAGCTTGGACAATGTCCACGATGAGTGGAGTAAATGTTAGCTTGATGGACGTAAATGCAGGATAGAGGATACAAATTAATTCAAGGAACAAATTACATGAAACGGCCCCTTTGTAAACCCCAGCTACATTTAGTTTACAGTCATTGCATCACCCAGCTACTAAGCATGCAGACTGAAGGTGCTTAGGTGCAGATGCTGGTCAAAGGCACTGGGGCTTACAAATTGAATGCTGGCATCTCAGTGAAGGTGAAGTTAGCAACACAAGCTTCAAAAGAGGTCAATGCTGGCCAAAAGTGAACCATTAATCATGGAATTTCTTAGGGTGTTGTGGGAGGTGCAAACTATCAGTTCATCATCTGATATGCAAGTTCATCGACAGTCTACACTGACTGCAATTAAAAGTTGAATGGTTGATGTGGGTCAGAGATGGGAAGTGGTTTTGAGCACAGCAGGGACTCCCTTTTTAGTGTATTGTGTTGAACCCTCAGCCAGTGTTGTATCTTCACCAAGCTGGGGCACATGCTGAAGCTGATGCTGAATGAATGGTGGAGGTATGGCCCTGTTACTGGGGTGCTGCATGTCTTACTGTCTGGAAAAGTGCACTTAGGCCTCATCTGCAGAGTATGGAACCAGTGACTCTTCTGAGCACCAAATCTTCTTTTACTTCTAATTTTCCAAAATCGTCATTTCCACCCAGCCCCTGGTGGGATGTTGGTCACTGTTGCTGTCTTCTTAAGAAGGCAAAGGTGGACGCAGGAGGTTCAGGGCTGAAGGAAATCTCACTGTAGAGGTTGGGGACCACCTATCTCAAGGAGCAGTCACAGCCATAGGGCCCCTCAGGATGCATGTGGTCTGTGAAAGGCCCACAGGTTTTCAGCCTCAACTCCTTTTCGTGGGCCAAAGAAAGGCATACCATTGACATAGGTTTCATATTTCCCAGGATACTGTGATGGAACTGTGCTGGATACTGGAGCGGTTCCTGAGGCCTGAAGGAGTGGGAAGATAATCCGTTCCATGTAGTTGTGAAGGTGACATAATCTTTGAACTTCTCTGCAATTGACTCATTCCAAGAAGTTACAGTGACCTGTGTGAATCTCTCAGTCACGAACCTACAGGAGCATCAGGAGGATACTGACTGATGCCATCTGTGCAAAATCACACCAGTTCACTTAATTGTCCCATGACAAGGTCAGTGCTGCAGCCTTAGCAGTATGATTTGGCAAGACAATTAGCTTTCTGAAGTTGCACACATGTGGCACTGAGAGGGCCATATCACAACATTGTAAAGTTCATCAACAGGAAGAGGCTCTATTTGATTAATGTTCACTTGATTTGTGAACATTAATCGAACATTCACAGCTCCAGCCGTGGAGAGATACATACACTTGCATTCCATTGCCTCAGCCATTGGTTTTCAAAACTGAAGGCTGAGCAACCAGAGAATGGGGAACCAGGCCCACACTCCATGTGTCCTTTCCTCACAAAGAGCAAGGGCAATGCCAGAGGACACCTGCACAGGCCCCTCAGCAGTTTCTCTCGGGACACTCCAGATGTAGTTGTGCCATACCTTTAAAGATGTTTATCTTTGGTCATTAAGTGTGCCATTTCAATTGTTTGGTATTCCTTTGTGTCAGGAACCTCTGCACTGTCCCAAGTTATGGGTGCTGGCTACCAATACCAATTATTTAAATTTGGAAGAAAGCCAATGTCATCTGGCAGCAGAACAAATGCCCAGGATGTTTGGGTCTGAAGTAACAGGGATGCAATTATTATAATGTAGATTACATGCAAACTGTGGACAATTCAGGAAACTGAATTATTCTCATTCCATGCTTTCTTATGTTCAGCAATTTATTTTTGGAGATGTATCACACGTATTTAATCTAGAAGAATTATAGCGAATTGCATATTCCCATCACCTTTGTTGCTTGTTACAAATAAGTGGCATTCACTGAGCACCAAATAATCAATAATATAAATTTTAATAAGATTCAGTCATTGTGTAAATGTTTTACATTTTAGATTAGATTGGTCTATATGCACTTTGCAGCAAGAAGCTTTTTGCTTTTGGGGAGGAATCTACAAAGTTGCCAATATTCTAAGCAGAAGGATACATATTTATTTATGTAAGGGATTGAATATCATTGGTAAATCCAGCACTTACTGCTATTGCATTTTTTATTCTATTCCACTATAGCCTGCACAAAAGACAGATTCAAGCTGTTTTAGGATGTCAAAGAGCCTATGTACAATCTCTTACAAGCAGCAAATATTCTATCATGCCAAGTTACACTGATCAAACAGCCATGCATATATTTCTGTGGAAAATAGCATGATTAATCATTCCATTTAAAGCCCAAAGGATTGCCAATCTTTTTGCTTTGACAAACCAGTTCCTTCTGGGATTACATTTCTTAGTTGTTGGTTTGTTTCATGGGTTTAGAATGTTTGGAGAAGCCTTTTGTTTTAGTGCTTTTCTCTCAATGGTTAATAATTCCAAACTAAAATTCCTAAGATCTGTTACAAAGCCATTGGATATTTATGCAAATTACTGGGAACACAGATTTCTACTGAGTTCTTGAGCATTAATAGTAATCATTTTTGCATCCCATGCAGATTAAAGATTGGACAGCCCTGATCTACAATAGCCATTCATGATAATGCAAGACTTCAGCAATGAAAGTACATGGCTAACAATCCCTAGGCATCTGATTTAGCACTGTATCTGTCTTCAACTCTGACTCTTTTCTTTCACTCATTTATTGTAATTAGTTTAAAAGTTATCAACGTCGAGAGTATGGTGATGGAAAAGTACAACAGGTCAGGCAGCATTCGAGGAGCAGGAGAGTTGGCATTTTGGGTAAAAGCCTTCCTGATGAAAGGCTTTTGCCCGAATCGTCGATTCTTTTGCTCCTCGGATGCTGCCCTGACCTGTTGTGCTTTTCCAGCAACACATCCTCGACTCTAATCTCCAGCATGTGCAGTCCTCGCTTTTGCCTAAAAGTTATCAAAGACCAGAGTCAACAAGTTTGCTAGTATTTATCAATTCTGTTTTATTTTTCTAACTGGACAACAAGTATTATTTTAAATTTTAAGACCAATGATCACTAAGAAGGATACTAACATTGCATGTGAAATATATATTTTCACTACTAATTGTAGTTAGCTTGCCACTTACGTCTAACTTTAGCAATGTAAATGGGCATCAAGGTTGGAAAATTCTCTGAGGCAAAGTAGAATGAGACTACCTTCTCCAGGGAATTTCTCACCTCCTTACTTAAGTGATGATTCAGGTCCTAACTCTGTATTCAGGCTGTAGTTACACCATGATTATGAAACATCAAAGCAGTAGTACTGAAGCTTTGTGCTCTGGACTAGCATTGCCTTTAGCTATTTCAATACAGTGAGCATGCAATTAACCAACAATGTGAAATTTGATTGTTGCTACAGTTACAAGATTTAAAAAGATGATTGTATTTTATGACTGCAGTTTAAATTTAAAGTAAGTGAAGATAATAATGTGATCTATGTTGCAGTCTGCCTGATGGTATGCCTAGTGATTTGATTGTTAGACAATCTGAAGGCTTAGATTGGTTTTAATGAAAAGATAAAACATATTTGTACATGGAAAAAATGGCAATTTCTGAGTCTACAATGAGTAGAATCCCAAAGTCCCACAAAGTTGTGAAAGATATTCAGCTGTCAACACTTGTGCTGTAAACAATCATTTACTTCAAACATTAAAGAGAGTTAGGATCAAAGATAGGTGATTAGCATTTCTACCTCAATTAAGGTCATGTATTTTGGCAGGGGTGGGGGGTGGAATGACCTAGTGGTACATTCACTGGACTGTTAATTCAGAGACCAAGGTTGTGTTCTGGGGACCTGGGTTTAAATCCTGCCATGGCAGATGTGGAATTTGAATTCAATCTGGAAGTAAGAATCCAAATGATGATCATTAATCCATTGCCAATGGTCAGAAAACCCCACCTGTTTCACTAATGCCATTTAGGAAATCCTTATCTGGTCTGGACTTCATGTGACTCCAGAACAATATGGTTGACTCTTAACTGCTTTCTGGGCTATTAGGGATGGGCACTAGATGCTGGCCTAGCCTATGATACTCACATCTAACGAATGAATAAACAAAAATGTCATTGACAAGAGGGCACAGAAATTTAAGTTTGAGATAATTTGATTCAATAAAGGTTTTAAAATGTGAAATTTTGTCATCATTTATTTAACTCAGAATTCAAATCTCTTTTTAAAAGTTTCAATGAAGATCATAAGAACGTCCTGTTCACCAAAACTAGGATAATTCCAATCAGTTCAAATACCACAAATTTTGATGTCATGACCAGCTCTTGGAAGAGGGAGCAGATCCTTTGTGAGGTTCCCAGGATATTACAGCTCCAGACAGGACACCACAAATTGTCACACCCATGAATGTGGAGGGATGAAATGACTACTCTAACTAATTCACCCATCCCCTTGGTTCATCACACCACAGTTATTTACAAAGGAACACCTCTATTATGAATACTTTTCTCCTAGATCATATGAATTTATGTTTTAAAGGAGAGAACTTTACCAGGCATTTTTGAGTTAACATAAAGTGATTATGTTAGTTATTTTACACAAGAAGAAATAGTAATAGAACACAGGTACACACATCAAAAATTGAGAAGTGAGTGCAAAAAATGATAGAAGTTAGAATGTGTATGGTTCATTCTCTATGAGTCATTTGCATGGATTATAGAGTGGAACATTGATAGTTGAACAACTGATTTAGGAATTCTTAGCTTTTCAGATTGGTTGAAATCATTTGCCCTGTTTATTATCAATTGGCTTGCTGACTTCTAGCACTCAGAGTGACAGTGAAGCTTTTACGTATATTGTCGAAGTGACTAGTGTGACTTTCACAGCAAACTGTTGCTTTGACCCAGACTAGCATACAAGCCCCTCAGCTCAGTAGAACACCATCTGTAACACAACAACACCAGGTTGAATTGGCTTTTAGCCCATTTTCTTCTTTATTCTTGAAAGGGAAGGCACAATCTCTCGTACTCAGTTGCCTTTCCTCACATCATATTCATAGCCTGGGATAACTCCTAGGGAATGATAGCTCTGTTTGTAGAACATAGCTCCTCCTATAACTCTATTCCTTTGAAGTTTCCTTGACCCTTGTCAGATGTGGCATTCCAAGTCTCTCTCTCCAAACAGCCACCGAATTTACATATGCATTCAACCTTAGACTTTGTCATTTAAAACAAAAATGCTGTAATTAAAGTTTGGATTGTCCATTGCTGATCTGCAGTCATGACACTTCTCCCACAAGACTCATGAGACTCATGAATGAGAAAAACAAAAATAAAACAAAAAACAGTGGACACAGTGACACACACATTCATTCATAGAATCCCACTTGGCCTAACACTTCCACACTGATCCTCTGAAGAGCATTCCACCCTCTCCCTGCAACCTTGCACCTCCCACGACTAATACACCAAGCTTCTGCATCCTTGGACACCATGGACAATTTAGCATGGCCAATCCACCTAACCTACACATTTTTGGATTGTAGGAGGAAAATGGAGCACCCGAAGACAACCCACACAGACATGGGGAGAAGGTGCAAACTCCACACCTTAGGCTGGAACTGAACCCAGGTACTTAGCACTGTGAGGCAGGAGTGTTAACCACTGAGCCACCATGCCACCCCACTGTAGTGTACCTTGACAATCTCTGACTGTGCAATAACATCTGGGAAATGCACTTAGGGCATCTGGAAGCTCTATTCCAGAAAATGCAACTGACTGACTTCGTGGTCAATTCTACAAAGAGCAATTCTGCTAACTTTGGTCAATTATACTGCGTTAGTTCTAATGAGATAGTCCTAGATTCCAGACAGGGCGTCAGCAATGACATTTGATTCCTGTTCAATGTGCATAATTTTTAAGTGGCTGAAGGAATAAACGGAAATTCTGGGAGCAAAAAGCATCTCCATAAACGTTGACAGCTTGCTGTCAGTATAGACCGAGGTTAACCATTACCATTTTATTCTACATTCCCAAGACAGATGTACTTAAAGGGTTCAAGCTAGTTCCCTTGATTCCACCCACCCAGGAAATCTCAATTTTTCTAACTCCAAAATGCCCCAGACACTTCTCAAAGGCTGATGAACAAGATAGTGGCAGACTATCTTGTGTGGTGTACCTGGACAATCTCTGACTGTGCAATGACATCTGGGAAATGCAAATAGAGCATCTGGAAGCACTATTCCAGAAAATATAACTGGCTGACCTTGTGGTCAATCTTACAAAGAACAACTGCTTCAAGGCACAAGTGATCTGTTCAGGTCACATATTGGGTCAAGGACAAGTAAAATAGTACCAGTAACATATTCCCACAACAAAACTGAATATCATGCATCTTCCTATTCATGGAAATGTGTGGGTTCTACCAAAGGTTTGTCCCAAATTTCAGTGCAATAGCTATGCTGCTGACTCACCTACTTTAGAGAAAAGCAAAGGTAACATGGACTGAAAAATGCCAAACTGCTTTTGAAAGGCTAAAGACCTTTTTAACAAGCAAGCTTGAGCTTGCAGTTCCAAACTTCAAATAAGCAATTTAAATAGCCATTAATGTGAGTAACATCAGGGTTGGGGATATCCTCCCTGCAGGAAGATAATCCCTAAATGCAAAGACCAATCAAGTACTTCCTAAAACAAAAGCAAAACACCACAGACTATATTCTACAGTAGTGAAGGAAACCCTTAGTTTATTTCTGGCACTTTAAGATATGTTTCAAAACTTGAGAAAACTGGGGAAGGAATTCCCTTTGATTCTGCCAGGTTATTGCCAAGAAGCAGGTCGTTCTCATCCACAGGCAAATAGGGGATGACTCCTCCGATCACTGGTCCTAACAAAAGTTCACACTCCACATGCAGCAGGTAAAGGAGGATAGGCATCACCAAGACTATCATCCCTTCCAGACATTCAATTCCTTTTACCAGCATTTTGTCAAATTAAGTGCATTCCTTTAAATCTTCCTTGACAACTCATCAGGTGTAATATTCCAGGATCTCTCTCTCTCTCTCTCTCTTTCCAGACACGCATCAAAGTTACTTTTGCAGTCAACCTTTGGCCATATGTCCTTTCCTTGAGACATTTGTAATTGAAGTTTGAAGTGTTTAATACGTAATCTAGGATTATAATTTCTGTCATGATACGGTCAACTCTCAGTTATCAGTAAAGGTGATGAAAGAAGTTGGTAACAGTGCTATCAAGCTGCACTTAAATAGCAATAACCTGCTCATCCACACTCCGTTATTGTTCCACCAGGGCTATTTGATTTCTGACCTCATTATAGCCTTAGTTCAAACATAGACAAAAAGCTGAATTCAGGAGATAAAGTGAAAGTGACAGACCTTGACATCAAAGGACTGAGTGCGGAGATCTGTGTCCATATGCAGAAAGATCTGGATATCATCAAAGCTTGAACTGAGATGTATCAATTAACATTCGCGCTACTTACGTGCCAAGCCACAAGCATCTCCAACCAGAAAGAATCTATCCATTTATAATCATAATATGGTAGAGTTCAGTCTGCAGTTTGAAAGAGAGAAGGCAAAATCGGATGTAATGGTGTTACAGTTAAATAAAGGTAATTATGAGGGCATGAGAGAGGAACTGATGAAAATAGACTGGAAGCAGAGCCTAGCAGGGAAGACAGTAGAGCAAAAATGGCAGGAGTTTGTGGGTAAAATTGAGGACACTGTACACAGGTGCATCCCCAAGAAGAGAAAGATTATCCAGGGAAGGATTAGACAGCCATGGCTGACAAAGGAAGTCAGGAAATCTATCAAAGAAAAAGAGAGATCCTATAAAGTGGCCAAGAGCACTGGGAAATCAGAGGATTGGGAAGGCTACAAAAACATACAGAGGATAACAAAGAGAGAAATAAGGAAGGAGAGGATCAAATATGAAGGTAGGCTAGCCAGTAATATTAGAAATGATAGTAAAAGTTTCTTTCAATACATAAGAAACAAACGACAGGCAAAAGTAGACATTGGGCCACTTCAAACTGATGCTGGAAGCATAGTGATGGGAGATAAGGAAATAGCAGGAGAACTTAATAAGCACTTTGCCTCAGTCTTCACAGTGGAAGACATGAGTAATATCCCAACAATTAAAGGGAGTCAGGGGGCTGGGTTGAGTATGGTTGCCATTACAAAAGAGAAAATGCTAGAAAAGCTAAAAGGTCTTAAAATTGATAAATCTCCTGGCCCTGATGGGTTACATCCTAGAGTTCTGAGGGAGGTGGTTGAGAAAATAGCGGAGGCATTGGTTGAGATCTTTCAAAAGTCACTGGAGTTAGGGAAAGTCCCGGATGATTGGAAAATCGCTGTTGTAATCCCCTTGTTCAAGAAAGGATCAAGACAAAAGATGGAAAATTATACACCAATTAGCCTAACCTCGGTTGTTGGTAAAATTCTAGAATCCATCATTAAGGATGAGGTTTCTAAATTCTTGAAAGAGCAGTATCGGATTAGAACGAGTCAACATGGATTTAGTAAGGGGAGGTCGTGCCTGACAAACCTGTTGGAGTTCTTTGAAGAGGTGACAAGTACGTTAGACCGGGGAAACCCAGTGGATGTGGTCTACCTAGACTTCCAAAAGGCCTTTGATAAGGTGCCACATGGGAGGCTGCTGAGCAAGGTGAGGGCTCATGGTGTTCGAGGTGAGTTACTGGTATGGATTGAGGATTGGCTGTCTGACAGAAGGCAGAGAGTTGGGATAAAAGGTTCTTTTTCGGAATGGCAGCCGGTGACAAGCGGTGTCCCGCAGGGTTCAGTGTTGGGGCCGCAGCTGTTCACATTATATATTAATGATCTGGATGAAGGGACTGGGGGCATTTTAGCGAAGTTTGCCGATGATACAAAGTTAGGTGGACAGGCAGGTAGTACTGAGGAAGTGGGGAGGCTGCAGAAGGATCTAGACAGTTAGACAGTTTGGAAGAGTGGTCCAGGAAATGGCTGATGGAATTCAATGTGAGCAAATGCGAGGTCTTGCACTTTGGAAAAAAGAATACAAGCATGGACTACTTTCTAAACGGTGAGAAAATTCGTAAAGCCAAAGTACAGAAGGATCTAGGAGTGCTAGTTGAGGATTCTCTAAAGGTAAACATGCAGGTTGAGTCCGTGATTAAGAAAGCAAATGCAATGTTGTCAATTATCTCAAGAGGGTTGGAATATAAAAGCACCGTTGTGCTACTGAGACTTTATAAAGCTCTGGTTAGGCCCCATTTGGAGTACTGTGTCCAGTTTTGGTCCCCACACCTCAGGAAGGACATACTGGCACTGGAGCATGTCCAGCGGAGATTCACACGGATGATACCTGGAATGGTAGGTCTAACATATGAGGAACGGCTGAGGATCCTGGGATTGGATTCATTGGAGTTTAGAAGATTAAGGGGAGATCTAATAGAAACTTACAAAATAATACATGGCTTGGAAAGGGTGGACACTAGGAAATTGTTTACGTTAGGCGAGGAGACTAGGACCCGTGGACACAGCCTTAGAATTAGAGGGGGTGAATTCAGAACAGAAATGCAGAGACATTTCTTCAGCCAGAGAGTGGTGGGCCTGAGGAATTCATTGCCGCAGAGTGCAGTGGAGGCTGGGACACTAAATGTCTTCAAGGCAGAAATTGATAAATTCTTGATGTCACAAGGAATTAAGGGCTATGGGGAGAATGCGGGTAAGTGGAGTTGAAATGCCCATCAGCCATGATTAAATGGCAGAGTGGACTCGATGGGCTGAATGGCCTTACTTCCGCTCCTATGTCTTATGGTCTTATGGTCTTATTTTTCATGTTAATTCCTAAACATCAATATTCTGGGGGTTGATATTGATGCAAACTGAACAGCTATATAAATACTGTGGCTGCAAGAACATATCAAAAACTGGGAATTCTGCAGTGAGTAACTCATCTCCTGATTCTCCAAAGTCTGTCGACCATCTACAAGTGTGATGGAATACCCTCCATTTCCCTGAGTGAATGAGGCTTTAACAACTCTCAAGAAGCTAACACAATCCAAGACAAAGCAATCTGTTTGATTGGTATAACTTCATCCACATTTAATTTCACCCTGTCTACCAACACCACCCATGGCAGCAGTACCACAGACAAAATGCACTGCAGCAACTCACCAAGTCTGCAATAGAAAATTCTAAACCCGTGATCTTTACAATATCGAAGGCTATTGTGGGAAATAAAACCTTGTGGAGTAAGGGGTAGTATACTGGCATGGATAGAACATTGGCTGGTTGCCAGGAAGAAGAGGGTAGGCACAAGTGGCAAGGATGTAATCAGTGATGTGCCACAGCAGTTAGTGCTAGAAATACAACTGTTTGCAACTTATATTATTTATTGAGATGAAAAGATTTTGATTTGGTTCATTATTGTCACATGTAGCTAGGTACAATGAACAGTTTTGCGTGGGCATGTGAATAGTTCCTTGAAGGTAGTAGGAGAATAGTTGAGGTGGATAACAAAGCACGAAGGCTTTTGCTTGAAATGTTGATTTCCCTGCTCCTCGGATGCTGCCTGACCTGCTGTGCCTTTCCAGCACTACTCTAATCTTGACTCTAATCTCCATCATCTGCAGTACCCACTTTCACCAACCAGGTCAAGAGACTAAGCGAGTAATGTCAAAGGGGAGATAGAGCATAAAGTACTTACTTTTATTGCTGCAGTTTGTTTGGAAGAGAGCATGAGAGTAAGAAATCTGATTTTGGTGAGTAGTGGGAAAGGTTGCATAATTGGTGCTTAGTTTATTGTATGAAGTTGATAAGGTTCAAAATGGCAGGACAGTGCAGCACCATTGTTATGATGGTGTAGCTGTGTACTGTACCTTTAAGAGAGAGAGGAAGCTGGCAAGAACTAATTGAAAGAAGAATGTGCTGAATGATATTAAAAATGTAACATTTGGTTGAAACAAATAGCTGGAATTGCATTGCCTTGGAACAAAAAACAAATTCAAATTTGGCCAATCAGTTTAAATTATGCCCCAGATACCAAAATCCAAACAAATTTGAATTTTCCTGTTTGGGATGACATCAAACCAATGAAATGATCCGATGTTTTGGGGTATAAAACCAGACATTTTGAACAGTTAGGGGGAGAACTGCAAAGAGCACCATCAAGTACAGACTGCTAGTCATATAATTAATGTTGTGCAGCAGAAGACCAAAGAAAAGATGACCCAGGAAAATACAGAGGAAAATCTACAAAGGAGAATTGACAAAGCTGATTGGTTTTTAAAATTAATTTTTTTTATAACTCTTAATTGGGTTTTTTTTAATCGGACCAGTATTGTAGAGTGGGAGGTAAAATACAGGTTTAAGAGAAAGGAGTTGTAAAAAGTTGTGGATTTAATATTTTTTATTTTGGACTTAAAAAATAAAATAGTTAATTTTTTCTTTAGCTAGTGAGACCCAGGATAGTTCTTTGCCTCTCAAAATTTAACAGATTACGGCACGAGGTGAGCTTCTCTGTGTGTCGTGTTTACATTAGCAAGAAGAGTTTACCCATGTTGTAACAGTTTGGGGGCTCTCATCCATGATTTGAACTGGTTTAGACACATCCAGTCTGAGATTTGGACAGCTTTTAATAGATTTGGGGTATGACAAAAGCCCAGTAGATTTAAATACTTGCCGGTTAGTGTCCTAGATCTTTAAATAAAACATAGGTGAGACAATTTGTTTAATTTCAGTTACTTGTGGTTGGTTAAATTAAAAGTGAGAGAAATGGCTCTTAAAATGGCTAAAGAGGTTCTGGAGTTTGAAGGTAATTCCCAAATTTGCCAAGAAAGTATAGAAAGAAAAGATCATACTCTTAGAATTAGCAAAGAAGTTAGAATGGGGTTTAACCAAGGACAAAAGTAACGCGGAAATTGTAAGGGAATTACTCAAATACTTAGGCGTGTCAGAGAAACAGACAAGTGCAGTAGAGGTAGAAAGACTTAAATTACAATTGAGGAAAATGGAGTTAGAAGGCAAACAATGAGACAGAGGAAAGACACAGGGAGAGAGAAAGAAAAGAGAGAGAAGGTTCTTAGTTGAGCAAAAAGGGAGAGAATTTGAACTTGAGAAATTGTGACTTAGTCAGCAAAGTCAAGTTAACAGGCTGGAGATTAAAAGAGAAGGTAGTGATATATACAAATATGTCAAAACTCTGCTACATTTTGACGAGAAAGGTATCAAAGCCTTCTTTATTTCATTTGAAAAATTGGCTCGGCAGATGTGGTGATCTGAGGATTTATGGGTAATGCTAGCTCAGACTAAACTGGTAGGCAGAGCTAGTGAGATATTTGCCGCACTGTTAGATGAGGGGTCAAGAGATCATGAAGGGGTCAAACAGGTTATTTTAAATGCTTATAGAGCACATTAAATCAAATGTGTGCCGTCCTGAATCCCAGGGAGCTTTAGAAAGGTGGCATCAGACTTTGAAGACTATGTCGAGAGCATACTGTCAGGATGACCCGAACGATTGGGATAAAGGTATCCCCTTCGTATTGTTTGCCATTAGAGATAACCCAAATGAACCTACTCAGTTTACTCCCATTGAGTTAGTATTCAGACATGAAGTGAGAGGCCCTTTGAAATTAATTAAAAAGAAATTGATAGGACCAAAGTTGGAGATCTCACAGTTAGATTATGTATTGGAGGTTTGGGAGAGATTAAATCAAATAGGTGAGTTACCTAAGCAGCACCTAAAGAGGGCACAGCATATAATAAAGCAGGTGGCAGACAAAAACTCTGAGACCCGGACGTTTCCCCGAGGGGATGACGTGTTCGTACTGTTACCAGTGATAGGAGATCCCTTCAAAGCCAGGTTTAGTGGTCCCTATCAAATTGAGAAAAAGTTGAGTCAGGTGAACTATCTGGTAAAGATGCCAGATAGAAAAATATCTGTATCGGGTATGTCATGTGAACATGTTGAAACTGTATTATACTAGAGAGAAACAACTGGATAAACAGGTGTTAGTTAATGCCCCACAGAGTGAGGAATCAAATCCAGATGTTGTGGGTTTTGATGTGCCACAAAATATTAAAAAATGAAGAAGTCCTTGTGGAGTGGCATAGGTTAGTAAACTGCCTTAGCAGCAAAGAACGCAGTTGAAAAGTTTGTTACTGCAGTATGAAGACATTTGTCGGAATCAGATGGAGAGGAATATTGTACATGAAATAGACGTAGGGAAAGCTGTTCCGAGAAAACAACACCCCTATCGGCTTAATCCTTTTAAAGCCAGACAAGTCCAGAGGAGGTGGAGGCCTTGGTCAATGAGGACATCATCTAACTAAGCCAGAGTGAGTGGTGTTCGCCGATTGTCTTAGTTCCCAAACCAGGTGGGACTCAATGATTTTGAGTGGATTATCGGAAGGTTAACGCCATTACAAAATCGAGAAAGTTGGACAAGCCAAGTTGGACTTACTGTATGGTTACTGGCAGGTACCTTTATCAGAGATGATGAAAGAAATTTTTGCGTTTGTAACCCCAAATGGGCTATATCAATTCAAAGTGATGCCCTTTGGAATGAAGAATGCACCCGGCACATTCCAAAGACTCATGAACAGAGTTGTGACTGTGTTAAACTGTGGAGTCTATTTAGACGATGTAGTCAGTCATGGAAAGATCATATGGTACATTTTGCAGAACTCTTTGAATGTCTACAAGCAGCAAAACTGGTAATAAACTTAAACAAAACTGAATTTGCGAAAGCAGAGGTGACGTTCTTGGGATATAACATCGGTCTTGGAAGGTTGACCCCACAAATACAAAATTTCGGTGGACTGAGAGAAAGATAAGAGAGAGAGAGAAAAGAGAGAGACAGAAAAGAGAGAGACAGAAGGTGCTTAGCAAAGAGAGAGAGAAGAAAGGGAGAGAGAAAGAGAGAGAAGATTCTTAGGTGAGCAAAAAGAGAGAAAATCTGAACTTGAGAAATTGTGATGTAGTCAGCAAAGTCAAGTTAACGGGATGGAGATGACATTTGACCATTTAACAGCAATATTAACCACCACACCAATTTTAGCGACACCAAACTTTTCAAAACCCTTAAAAGCTGCCATTGATGCTAATGACTTCGGAGTTGGAGCTGTACTGCTACAGGAAGATGATGGTGGGATTGAACTGCCAGTTGGTTACTTCTCAAAGAAACTCAACATCCACCAGAGAAAATACTCCATGATTGAAAAAGGACTATTGAGTTTGGTACTGGCCTTACAACATTTTAATGTGTACGTCATGAATGTTGTGTTGGAGACGGTTGTGTACATGGATTACAATCCTCTTACATTCTTGGCACGCTTTAAGGACAAGAATATGAAACTATTTTGTTGGAGTCTTATGTTACAGACTTTTAATTTACAAATTGTACATGAAAGAATGTAATCACAGATGTATTATTGTGGATTTAACTGATAAAGTATAGATACGATTGGTATCTATTTAAAGTTTTATATATGCGTGTGTGTGAAGAAGTTAATATGAACTTAGATTAAAGTTATACATATGTCATGGTAATATGGTTAAGGAATAGAGAAAAAAATGAAACCATCTTTTCATTGTGATGGTTCATTTTTTCTGAAGGTGGGAGGTGTTATGATGGTGTAGCTGTGTACTGTACCTTTAAGAGAGAGAAAGGAAGTTGGCAAGAACTGATTGAAGGCACAGAATGTGCTGAACAATTTAAAAATATAACATTTGGTTGATACAAATAGCTGGAATTGCATTGCTATGGAACAAAAAACAAATTCAAATTTGGCCGATCAGTTTAAATTATGCCCCAGATACCAAAATCCAATTGAGTTTGAATTTCTTGTTTGGGATGACATCAAACCAATGAAATGATCTGATGTTTTAGGGTATAAAACTGGACATTTTGAACACTTAGGGGGAGAACTACAAAGAGCACTAACAAGTACAGACTGCTAGCCATATGGCCCTCTGAAAGGTACCTGTCCATAATTAAAGTTGTGCAGCAGTAGACCGAAGAAAAGATGACTCAGGAAAATACAGAAGAAAATCTACAAAGGAGAATTGACAAAGCTGGCTATTTTTGAAATGACATTTTTTTTTTGTAAATCTTTATCTTTTTTTTATTCGTACCAGTGTTGTAGAGTGGGAGGTAAAATATAGAGTTAAGAGAAAGGAGTTGTAAAAAGTTGTGGTTTTAATATTCTCTTTTGAACTTAAAGAATAAAATTGCTAATTTTTACTTTCACTAGGGAGATCTGGGATAGTTTTTTGCCTCTCGAAATTTAACAGATTACGGCGTGAGGTGAGCTTGTCTGTATATCGGGTTTAAATTAGCAGAGGGGTTTAACCCACATCATAACACCATGGAATTCTCCACCAGCAATATGTGGAAAATAATGGTGACAATGTATGTGGGATTTATGTTCAGCCTCAGTTTCTGATTTAGTGCATAATGTGCCTGGGGCTGTGGAAGGACTCACTATGGACCATCCATGACACTGAGTACGGGTGTAGGGCAGAGAACTAGCAGATAGAGTTCAATCTGGGCAAATACGAGGTGATGTATTTTGGAAGATCCCAAATGGTAAATGCAAAAGCCCTGGGGAAAATTAATGTACAGAGAAATCTGAAAGTGGTAACGCAGGTCGATAGAGTGGTCAAGAAGGCATACAGCATGCTTTCCTTCATCGGACAGGGTATTGATTACCAAAGTAGGGAGGTCATATTACAGTTGGACTTTGGTTTGGCCACATTTGGAATACTGTGTACAGTTCTGATCGCCACATTACTAAAAGGATGTGGATGCTTTGGAGAAGGTGCAGAGGAGGTTCACCAGGATGTTGCCTGGTTTGAGGGCGCTAACTATGAAGAGAGATTGAGTAATTAGGATTATTTTCATTAGAAAGACAGAGATCGGGGGGGCGGCACTTGATTGAGGTCTACAAGATCATGAGAGGTATAAACAGGGTGGCTAACAAGAAGCTTTTTCCCAGACTAGGGGACTCATTTACTCGGGGTCACAAGTTCAAGGTGAGAGGGGAAAGATTTAAGGGAGATATGTGTGGAAAATTCTTTATGAAGAGGGTGGTGGGTGCCTGGTACGTGTTGCATGTGGAGGTGGTAGAGGTGGTCATGACAGCATCAATTAAGATGTATCTAGACAGATACATGAATGGGCAGGAAGCAGAGGGATACAGATCCTTTGAAAATAGGTGACAGGGTTAGATTGAGGATCTGGATCAATGCAAGCTTGGAGGGCCGAAGGGCCTGTTCCTGCGCTGTAATTTTCTTCGTTGTTTGTTCTCTTATCAGTAAGACTATAATTGTGAGGAGGCAGTGCTGGAATCCCCTGTGGCCATTCCCCTATTAAACAGGTATACCATTTTCATTACTGTTGGAAGGCATGGCCTCTCAAGGGAAAGCAATAGCAGCATCCAGATCAGTAGGCATTTCTGTGGCTGTAAATGAGACTCCAGGTTGGTGTGCTGCCTCCTCGGTACCAGCATGCACAGGATATTCTGAAGTGGGGGAGTGAACAGCCAGAGGTTGTGGTCCATTTGGTAGGCAGAAACTGGGTGAAGTCCTGCAAAGGGAATTTAGGGAATTAGATAGGAAATTGAGAAGCAGGACCTCGAGGGTTGTAATCTTGGGATTTCTGTGTGTGCCTCATACTAGTCAGAATAAGGAA
This sequence comes from Chiloscyllium plagiosum, assembly GCF_037043375.1. Classification (NCBI taxonomy): domain Eukaryota; kingdom Metazoa; phylum Chordata; class Chondrichthyes; order Orectolobiformes; family Hemiscylliidae; genus Chiloscyllium; species Chiloscyllium plagiosum. Next base: position 29,171,623 of record NW_028270155.1, on the reverse strand, counting down.
GATAATACAGTTGAATGCATGGCCATGCACCTGGTGTAGGAGGGAGTGAACACAGTGAGACCAGTGGTTTGAAGTGTATTTATTTTAATGCAAGGAGTGGAACAGATAAGACATATGAACTTAAAGCCTGGATTAGCATATGTAATAGCCATTAGAGAATTTTGGTTGAGAGAAGGGTGTGGCTGGCATTCAACATTCCAGAATTTAGATGTTTCAGGCATGATAGAGAGTGATATAAAAGGGGGAAGAGTTGAATTATTGATTAAGGAGAATGTCACAGCTGCACTGAGAAGTCACATTGGAGGACTCACCCAGCGAGGCCATATGGTAAAATTTATGAATAAGAAAGGTGCTATTACTATAATGGGGTTATGTGAGAGGCTCCCCCAGCAGCCAAAAGGCAATAGAGGAACAGATATGTAAGTAGATCATGGAAAGATGTAAAATCGAAAGGATTGTTGTAGTGAGTGATTTTAATATCCCCAAAATTCAATGGGACACTCTGAGTAGTAATGTCTTAGATGGGGCAGAATTTATTAGGTGCATCCAGAAGGGATTCTTGAAATAATATTTAGATAGTCTAACTAGGGCAGGAGCCATATTAGACCTTGTACTGGGGAAATGAGCCTGTTCAGGTGATTGAAATTTCAGTGGGGGAGCATTTCAGGAACAGTGATCATAATTCCACAAATTTTAAGATAGTTCTGGAAAAAGTTGGATTGTCTTGGGATGAAAGTGCTAAATTGGGTGAAGGCTAGTAAGAACAGTATCAGGCAAGAACTAGAAAAATTGGAGTGGGGGGGCAGCATATTGAAGTTAAACCTACATCTGACATGTGGGTGTCTTTTAAAAGCCAGTTGACCAGAGTTTAGCACCAGCATGAAGTATAAGAATGGCAAGATTCGGGAACCTTGGACAATGAGAGATATTGTAAGGTTAGTTAAAAAGGAACAGAAAGCATATGCAATATTTAGAGAACAGAAATCAAACAAGGACCTTGGTGAGTACAAAGGAAGATAAAAAGAAAATTAAATAAATTAGGATGGCTAGAAGGAATGTGAAATATCTTAAGGAAAGTAGACTTAAGGAAAATCCCAAGGCATTTTATATATAGATTAGGAGCAAGAGGGTAAGTAGGGAAAGGGTAGAGTCAAGGATCGAGGAGGGAGTTTATGTGTGGAGTAAGGAGAAATCAGCGGTGTCCTTAATCAGTAAATCACATTGGTATTCATCAAGGACAAAGAAATTAATGATGGCAAGTTTAGAGAGGGGTTTTGTGACATAAACTCCTGAGTGGTTTTGACAGGTAGGTGTGAAGACGATGTTTCCTTTTATGGGATGACCTAGAACTAGGGGTCACTTTTTTAAAAACCAGGAGTCACCTATTTAAAATTGAAATTCAGTAACTAGCCAGTGGATGGAGAGTCCTTGAAAGTTTTTATGGAAAAAGTCGATAGATTTTTGTTAATCAAAGGGATGAAAGATTATCAGAGGTAGGTGACAAAGTGGATTTGAGACTACAATTAGATCAACCATGATCTTAGTGAATGGTGAAGAAGGCTTGAGGGCCTGACGGCCGACTCATACTTTTGATATCTCTGTTCATACGTTCACACAAGTATAATCACTGTGAATGGTGGAGACAAGCTAGGAGTGAATAAAGGTTTGGCCAAACGTGTGCGAGATGAAGAGGCAGGAAGACTTAGGATTTGAATACCATCCTTAGGGCTTACCAGAAAACAGGTAGATTATGTTGAAGATAGCTGAACAGGTTTTGGAATGCAACAATTGGGAAATTTGAATATTGAGAGCCAAACAAGTATTCTAACAGAATAAAGCGCTGGGAGAATCAATTGAGGATTGGATAGGTTGAGTTAGGTTTTATTAATACAAATGATTTTGAATAATATTGCTGATGATTAGAAGACAGAAGGAAGGCACTTAGGAATAGGCAGATGAGGCAGTAAACGGGGTTGTAGAGAATCATTTATTTGCAGCTCAGAGTCTGAAGAAAGAAAGTCAGTTGGGATAGTCAATTCAAAGTCAAATCAGGTAGAGGAAATTAAATAAAGAATAGGAAAGAAAGACTGAATTGAGATAGAGATACAGCCAGAAAGTAAAAGATGATGACAATAATTAAAAACTGAAGGAAAAAAGACTCCTCAGTTCTTAAAGTTAATTCTTGATGCCAGAGAGGTTCTTCTGTAATACTGAAGACTTCCCACATTGTTAAATGGTTAGGTAGACTGGAATAATTTGACTTTTTGTACTTAGTTTAATCTGCTGTACATACAATGTCAGCCAGCACAGGAATTTCATGCTGTTCACTGCTTCTGAATGAA